>NC_134240.1:45178689-45496183 GCF_965152275.1 Natator depressus | reverse complement strand
GCATAACATTTGCATACTGAGTCTGTAGGCAAATAAAGTTTTAGGTGCAGGTGGCAGGCCCATTTCTGCAGTATTGTCAGGGTCCAGTTCCCCACTCTTTCTTCCCTTTGAGCCCTTTCTCTCCTTCCCCTCTCACTGCAGTTCCCCTGGTCTTGCTCCTTCAGGTTTCCCCACTCCCTGAGGTTTTGACTGCACAAGTGGGCATCTGGTCTACTGATGCAGATGCTGGAACATCTTTTGGCTACTGGCTTGCTAAGGCCCCCTCCTCTCCCTTCACTGGACACTTACTCATTTCATTCATTACCTGTCTTTTGTAATGAGAGAGAAGGCAGGAGCGGTGGAGTAACTGGTACAGAGGGCAGTGAATGCACTGAGAAACCAAGGAGGGAAGGGTGAAGGAGTCTCAGATGCTGCCCACATGCCCCCTGCAGTAGGCAGGAGACAGGGTGGATAAAAATCAAATCTTTTTAAATTTAAATTGGATTTTTTTGATAAAATGCTTTTTGATGAAAAAACCTATCTAAAGATAGTTTTAATTAAATACGTTATAGCTCAAAGATCTCATCATAGAATAGAGATTATACATTCTGATTCTATAGTATGAGACAATATATTCATGTAATATATAAGAAAAGTTTTATAAATGAGTTCCAATAATTCATGGATTAGGGACCCAATCTTATGGGGTTCCAGGGGCATCTGTATAGATTATTTAGGTTAATCTTTCTATCTCCCCAGTGGGACTCAGTGCTCAGTTTAGAAGATATCATCAGAGATGCTTAGTTTTGCAGTTCTCAAACTGTGGATTTGTCTCTCCAGAGATAACATGCTTGTTAACAGAAAAAATGTTTTTAAATAAATAAATATATAGAGGTGAGAAATAACAGACCTCAACCCTATTGTCCCTCTGCAAATTTGTGTACACAAAGTCAATCCCTTACCTCTCTCTAAAAGTGCAAAGTTTCAAAAAGTTGAATGAATAGAAGATTGTTGGGGTTAGAATAGATCTGGACAAGGAGAAGAAGTCTGGAGATAAATGTGAGAAGGGAGGGACAGGCAGTAGAAACAAAAGTGAAACTGTTTGAACAGCATATTCCAGAAGTCTTGAGGTCTTTCTTAGTGTAGCCCTCATTGATTTGAGATCTTCCATACCATTCTCTTACTAGAAGGAAAAACCTATAATGGCAGCAGGCCGTAAAAGAGACCCAGTTTGGGAATATTTTAATGAAGTTCCTCTACCTGTGGGTAAGACAGGCATGCGTGCAAAATGCAAACAGTGCAACAAAGAAATGCAAGGCCTGGTAGCCCGAATGAAACAACATCATGAGAAGTGTTCCTTCTAAAGAGGAAGCTGCATTGAAGATGATGAAGGGAACATTTCTGAACATGCAGGATCTTCAGGTTGGTAAACTTTTTTTATTTCATACTTCTTTCTTAAGGACTGCATGTCTTCTTTCTGGACTATTCTTGAATTCTCATGTTTGAGCACAAAATATAGCTGTTACTCTATGATACTATCATTTTAGATGTAGTTGTGATAAAAAATAAAGAGCTGAAATAGGCAGATCTTCCTTTTACAATATCACCTTTAAAGTAGTACTGAGCGTCAGTGAATGCAATGAGTAACACTAAATGAACAGTATGGTAATAATAATTAAATAACTGCAGTGACTTATTTTCTTTAGGAGAATCCATCCTCAACATACAGGATTCTGAAGATATCCAACTTCAAGATCACCATCATTTTCTATAGTTTCAGAGTTATCTACCAATGACACTGTTTCAGTCACATCATGTATGTCACATAGCCACAGTATATCACCTCTAGCAAAAAGAAAAAAAAATCATCATCCAGAAACAACCATCGATAAATTTGTGATAAGAACCAGCAGATTACAAAAAGAGGTAATTGATGAAAAAATTGCCTGGTTTGTTTATGCAATAAACTCTCCTTTCCGTTTGACTGAGAACCCACACTTCATTAACATGGGTCAATCATTAAGACCAGGATACAGTCCACCCAACAGAGCTGATATCTCAGACGAATTGCTGGATAAAGTGAATGAAAGAGAAATTGAGCAGTGTGCAAAAGGTCTAGATAGAGGGTAAAATTGTTAACCTAAGTCTTGTTGGGTGGAGCAATGTCCACAATGATCCTGTCGTATGTGCTTGTGTGACAACAGAGGGAAGGGAATGTCTTCCTTACAGAAACAATTGATGCATCACAAAATGGGCATACAGCAGAATACTTACAAGAAGTAGCAGTAAAAGCTATAACAAACCGTGAAAAAAAATTCAAATGTCTAGTACGCAGCTGGGTCACAGACAATACTGCAAATGTATTCAAGATGAGAAGAAATTATTTAGAAGAGAGTGAAGAGTCCCAAGCTAATAACATATGGTAGCAGTGCTTATTTGATGCACCTCCTAGCCAAAGGCTTCAGTGTTCCAGAAATAAAGGCTAATGTTGTTGAAATTGCAAAATACTTCCGTAACAACCACTTTGCAGCAGCTGCTCTGAAAACAGTGGGAGGAACCAAGCTAACTCTCCCACAAGACGTGCGATGGAACTCAGGAGTGGACTGTTTTGAGCACTAGATCAAGAACTAGCCTAATCTGATGATTGTTCGTGAACAAAATTGTGAAAAAATAGATGGCACTGTCATAGCCAAAGTTCTCAACATTGTCCTTAAGAGAAATGTTGAACACATGCCGAGTACCCTGAAGCCCATTTCTGTAGCCTTGAACAAAATGCAGGGAAATAGCTGTTTTATTGCTGACGCTGTTGAAATTTGGAAGGAACTGAGTGAGATCTTAAAAAGAGAAATATGCAATGACAGAGTTAAATTACAAGCATTAAAAAAACAAATGGGACAAGCACTATCTCCAGCTCATTTTCTTGCAAAGATTCTCAATACTCGGTACCAGGGTCAAACCTTAACTGCTGAAGAAGAGGAGTTGGCTATGGCATGGACATCCAGCAGTCATCCCTCCATAATGTCAACTATAATAAACTTCAGAGCTAAGGGTGAACCATTCAAGAAATATGTTTGCTGATGACGTTTTAAAGACAGTCACACCAGTGAACTGGTGGAAGTCACGTAAGCACTTGGATTCAGAGACTGTTGAAATGATAATCTCACTTTTAACAGCAGTCGCTTCTTCTGCTGGTGTAGAAAGACTATTTTCTTCCCTTGGACTAATTCATTCCAAATTGAGAAATCGTTTGGGACCTGAAAAAGCAAGAAGGCTTGTTTTTCTTTTCCAGATTATGAACAAACAGGAAAATGAAGGTGAAGACTTAACTGCAGAAGCCAATATTTTAAGTTTCTCATGTTGCCTGGCTGACAGTCTGGTTTTTTTTAATATTCCATTTATTTATTTTAGTTAAAAGCAATTTTAACAAAAACAAACCTGATTTTAAAAAACTTGAATATTAACTAAATTCAAAAATTCATATGCTTGTTTTGTTAAAATATTATGTTTGCTGTTGAAGAAAAAAATCCAGAATATATAACATTGTTTTAGTTAAATAAAACAATTTAAATGTCTGTCTGGTGATGTTCTCCTCCCAATACAGCATGGCAAGAAAACCTCCAAATATTAATGATTAACCTGTTGAATTGGCGATAGTTCACCTCCCAATGACTTCATAAATATCTGCTTCAATTACCTTTGCTAAATGAAATAAAACCAAACAATCATTCATTTTCTGATATAGCTGTAAAACTAATCTGAAAAGTTTTCAAAATAAATCACTTTAAAAATGTATAGTGTGTACCTTCTAAAAATGAAACCTACATCTATCTCTGAGTTGTGAAGAATATGTATTAAGGTTATAACAACCAACAAGAATGCACTTTTATGTAGAAATCCATGATTAAATCGAGTCTTCCTGACTAGTGATTTAAATCAATTTGATTTAAATCAAATCCACCCTGGCAGGAGAGGAAAACTTTTAAAAATATTGGCAAAAAGAACGAGGAGTACTTGTGGTTCCTTAGAGACTAACAGATTTATTTGAGCATAAGCTTTCATTGGCTAAAACCCACTTCTAACCAAAAATATTGGTTTGTCAAAAAGGCCAGAGATGGGGGTGGGGGAGGGATTAAGGGAGAGCAGAGTCAAAATCTACAAGTTAAATAGGTCTGTGGTCTGGACCATTACTGTTTTGTGACTAGTTGTGTAATTTTCAGTCTCCTTATCTAGCATTCCACTTTCTGGGTGTTTTCTCTGAAATGTATTTATTTACAAGTAGAACCGCAAAAAGTTTGGTTTATTATGCTTTTTCATTTTTGTCTATTGAAAACATTATTTTTTTCCCCTCAGTAGTACTCATTGATAACTGTAAGTATTATCACATATAATATTTGGGGTACTCCCACACAGTTGCATGAGTTTTGAGAGTCTCTCCCTACTTACTGTCATGTTCACAGAGACTGAAATCTTGAACGGCAGGTTATAACACTTAGTAGCCTGTTACTGTTCCTAGACTGCTCTTGAAATGTGATGTACTTTTTAATCATCAGTGTTGAAAATCTGTTTTTTCTTAGTCATCCTCCCACATCAGTATGTCTCTAATAGAAGCTTCTCTATGTGGGAGGAGTGCTGTGTCTAATTTGGCTTTTGCTTTTGTGTGGATACCTTCCTCAAATGACATTTCTGAATATTTTTATTCAACTCCTGCAAATTCTGATTGTGTGGACCTACGGAAACAAATATTTGGGGGAAGGATCATTCTTATTGTAATGTCTAGTTTAGCCAAATATGGAACTCTGTATGTCTTCAGTCTTTTTATTTTTGTGTTTTTGTATTTGTGTAGCTCTGTTTTATTTAGCCTTAAAAACATCTCCTGGATACATCCTCTTCCCTCAGTGCCATCATCACCTAAACTTGGCTAGTTTTTCTGATGTTAAAAGGCATGGTCTGTTTTTCTTCTTTTATATCTCTACAGAATAGAGAGATTTGTCATTGCTAGCATAGGTCTCTCTGAGTTGCGGATTGTGGGAAAAGTATCTTGAGTTTAGGGAGATAATGTTTACGTACTTCATTAATATTTCCTAAATTCTGTGGTCTTTATGTATACTCTTGAGTGGAAGCTTAGGGTCAGGGACAAGGAACATCTAAGATGTCCATATTTTGTAGCCCTAGCCAATGGTAATCTATCCAATATCTTCCTCTCTCACCCTTTCATTAATTGCAGTGGAAAAAAGTGGAATCCTCTATTTAAAATTATAGAGAAAATCTATTTATACTCTGTAGTTATATGGATTTGTTCTGAGAGAATTGGTAAATGTCATTCAAGTTAAAATTATATTGGTTTTTGAGACATTCACCTTTTACAGTATAACGCAGAGGTGGGCAAACTACGGCTTGCGGGCCACATCCGGCCCACGGGCCCCTTCTGCCAAGCCCCTGAGCTCCTGGCCTGGGAGGTTAGTCCCCGGCCCCTGTCCTGCTGTTTCCCCTCCCCTGCAGCCTCAGTGCACCGCACCGCTGGCGCAATGCTCTGGGCGGTCGGGCAGCGCAGTTGGAGAGCCGTGGCCTGACCCGGTGCTCTGGGCAGCGTGGCTGTCACACCACCAGCCACCGGTGCTCCGGGCAGTGCAGTAAGGGGGGGTTGGATAGAAGGCAGGGGAGTTCAGGGGTGTGGTCGAGGGTGTGGATAGGGATCGGGGGGGGGGGGTCAGAGGGTGGGGAACAGGGGGTTGGATGGGGCAAAGGTCCCAGGGGGCAGTCAGGAATGAGATGGGGCAGTTGGATGGGGTGGCAGGGGGCAGTCAGGGGTTGGGGGTCCGGGGGTGGTCAGGGAGCAGGGGGTGGTGGATGGGGGTCGGCAGGGGACAGGGAACAGGGCGGGTTGGATGGGGCAGGAGTCCCGGGGGAGCTGTTGGGGCGAGAAGTGGGGGGGTCAGATAGGAGGTGGGGGCCGGGCCACACCTGGCTGTCTGGGGGGAGACAGCCTCCCCTAACCAGCCCTCCATACAATTTTGGAAACCCGATGTGGCCTTCAGGCCAAAAAGTTTGCCCGCCCCTGGTATAACGCAATAGAAATTTTTACAAACTTCTGTAAATCTAGATTAGAGAGAGACTTGTTTTAGTTTGCAGATTGGATCCTGCCAATGAAATGTCTCTTCTGCACTAACTGAAATTGTAGCTGCTGGATTTTCAGTGCTTGTGGTGGTTTCATAGCATTATTTTTTCCATTATCAGCTCACATTCTGCCACTTGTGATTCCGGTTATGTTGTGTGTGTTTATTTAGGACTCTTTCCCCTTTGTCTACAGCAAAAATCCTATGCTAAACCCATTGCTGTTAGAGAGAAGCCTGTAGTTTTCATGTTGATCCTTGCTGAAAAACTTCCATCCAAATCGGCAGACATGTTTAAGAACCCACGAATTCTGCAAGGTGCTGAGTGCCCTCAATTTCTTTTTTAAGTCAGTGGGAGTTGATGGTTCTCAACCCATAATAAGAGGCGCTTATAATCTTGCAAGATAAGGTGTAATGTGAACTCTGGACCTGGATTACAGGACAATAGTTTCTGGGAGAGAGCTTCACTGAATAGAGGCCTCGAACTGACATTATCATACATTGTGATCGTGTATCTTAACAGGGCTGTCTTAAACTGGACTTCAGCCATGAGGCTAGCGATGGGATGGCTTTGATTAAAGATCTCTTTGTGACAGACATGGGCTTAGGGAAGGGCAACCTGTAATGGATTAAAAGGATAGTGTTTAGCAACATGCTCACCTTTGCTACATCTTTGCATGGCAACAAGAATTTCTGTTAGTTCTTGGTATGGGTTGCTAGCGTCCATCTCTGAACTATGCTGTAATTTCAGAAGATGGCAGCCCTCTGGTACAGACAGAGGAAATTACTGTACAATACTTGAGACTCCTTAAATCTCTAGCTCTAATATCATAGAGTGCAGTTTCCCCGCTGAAAACAGAAATGAAGAAAAGAATGTTCTGGCTCTTCAGTCACAAAATCAAAGGTTGATGCCTCCAGATAGCCCAGAGGATATTCCTGCAACTCCAAAGCAGCTGTGATGTAAAACAGGAAAAGCTATAGCAGTTGCAGTAAAAAATTTAAACCAGGAACTAGGAGTGTGGAAATAAGGGAACATGCTTCCATCTATGGTGGGAAAGTCAAACTACTGCCAAATTGACAGTGTTTGCAAATGCTGCTGTTCTGGCATATGGGTACCAGAGGGATGGACATATTTAAGAACATATGGGTAATAATTCAGAGTAGAGCCCTGCACAGGAATATTTTATATCCCGCTCTGACCCTGCAATACCCGCTCTGACCCACTCCTGCTATTAAGGCAGTGGGTCCTGAGGGACCTGCAGGATCCCAATCCCTCTGCAGGACTCTGCACAAGTCCCATGCAGGGCTCCAATTCAGAGGGAGGGAGAGTAATTTAATAGATTATAGAAATTCCAGGGATACAGCAACATCTACCGCTGGACACCTAGTAGTACTTCTGGGCTCTCCAATAAAGGACATCTATGGATATAATAGGCATCTTGTTACCCATTTACCAACTGCAGTACGGTGTGCAATGACTGCCACATGATGCTTCAGATGCATTCTCAGTGAGGACAGTGATTTTCAGAATTGGGAGGAAATCTGTTGTTCCGGGCAATTATCCTACCGTATAAAAATATTTCAGAATAGCAAGGAAATTTGGCAAGAAAACTGGACTTTACTGTACATCTTCACATTTAACCTTACGACACTCATGTTTAAGTTGGAGGTAACTAGCTGATTATAAATGATCGTCCAGAGAGCAGAAGCATTGTTGGATAGTGGTGTTTTGATAAGCCCCACACAACCTGCTTGGTTTCCATCTGAGTTTGTCTTTACTGCATAAGGAGAAATATACTCCACCAGAGGATTCTTAGCTGAGGGAGGGCAGCAGGTAGAGATGCTCTCATTCCCCAATTGGGTAGAGAACCTGTTGCTCTGGTTCAGCTGTCTCTTCAGCACAGATCCACTCAGGGGTCTGTGGCATGCCCTGCCGTTGGTGGAAGCTGCTGCTGGTGGCTCTGAGGTCTGTCTTCTCCCTTCTTCTCCAATTTCTGACTTGTGTGAGAGGAGGGAAATGGAACTAACTGTACAGGGAAAAGGGGTAGAGTAGGAGAGCTAGTCAGAGATGTTCCTGGTAGGGTGGAAACACATCAGGGTGGGATGGATCCTTTTCAAGAGTCTTTCCCCAGATTCTGTTCCTCTCCATCCCCTTCAACAAGAACTTCCTGTGAGCCTCAGCAAACCCCTGGAAACTGGCCAGGCTTGAAAATCGAGAACACTTGCAATCTTAACTCTTAGATCTTAAGGGTTGAAGTCTACCTGGCCAGTTAGCTGCCTTGACCTTTTCTGTAATAAAACCACACAATAGCTGATTATTGTATTGATTATTTTGAGGTGGTACAGTTTTAACCTTTAATAAAGTTTATATATAAAAAACAGCAACAAATACTCTTCCCATTGATGGGAAAATTGCCTTAACTGTACTATTTACAGACAGTTAAGGAAACAATGGTTTCTATTTAAGTTGATTATTCTTAATCCCTTTATTCTTAAAAAAAAATTATGGTATGCAGACAAACTATATGGCCGTGTGTGACCAAACACGTTTCACATGTAAAGTAAATGGTATTGATCATTAAACACTGAGCCATAACAAAGCATGATGCCAATCTCTCTGAGACTGGACTAATATTTCCAAGGTCTTGTCTAGCTGACTTGTTAAAAAGGTGTAATGGTAACCTCTTTATTTACTGTAGATCTGTGGTTATTGTTAAACTGGCTAAGGATGCTCTTACAGAATAAGAGAATAACTGTGTTTTATCTCTTCGCTCCATTTTTGCATCTGTGACATATTGTATGCTGTGTTTGCTGTGCTCCCTGTATTACGTCTGTCCATGTCCTCTCCATCTGCATAGAAGCCTATGGTAAGAATCCTTACTCATTACATGTACTAATACACATAGCCAGAGCTCTGTGACTTTTCCTGAATCACATCATTTACCCCACAAAGAAGTTAAGCTCCAACGCCAAAGTAGCTGTAAAGGTGAAAGCAGGGGTAGCCACATGTTGCGGAGGACTCTGATGCCTAGAGTGAATGTTACGTCATGGAGATAATAGGTATAAGTTCAGATTTGGAATAGGGAGGGAAAAGGGGCGCAAAGTGTAGATGGTTAGGGAAATGTGGTGATGTCATGACATGAATAAGACAGAATGACAATTGCTATCACTAAGCATTCGCCGCTATATAGTGTTTAGGGGGGCTAAAAATGGGGTTGGGGAGGAAATTAGGTAACAGCTCCAACAGCTGAAAACCAGAAGTTCTCTCTCCTTGAGAGACAGTTACAGAGGGACGTGGAGCTGCCTACGGCTTTGGCAGCAGAGTGTTGAGCTGTCAGAAGAATAAAGCATAGCTTGCTTGTGGAGCAAGATAACTTACTAACATGGGGAGAGGTTTCCTCCTCTGGAGTAAAACATTCTTTGTTCAACCCTTTGGATGAGTACGGAAAACAAAATCCTTTGGTATCTGGAAAAGAGGCGGATACCAATAGAATATTGACCTTCTAGAAAGGTTCGCATTGCTGAAAGTGAGCTTGCTTTTCCACAGGAACAATCTGGAGAGAGAAAAACAGTAAGATGTCTGTGTGTAAGAAATGGGTAAACTTACCAAAGTAATTGAGACTGTAGGAAAAAGGAACTTCTTTTAAAAACCGGGGGTGGGGGCCGATAGGGGGGAATATAATGTTCTAGAGGCCTAAAGAGAGGGTGGGCAAAAACCTTTGAAATTGGATCAGAAAAGAAATGTATAGACCCTTCTGAATCAAACATGAATGCATAGAGTAGGTAGTGACTGGCAGATAATTGAAGACTTCCTGAAGTGTGAAATAGGAATAGTGAGATGTGAATTAAATATGAAAGGCAAGATAGAGGCGGGTAGAAGAGTTCCACCGCTATTTTATTCCTCTGGCCTCATGAGGCATAATTTCCAGGATGAGGGACGATTCGTACTTCCAAGTATTAAGACAACAACCCCCAACAGAGGATTCACAACTGAGTAATATAATACAAAATGTGATTTATTCAGACTCCAAATTATTTCCTCACAGAGCAAGGAGAAGTGGACAAAAAAATTACAGATCAGAACTTATTTTGTGGTAACAGCTGAAACTATTTCAAAGCCTAAAACACAGATTTATATACTGTAATCCCCAAAATGAAGTTGTCTGAGGAATGCAAACCCAGCAGCAAGCATACAAAAAGGCTTGAGAGATCTTCTGATTTGATTTCAAAACCAGAATCTAAACATGTAAGCCTGAGAGACTATATCCTCTTCCTCCTCCTCCCACTGAGGAATCTCATTTGGGTTCTGGACATCCAATCGTTGTGAAAGTGTTTCCAGACTTTAAAAGTTCTCACAGGAAAATATAGTACAGAACGTGTTTTTTTAGTGACAGTAAAACAAGCTGGTGTATGTTAGTCCTCATGTACTCTTTACCTTCTGTATGAGCCACTAAGCAACAGACTTGTTTGGTACCACAAGCTCTTTGGAAATGGGATGATGAGGAAAGCCTGACCCATTTTTATAAACGAAAGTACCTATTGTGAAGAAGGGAATTCTAACTGTTGAAGCCTTGTTGTAATGCCATTTAATTTGCTAAAGCTCATTAATGGAGGGAAGAGACACCTTGGAAGGATTCAGAGTGGCAGCCGTGTGAGTCTGTATCAGCAAAAAAAATGCGGAGGACTTGTGGCACCTTAGAGACTAACAAATTGATTTGGGCATAAGCTTTCGTGGGCTAAAACCCACTTCACTGGATGCATGCAGTGGAAAATACAGTAGGAAGATATATATATACACACAGAGAACATGAAAAAATGGGTGTTGCCATATCAGCTGTAATGAGACCAATTAATTAAGGTGGGCTATTAGCATCAGGCGAAAAAAAACCTTTTGTAGTGATAATCAGGATGGCCCATTTCAAACAGTTGACAAGAAGGTGAGAGTAACAATAGGGGGAAAAGAAATTAGCATGGGGAAATAGTTTTACTTTGTGTAATGACCCATCCACTCCCAGTCTTTATTCAAGCCTAATTTAATTGTGTCCAGTTTGTAAATTAATTCCAATTCTGCAGTTTCTCGTTGGAGTCTGTTTTTGAAGTTTTTTTATTGGAGAATTGTGACTTTTAGGTCTGAAACTGAGTGACCAGGGAGATTGAAGTGTTCTCCGACTGGTTTTTGAGTGCTATAATTCTTGATGGATGATTTGTGTCCATTTATTCTTTTGCGTAGAGATTGTCCGGTTTGGCCAATGTACATGGCAGAGGGACATTGTTGGCACATGATGGCATATATCACATTGGTAGATGTGCAGATGAAGTACACGACAGCCCACAGTTTATAAGGGAAGAATGGTAATTATAAATCCCCAAAGACTGAAATCTAACACGTAGACCAAAATATGTCGTTTCTACAATTTCCTATATATTTGGAGATGAACCAATCTTTTGAGTTTAAATTTCTCTTGATAGTTTGTTGTGCTGACCAGACTCCTCATCAGTGCACTGGGGGAATGGGAAGCTCTTTTCTTGACTCAGAAATATCTGTGTCAGATCAAAGCCCATCAAATCGTTGGAAAGAGTTGGTGTCAAAGCAAGCATCTGTAGGTCACTTCTTCTGCTCAACTGCCTTCCAGATAATGAGAATCAGACCCTCGTGTCAATCTGTGTGTAAAGCTGGCTTCCCTGTTCGTGAAAACAATCCTGATAACGGGTCCCCTTTGTTTATTTGATGCCTCTAGAAGAGGAGGGATCAAACAAGTATAACACTCCTTAATGACGTGCAAACCAAAGGGCATTTAGTCCTTCAAGCGTGGGAAGTGCAGAAAACACATTGGGCCAGATCTCCGCTAGTGTAAATCAGGTTAGCTCCACTGAAGTCAGTGGAGCTGTGTTAATTTACACCAGCTTAGGATCTGGTCTGTTCAATGGAAGTCGCTTCTCAATCATTGCTGATCTGTGATGTGCAGCTTTAAGAGATAACAGGGCAACTTCTGCTGCATATGATGGGTTGCTTTACATGCTTATATTCTTTAAAACCTGCAGCAGAGAAATGCTAAAACTCAACTTTACCCTCAGTCTTATAGTGTGTGTGTGTGTGTGTGTGAGAGAGAGAGAGAGTGTGTGTGTGTGTGTTTACACAAAATACATATAGACAATCAGGCGCCATACCAGATCTGGACAAATAGTTGTCTAGAGAGGACGTGGAATACTGTCTTGTATCAAACAGTCAGGTGGTAGTTTCAGAGTAGCAGCCATGTTAGTCTGTATCCGTGAAAAGAAAAGGAGTACTTGTGGCACCTTAGAGACTAACAAATTTATTAGAGCATAAGCTTTCGTTAAATTTGTTAGTCTCTAAGGTGCCACAAGTACTCCTTTTCTTTTTTCAGGTGGTAGTGTCCTCCTGCAGAAACTTTGTTCCATAATTCAACTCATGTCATGATATGGTCCTGAGTTAATCTCTTTCACACAGTATGTATTCCATGGCTCAGAAGGGAAGATATCTGGTTCAGCTATGTCCTCAGTCCAGGAATTTATATAAATGTGATTACAATCTAGTGTGGTCCAGGATAAAGGGGATATTTCCTTAACTGGGTTACACAGGGAAGTTCCATTGATGCAGGTTGACATCCATGTCTTGTCTTGGAGCCATGACTGTTGGTTGTAACTGGGGAAACTTCCTGTGTAAGTGAAGGTTATGTCTACTAATAGGTAAGTCTGAAATAGCACAAAATATATAGATTATGTAGCCTTATAGGTGTTACATCTCTTTGGGTGCATTTGTGTAAACTCCTGGCCCAGGAAAATGAATTAGGATTCACAGTAAGATAATTAATATTGAACAGCCTGGAGGTCTGTTTGAGTAAATTTTCCCTCTCCCCTCTTTCCTATCTTTCCTCTGTTTTAGACTTCGTTATCTGCATTGTTGGTAAGTTTGTGGTTTTTCCAAATCTACTGGCAAAACAAGATCTTTTCTGGAGACTGAGCTCAGGAGACTGATAACATCTGGAAAACTCCTTGACTAGCTTCTTTTATACTGAGGTTTTGTCTACACCGGAAAATATACTGGCATAATTATACTGGTACAACTGTACTGTGACCGTATATCTCCCTGTGTAGACACCTTCATTTTGGATTTAATGCTGGTTTTCTGGTTTAGGTTAAACCACTTTCAGAGCAATGTACACTAAACTTGAAAAACTCACTCTTACTCCAGAATAACAGGGTCTATACAGGGAGCTATATAGGTATAACTGTAGTAGTGTGCTGGTAAATATCCCAGTGTAGGCAAGTCCTAAGTGTGGTTCTCTTGTTACTAAATGCTAGTGTAAAACATTCCTCTTTCTTCCCCAAACTTTGGTTTTCTTAGTGCACATACGTGTTTAACTTTCTATAGTGACCATTTGGTTTGGTAATATCTAAGATGTAGTTTTGTTCTAGTGTATGAATGTATACTATTTTTGATGCTCTTTGTCTGTCTGTCTACCACAGTAAGGCTGCCTAAGTTACGCTATTCTACCTACATGAATAACGTAGCTGGAGTAAACGTAGCTTAGGTCGACTTACTGTGGTGTCTACGCTGCGCTGGGTTGACAGGAGACACTCTTCCGTCAACTTACCTTACTCTTCTCATTTTGGGGTGGAGTACCAGGGTCGACCAGAGAGCGATCTGCAGTTGATTTGGTGGGTCTTCACTAGAGCCACTAAATTGACTCTTGGTACATCAGTCGCCGGAGCATTGATCTGGCTGTAGTGTAGACATAGCCTTTGTGTTCCCTTGCTGTGATAGTTCACTCTCTCCAGAAATCTGTTTTAAGATGATTTTGCCTTGATCCTTTGCAATCCATCCCTTTTTCATCCCAATTTTAAATCTACAGCTTCTCTTGTTTTCTTTATATTCTTTATTCCTTTAAATCTGGCTCTATGCAGTAAATCCCAGATCTCTCCATAATGACATGTAAAAAGCCAATTTATTAGTTGCGGCTCATGTGTTAACTCTCTTAATTCTTATCATAATAGTACATGTGCACAGGAAGAGACTACACTGTTCATGATTGACCATTTTTAGTATAGTGGTTTAAAGTGGTTTGATAGATCAGACAGATTCTCAGATAAGCCTTGGAACCTGGAGAAAGTCTTTGAGACTCAATTAAAAGTTCACTTAAATATCTTAGCCCTCGTTTTTCATTCCATCGTAGTATCTCTTTGGGAGGTCTAAAATATATAGTTAAGAGCACTGCATCTTATTAAGGTTACCCAGCCTTTCCCATTATAAGACCCTGATTTTAATTGTTCATAATTTTGCCAAACATCTCACAGTTTGTGCTGAAACGTTACACGCAGGGTGGGCTGAACATTTTTTGTTGATATTTCAGCCATTTCCAAGAATGGGGCTGAGGAAAAATGTCGTTTTGCCACTTTTTTCTAGCACTCCCGTTTTTGGAGCAGCAACTTGAAATTTGTCAGGGCATGCCCTTTGTATTAGGGATGTGCCTTTTACCATCCCTGTGAAAATCAACTCACATTTGGCCTTTGAAAAAATCAGTTTGTACGTGCTCAGTAAAGTCTTTTTAGATTTTAGCAGCTAAATTCTCTGAAGATTCTGACCACACTGAGTGTGCTGGACCCTGGGACAGAGTAAGACATTTCTGGGCTGCTGCAGGTCTGAGCACCTGAACTGAGAGCACATAAACTGAGACCAGAGGAGAGAAAATGATCGACCAGCTTGCTGGTCCAGGCAGTGCAGAATCATAGAATCATAGAAGAGGAAGCTGCCTTATTTAAATGCAGAGTGGGCAGCAGCCAGACCTTCTGGTGCGGGGAGTGGGAGTAAATTGGGAATAGTTTGACATGGACATGTCCCCCAATCTGTCACAGAGGGGAGGTTGGGACTGGGAGTTGGAGTAAGTCAGGAGAGACAGACTGGCTGTGCAAGGAGACTGGGAGCTGGGACTCTGAGATAGGGGTGGAGGCTGGGTCTGGGAACCAGGGGTAGGAGGAGGCAATGGGTTGGGTCTGATTGGGCAAGGAGACTGGCACTGTGGAACACTGGGATGGGGGGAAGGAGGTGTGGGTGGAGGGAGGGGAGCTGAATCTGATGAGTTGGGGTGTTGGGGGAGAACTGGGACTGGCTGGGCAAAGGGAGTGGTACAGGTAGGAGTAGGAGGTACTGAAATTGAAGAGCCTGGGGAGAGAGATTTGGGGGCAAGGGGATAGTTGAGATGAGGAGGTGGGATGGGAAGCTTGAGGAGTGGAGACCAGGGTGGGCTAGGTGAAAATAACAGGACTGGGACAAGGGATTGGGGTGGGGAAGAAACAGGACCGAAATAGGGATAGTTTCAAGGGACTGGGGCAAAAGGGGTAAAGATTGTGGGAAGAACAGTCAAAAAGAGCCTGTGCCCACTAGAGAATTTTTCCCTCCAGAGCATGGAATGGAACCCAAGTCTCACAAGTATCTGTGGAACCCACTGGCAAAGTGTTCCATCCCCCTCTAGTGCTGGTCCACGTAGAGGATGACAGCCCACCATTGCTATCACTAGCAAAAGTGGTCGATCTAAAGGTTCCATGCCTGCTGGTGAACCATGTGGGTGTCAATATGATGCTACATGATAGAATTAGATTTTTCATTTTGTTTTTTTAAACCTAGGATATTACACAAAAAACTGTTTAAATAACATTATTAAGGAAACAGAGTCAAACACTGAAAAGTTTGGAAATGCCACAATAAAGGATATCCGTGAAAATTTTCTTTGGCCCTCTTGGGAGCATACATTATGACAGTCTTTAATTACATAATTACATACTACTTTTCAATAGTATGCCTGCCTCATTCAGTGCACAGAATGGACGGTGCTTACTTAATGAGCAGCTATTCAATATTTTTTTTTCTCATTGTTCAGTGTATGGCCTTACGCCTTATTTGCTGCACACTGTCCAAACCCTAATCCGAAGACAAAATTGTTAATTTCCTCATGGGCTTTGCTGTGGTGCCCATCACTACAATATCTGAGTGTTTCATAAATATTAATGAATATATTTTCACCCCACCCCTGTGAGATGAGGAGGTATTATCCACATTTTACAGGTGGGGAACTGAGGCACAGAGATTAAGGTCAAAATGATCCACGCATTTTGGCTGCCCAATTTGAGGCACTTAGGACCTGATTTTTCCCAGCACTTAGCATTTTATAGCACTTTATATGTTCAAAACAGATCCAACTGATTTCAGTTGCAGCTTTGAGTGCTCAGCACTTCTGCAGACTAGTTCTCAGGGTGTCAAGTCAGACACCCAGAAAATGCAGAGCATGCAGTTAGTAATAGCGATCACATGTGATGAGTTTGGATTAAGTGACTTGCCTACCATCACATAGGAACTCTGTGGCAGAGGCAGGGATAGTCCAATTCTCCAGAGCAGCATTCAACTGCCTTTATCATGAGACTGTTCTTTTACTTCTTGCAGTCTCTTGCCTCCTTCACTACACACTTTCCAACTTCTGCAACAAGCAAGGCAGCGATTCTACAGACAATAGTCTTGTGCACTACACAACCCTGATTCATCCCCAAAGCAGATGTGAATAGCACTGCTATTCTCCCATCATAATGACAGCAGTACCTGAAATAGAATGAATGAAACTTAAGGTTTTCTTTAAGAAAAAATATATATTTTTTGAGGTTGTACCTGGCATCTTGTGTGATAGTGGGGCAGCTTGCTTTTCATTATCTCCATGTTTGAGTTGGAAATACAGTAGCATCTTGCTAACTTGTACTAATGACTAGGGGACACCTTGTGAATAACTGAATTTTGGGAATTCATGAATCATAGTAGTAGTAATAATAATAATCCCTCTTGGTTCACTTATTTTTGCCATCTAGTTTTCAGGGGTCAGATCGGGTACTAAAAAATAGTAAGATTTTAGTTCACTGCTGATGAAATTGCACAAGAAAAAGAAACAATGTTGGCATTTAAAGTTGCCATCAGGCTTCGTTGTCAATACCCAATTGTGATGAATCGGAACAATAATCCTTCCTATCGACCTCTCATTTCTGGCTGTCTGAGGACTCAGGCAGATATCACCTGTGTCTTTTTACACTCAGGTCACATTTTAAAGGTGGTTCTTTACAACCATAAGGGCTAGAGATTTAATTTTTTTAAATAAAAGGTGAAATTCTGGAGCTGAAGGTGATACCCATCTTGATGAGCTACTCCAGGCCAGCCTGATTGGAGTTGTATTTATGAAGCTTGATGTTGTACTAACATGGGTCAATAAGGGTGTTAAATCATATGGTATCCTATTATTATTATATTTGACTGTAAAGTGAAGTGCACCTTCCATGGGTGTTGCTGGTATGGGATGCTGGACTTCAGGATGGAGGAAATTTCTGTGAGCAAAATTCATGATGCCTTCAGTTTTGTTCTACTCTTGTATCAGCTTGATTACAAACGCTGATCTGCCCTTGCTAAAGGAGAGCTTTGTAAGGAAGCTGGTACTGCCGTTGCAACCTTAGTTTATATGCAGAGTTCACCAATTTAGTTTTAAGATGTGATTGATTTTAAAACATCTTAGTTAAACTGATACAAACTCCTGTGTGGACACTCTTATTTCAGTTGAGCTTTAGTCAGTTAGGAACAGGTTAAACTAACTTGAAATAAGTGTCATAGAATCATAGGACTGGAAGGGCCTTGAGAGGTCATCTAGTCCAGTCCCCTGCACTCATGGCAGGACTAAGTATTACCTAGATCATCCCTGACAAGTGTTTGTCTAACCTGCTCTTAAAAATCTCCAATGATGGATATTCCACAACCTCCCCAGGCAATCTATTCCAGTTCTTAACCATCCTGACAGTTAGGAAGTTTTTCCTAATGTCCAATCTAAACCCCTTGTTTCAATTTAAACCTATTGCTTGTTGTCCTATCCTCAGAGGTTAAGAAGAACAATTTTTCTCCCTCCTCCTTGTAACAATGTTTTACATACTTGAAAACTGTTATCATGTCCCCTCTCAGTCTTCTCTTTTCCAGGCTAAATAAACCCAGTGTTTTCAATCTTCCCTCATAGGTCATGTTTTCTAGACCTTTAATCATTTTTGTCGCTCTTTTCTGGACTCTCTCCAATTTGTCCACATCCTTCCTGAAATGTGATGCCCAGAACTGGACACAATACTCCAGCTGAAGCCTAGCACGGAGTAGAGCAGAAGAATTACTTCTCATGTCTTGCTTACAACACTCCCTGTGTCCACACAGGGGTTTGCACCACTTTCACTAAAACCGTTCAAATCTGTGTGTAGATGCTATTTTTGGTAACGTTGGGCAGGGTCTCTTTTTTTACAATGCCCTTTAATTATTATTTCAGCTTGTTTCCTGTTCACCTTATAACACAGTTAAGGCTAGCAGTGTACACTACAAATCTCCTGCAGGGGCTTTTGTTGAAGCCAGGTAAAGTCAGCACTTTGCTATCAAATGTCAGTAGAAAAGTGGGGCAGGCATTTTATGCATGAATCACAAGGGCCATAGATTAGCGTGGTTCTGTGCATATTTTGATTATCAGGAAGAGCTGATTCCCTATTTCTTTGTGTATTTCAGTGGATTTCCCATGGTAGCCTATGCATGTTAACATATTTATACCACAGGGATGCTGAGGATAAATGTTGGTACAGTGCTATGAAGGTGACATTCAGTAAAAGTGTTCAGCATTCATAAACAGAACCTCTTTCTGATTTTAACTTACTACAGCATTTTTAAGGGAAGCAGCATTGTCTAGTGGCCTGGTGATTGTGACTCCTGGTGTATTCTTATCTCTGTCACTAATGTGGTGTTTTTATTTAGATTTATAGAGCAAAAAGAGGCATCTATGACCTTTGACAAGTCATTTGAAATAGGATTTTCAAAAGCATGTACGTGACTTAGGAGCATAAGTCCCATTGAAAGTCGATGGCATTTGGGCACCTAAGTTACTTAGATGCTGGTAGAGGTCCCAACCTTAGTGCCCGATTATCAAAGTTAAGCACCTAAATCCCCATTTTAGGCATCTGTGTGGTGACCTAGCTGCCTAAACCAGCATGTAACTACCTAAAATGGGTAATTGTAAGGTGCTTAATCCATATTTGAAAATTGGACAACATGCTGATTTGCCCATCCGGTTTCTTCGGAGTGTTGAATTTCTCCTTCCTCAGATGCAGACCCGTTTATACCACAGACACACAAGTTTTGTTAGTTTATTTCCAGTGGAGACAGGTGTGCATTTTGATTCTTCTAGATCTGTTTGCTATCTCCATTGACCATGAGGGTTGGCCAGCTAAATTGGGGACGTTGGCAGGGTTAGATTCTGGCTTTGCTGGTTCTTCTCAGATCCTAGAGGGTAATTTGCTCTTCTGCCCAGAACACCCTCTCTTGCAGAGTTGCACAGAGTTCTGTTCTGTCTGTCACTCCCATCCAGTGTGTATGGTGGTCATTGGGAAGATTGTCACATGGTTGGGGTTGGGGTTTTAATCTGCATATGGATGACAAAGCTTTGTCTTTTCTCTGAGACATGAATGGTCTCACCTGATGAAGATAAGGGCCTGCATTAGAATCAGCTGGTATGAACTCAGACCAAGTAATGGTCTGATAGAGGAGGGGTTCTCAAATTTCATTGCACTGCGCCCCTCTTCTGATGCCAAAAATTACTACAGGACCCCAGGACGGGGGACCGAAGCCTGAGACTGCCCAAGCCCCGCTGCCCCAGGTGGCGGGGCCAAAGCCCGAGCCCCACCACCCTGGGCAGGGGGCCAAAGCTGAAGCCCAAGGGCTTCAGCCCCAAGCAGGGGGCCTCTAAACTGAGCCCTGCCACCCAGGGCTGAAACCCTTGTCCCCGGTTATTTTGGCTAGAAAATTGCAGCCATTTTTACTCTTACTTGTGTATACTGTGCCACAGTTAGCTAGGCCTTTCACTTATGGATTAGATTACTACATTGTCCTGTACAAAGAGTTAGGCTTAAAGACTGCTCAGATATCAACGCAGAATACAGCTGCCTGTTGTTTAGGGGTACCATGTTGCATCTATTCTTCCAAATTGTACTGGCTTCCAGTTTGCTTGTGTGTGCAATTCAGAGTGCTGCTTTTGGATCTTTAAGGCATAGATTTTAATAAGTATTTAGGCATTGCTGCACTCAGTGTTGCAATGCCTAAATCTCATTTTCAAAAGGGATTTAGGCACTTAGGAGCCAAAATCCCATTGGCTGTCAATGTGATTTAGGCTCTCAACTGCCTAAATTCCTTTTGAAAATGAGATTTAAGCTCTTAAATCAGTTAGATGTTTCATCACTGAGCGCAGCAACCCCTGAATACTTTTAACAATCCGGGCCTAAAGCTTTGTATGGTTTGGTTCTGTTACTTGAGGCGCTCCCCTTTGTCAGATCAGATAGGGCACTTTCACTTGGTCCACCTAGACCAGAGATTCTTCAACTGTTCCACCCTTTGCAGCACTCCTTCCATGAATTACCTCCCTTCTCAGCACCCTAGCCCCCTATGGCTTGGGTCTCAAAATGTTTCCTTCTGTGGCCCACCGGCAAGGGTAGATCACAGTTCGAGAATATCTGCTTTCAGATAGACAAGGTACGGGAGGTAATATATTTTATTGGACCAACTTTTGTTGGTGAGAGACAACCTTTCGAGCTTACATGGAGCTCTTCTTCTCTGTGTAAGCTCAAAAGCTTCTCTCCCTCACAAACAGAATTTGGTCCAATAAAAGATATTGCCTCACTCACCTTGTCTCTCTAATATCCTGGGACCAACGTGGTTATAACAATACTGCATATGCTTTCAGATAGTTATTTAGTATCTTCTGGCTGCCCTAAAAAACTTGTACATCTAGGGACTGGATGCAAGGTGTTCTCCATGCAGGCCTCTTGGCTCTGGGGCTTGTTCCTCCATTATTCCATCACAACGAGAATTTGTTGACTTTTGTGGGACAGTGTAAGGCTCATTGCTTTCATCAGGCTGTAGCCTGAATGGGAGACTTGAAAAATGAGTCTGCCTTACTGGGGTTGGGGAGATATCTGTGTAGCTGAGTCAGTATTGTTGTGGTGTGTTAAAATCAGGGTGGACTGATTTAAATCAAAGATTTTAATAATGATTTAAACTGGCAAGCAAGAAACCTTGATTTAAATAATTGATTTTTTAATCTTATTTTGCACTGGTACTTTTTAGTTACTTTCTTTAAAAGTTCATACTCGATAGTTGATATAAACATTAAAATCTGTTGGTTTGCAACTAAATGTAGCCTTTCCATTAAATTTGATGGTTCTTTTTGCTAACCACTAGGATAAACTATATCTATACCCATTGAAGCAATTCTGTTACTCAGTGTACTCTTAATTTTTACCTTTTTTATTGTTAGAAAAGGTTGGGTGACTCATTTCTTATTTACTAGATGATTTTGTTTACTTACGTTTTGTGTCCAGCTGCATTTGGATGGAAATTGGAATTCAATTAAAAATGCACAAAACCAGCATTTTAAAATTGTTTTTTAGTTAAATAAAACAACCTTAAATGTATTGGATACATAAGAAAAAACTAAGTTTATTAAAGCATATTTTGCATTTAAAGCTGATTTATTAAACAATGGAAGTATATACTGTAGTTAGTGAATTGACTGATGGTTTCTCATCACCGTGGGCCAGATATTCAAAAGTATTTTGGTGCCTAAAAGTGCAGATAGATTTCTAGTGAGAGTTTCAAAAATGCTTAAACAGTTTAGGTACCTAACTCCTATTGAAAACAATTGGAATTGAAATCAGTAGGAGTTAGGTGCTTTAGAACTAGGCGCCTGTCTGCATCTAGGTGCCTAAATACCTTTGAAAATCCGGTCTCTTGGTTTTAGAATTAGTAGAGCTCATCTTCTGCTACTTGACTTTTATTCATAGATTTGAAGAGTAAAACAAGCTTTCCTGCTTTTTCAGCTCCCACTTGGTGTCTCAACTTTGAACTAGCTCAAATGAATTAAAAAAAAAAACTGTCCACCTGCCAGCTAAACTGAAACCAAAAGTAATTAAGGTTAATTCTGCACAGCACACTGAAAATACTTTTGGGAAAATGTTAATATTAGCATTCACTCAGTTGTAAAGGCTCACAATAATATAGTACATGACATTCTGACATATTTATAAAACTCAAGTTGACCTAAAAATTAGATTTCCCCCCCCTGATTCTATACATACATATTAAAGCTGCATCTTTTAACTCATTGAAATTGGAGGAGGGCTTATTGATGTAGCATATTGGTTTTTTATTTATTTAAATTATTTTAACAGTTTATAGTAAATTTAGGCCTTTACCTAGATTGTCATTTTGAACTTAAACAGGTTGATTTTGAAAAAGAAAAATGTATTTAATTTAAATAAAAACTGATTTTAAAAAATCCAGTTTTCTTCATTATTAATATCTATTTTTATCCACCCCATTTTAAATTATGTAAATACTTCCAGTGAGTGAGAGACATACTTCGGAGGCCTTTCATGAATCTAAAAATAATAGAGCTCACTGGATGGATAAAATATCAGGGCTTGCTGCTATTCCTAAATTTCCAGCTGTGGACAGTGAGCTCAGTAACCCTTCATGCTGTGGATGCACATGCTTTTGGAGAGCATTTACCTACTGCTTTTAGGTGTAATACCCTTTGTATGTATGTGTATTAGACAGACTTAAAGTGTGGTGTGGGGGCGCAAAGAAGATGGGGCTTCTCTTCCCTTAGCACAGGGGTGGCCAACCTGAGCCTGAGAAGGAGCCAGAATTTACCAGTGTACATTGCCAAAGAGCCACCGTAATAAGTCAGCAGCCCCCCATAGGCCTCTCCCCCCGCTCTCAGCAGCCCTCCATAGGACCCCCCGCAGCCCCGCCAATCAGTGCCTCCTGCTCCCTTCCCAAACCTCCCGATAAACTGTTTCCTGGCATGCAGGAGGCTCAGAGGGGGAAGAGCGAGGGCATGGCAGGCTCAGGGGAGGGGGCAGGAAGGGGTGGAATGGGGGCAGGGCCTGTGGCAGAGCCAGGGGTTGAACACTGAGCACCCCCCAGCACATTGGAAAGTTGGCGCCTATAGCTCCAGCCCTGGAGTCGGTGCCTATACCAGGAGCCACATATTAACTTCCGAAGAGCTGCATGTGGCTCCAGAGCCACAGGTTGGCCACCCCTGCCTTAGCATAACTCTGAAAATGAAACAGTCCCAAATCCGTCAATGCCACAAGAAGAGGCAGGGTTGAATATCTCAGTCGCTGATGGGTTTGTCAAATATTTCCCAACTGCTTTATAATCTTGCACGGTGTGTCCTATATACCCTCTCAGAATCCAGAGGTCAGTTAGGTACTTTTCCTACCATGCGAAAATATTCCATCGGAGAAGAGGTGTGTGGGTGGGTGTGATACAGATGCAAGAATGTTAAAAGGGGACTGAAGTTCAGAGACCTGTTGGTGCAGCTGGTATCCTCTCAGTTGTGTGGAAGGAACACTGAGCGCTACCATCCTCCTCATCCCACTCATAAAACCATGTTTATACCAGAAATGGCTTTCAGGCTGGAAAGGGTTTAATTTATGGCATAAGAAATTCAATCACTACAAACAAACAAAAATTCCCGTGGATTGTTTTCTCCTCTTTAAGCTGTTCATTCAGCACACTGGTAGAACGGAGACCCTGATTCACAGTGTTAATTTCAGTAGTGAGGTTGCTGAGCCACTTTAAAGGCATTTATAATCTGAGGATTGAGTGGCTCGTGGTTTGGTAATGGGATAATAGAGATTTTCACAGGACCTCAAATCTCATCCTGATCAGCAGTGACCAATACCAGTTACTCTGACTGAATTAATGGTCTCAGTCCAGTTGTCAAGAAACAGCTGTCTGTATAAGACTGGCATGAGGCCAGGAATTGTATAGAGCTGGGACTGAACTCATGTCCCTCTGCAGATCCGTGTGAGACATGTTGGCAAGTAACATCGTGGGGTGGAGGCTTGTGATGCTACCACCTTGTATTATACCTGTTTTATGGGTAAAAAGGACTTTTCCAGGGCTGTCAATCTAGCATCTATCGTGATTTAAGGGTGAAGAGGGTAGAGTTTACAAATAATGTTGGGTGACCTTTAGTTTGGGGAGATATACATTTCCCTCATTCCCTGATATACTTTTACATGTCCTAATGGGCTCTTTTGCTGTTGCTGCAGGAGGAGGAAGAACAAGAGGAAGAGGATGATGATGAAGATGATGATGATACAGATGACCTTGATGAACTAGACACTGACCAGTTGCTGGAGGCCGAGCTGGAGGAGGATGAGAACAATGAGAATGCTGGTGAGGATGGAGACAATGATTTCTCTCCCTCTGATGATGAGGAGCTTGCCAACTTGCTGGAAGAGGGGGATGAAGGTGAAGATGAGGATTCTGATGCAGATGAGGAAGTTGAACTGATCCTTGGTGATAGTAAGTATACTTCTATCCTGGTGGTCACAGGTGGTACCATCCTCACAAATATGAAAGAGAGAAATTTTCCCTCTGGAAAAATTGATTTCTCTCCTCCCCTCCCTGGATGAAAGGCACCGGTTCCCACACTCAGTCAGCTTTAGGCCTCCCAAAGTGCGTCACTGGTAAATACCAACCATGGTCTGACGGAACCACCTTTGTTAGATCTAGGAAGGAAACTGTTTCCATCTTTATTCTCAGATACACTTGAGAGAATTTAAAAGCAGGTTTTGCAACTCCTTGTGAAGGATTGTTATATGTATGCTCACAAATCCTGCTCTCCAGAGGGACCCAGACTCTTCTCTTCTCTCCTCTCCTCTGTTTATACCCTCATAGAAATAAAAAGAAAAGAAGTACTTGTGGCACCTTAGAGACTAGAAATGGGAAGCCATTTTCTTCCTTGCTGGTTTGAGCCTCTTCCATTTGGCTGATGTACTTTCACCTTCTGCAGTTACTTGGAGAATAACCCAGCATGGCGTTTCTGAGCTTGCTTCTTCATTGTCCCTGACCGTTCCAATGCTAACCTAGCTCTGCGCATAAGGTTGAAGTTGTTCTCCCTCCTGGTTTGGAGAAACAGAGACTTCATTTAAAAGAAAAATAAATAAATAACAGTTTTGGAGTTTGTCTAGCACTTCAATTTTGAAAACGTTTAATAAATCAAGAGAGGATGACCTTGCGGTTAAGGTGGCACTGGATTGAGACTCAGGAGATCTGAGTTCTGTTGCCATCTCTTCCACAGATTTCCTGTGTGATCTTAAGTATTCACTTAGTGTCTCTATGCTGCAGTTCCCCATCTGTCAAATGGAGGTAGTAGCACTGCCCTACCTTACATGAGCGTTGAAGATAAATGATGTTTGAGGTGCTAAAGTATTGCAGTGATGGGGCTGGATGGGAACCGAGACGGAAACCTGACCTCTTTGGTGGCAGGTTGGAAGGCTTCGAGTGGCAATTCTCAGTTTCTGAGCTGGTGTGGCCTTCCACACTAAGTTCAGAGTCTCTTACTGGCAGACTCATCCATGCTCTTCTTCTGTTTCATTGTAGTGCAGCCCTGCTCCTCTGTGATCAGACTCATGAATTTGGGGATAATGCCCCCTCAGGTCTCCAGAGATTTTCTTATATGTATGTCAGTCAGTCCGCAGTTCTCTTGAAGGTGGTAGGTATTTTGTCCAAACAGGACATTTGTATAGGTCTAATTAAAAATGGATTGCACTTTAACACATACTTAGCAGTATTATTTTGTGAGAGTGGGGTTGACCTATGACAGGGTCCTAAACTGAAACTAAAGGAAACCTCCGTTTAGGAGTCACCAGTGCCAGGAAGAGAAGTCACTAAAACTCGGTCCTGCAGGGCCTTTTCACCACTTTCTGGCCCTTCTGCCAGAGGGGGAGACTGGCATTCTGTGCTGCATCTGCCTCACCCCACTTACTTTACTGTTGGAGGAAAGACAAAGTCCTGTGGGGCTGCCTCTGGCTTGTCCACTAACTTCCTGTTTCCTCTGATGGGGCTACAAGGCTGCTGTGAGCACTCAGCGGCTGGGTGGGGAACACCCAGTAGGAATGGTAAGGAAGCCACAAGAACCTGACATCTCTGCACTTTGGTTTGTAAGGACCCAAGGGGAATGGGTGTTGAGGACAGGTAGGTAGCAGACACTGGTGGGAAGGAGAGGGGAGGTTACACAGAAATGGGTGAAAATTTGTGCACTTTGAAAAGGAGCTTATTTGAACTTGACTGTCTTTAAAAACCTCTGCATTTGCAAGTAAATTGGCTCTTAGTTCCGATAAATAGCTGTAGTGTATACATGTGGCATTTACATCAATCTGTGATTGAGTCTCAGTAGAAGGGGAGGCGGCTGCAGCAGAGAATAAGTGATCATCTGACATCCAGGCAATGTGAGTACATCTTTCCTGCTCAGGACTTTGAATACTGGGTTCACAGACATCCCTAGGTGGCTCCAAAATCTCAAATGGGCGCCAAGCATTTAGACTTGATGCCTAAAGTATTAGGAACTACTCAGTCTAGCGCACTGAGAAGCACATAGAAAACTCCAAGCTTACATGGGAAAGAGAAAGCAGAGGCTTCCATTAGAGAGGCCAGCAGGTAACAGATCTGACACAGGGGCAGTAGTTAAAAGTAATCATCCAACTCTTGATTCTCGAGGGAATTAGACACACCTCACCACTCATTCCTGAGCAGCCTCCGGTTTATAGAAGGGGAAGGGCGTGAATGTAGAGAGGTGAGGGGTGGGGCGTTACTAATATGGCAGTTGGGCATGTGATATCAAGTTTATTCTGGGTTGTTATTATTCAGATCTAGATTTGGACTGGTGGTTTGAGGTTGTCAGCCCTGCAGTGAAATTGCAGCCTGTGAACACTGGTGAGGGGGGTTTGTGAGACCCCTTTCCAATGGGCACATTGAGGGGAAACAGGCTGGCACTCACCTATGCTCCACCAGAGCACTATCCATGACTGGTTCCCACCCCATCGCATGTCCCCTCCCAGCTATCCCCCACCACATCTCCTTGTTACCCACTTCATTTCTTGGTGTAGTAGAAAATAGGGAGGAGGTAGAAAGGAAGCAGAAGAAATGGGGGTCCAGGAGTTGCTGATCCCTTTCCTGTGTATGTGGTGGCCTGGGCCATGGGGAGGGAGCTAGAGCACAGCCTGGCGAGGAGGAGCAGCCGGAGCAGTTGGCTGGTTCTCTTCTTGCTCTGGCTCCCCCTGCTGGCCCTTGTGCTTCTGCAAATACCTGAGTCAGGTGCTTTTTGTGTCTCAATTCAGCATCTGCAGTTTTGAATGGCGCCTCACTAGCCATGCCAGCTAAAGTTGGGGTAGGATGGAAACAGGTTTGGGAGTAGGGGGCATTTTGGCCCTGGACACAGTGCTCCTAAGGACAACTTTGCAGAGATACAGCACTATGGGGTGTTCTTGTTCAGAAGCTAGCCAAAGCGGTTTGTGGGGTAATTCCTTTAGACTTCTTCCCACTGCCATCAGTCACAAGGCCTACATGAGTCACCAGGCAAAAGGGACTTGTCACAGCTCCACCTGGCCCACTGAAGAAGTTCCAGGCCTTGGCCAAAGGGGTCATTTATGAGTAGCATTAGCACCCCTTGCACTGAGTGCACTGCCTGCTCAGAAGTTGCTGAGCAGGTGCCCTGTGATTTTGGGCTACTTGAAGCTCTACTTTGAACTTGTATAGCTGCAGCTAGCCCTCCAAAGATGCAGGGAATCTCAGAGTCTCTAGCTAGGCATGGAACTTCACAGCCATGCTCTGGTCAGGTTGCACTTGTATGGTTAGCTGGGTCCTGTGACGGCTCCTCTTTTTGGACTCAGCTTTGTCAGGCTAGTGTGGTCCAGGTCCAGCATGCATCTTGTACTTACCTAATCAGAATCTTCTCCTCTGCCTTCCCTGAGGCTGCAGTCACGTTTAACAAGTTCCCAGCCATGGGGAGACCAGTGAGCCTCAGAGACTCTGATCCTTGTATTCACTGCTTAAGAGTCCAATCTTGAGATACACTATCCAATGTATAACACTTTGCCTCTTCTCCCCTGCCCCCCAGTGGTACAGGCCCTGTGAAGAGCTTCTGACTGGCCATACTGGTATTTCTTGACAATCCTCCCGAACCTTGGCACAGTTAGTATGCCCGTGTACAGTGTGGGGACATAATAGTTAAAGGAACAATGAAAACAGGGAAGTGAGTGACCCTGGTACTCATGTCATGGGCGGGGAGGAGTCGCCTTTTCAGGAATGACCTGTGAAAACCTTTAAAATGTGCAGATGTTCCTCTCAGCCTCGTGCATCACTTGGGTTGGAGGGGATCTGTTTGAAGCTTGGCCTTTCTGGACCAGGGCAATTTCTGCGCCCACTGGGGTTCTTGCAGAAGCTCGTTTCACTGTCTGAGTCCCTGGGATGTACTTATGAAAACGCTCCTAGAAAATGTGGGGCTATCTCCCCTTTGTAATGCCCTACAGAAAGCAGCTCAGCAGGAATTCGGATCCAGGACCTAGGGAGAAGCCTCTTGCTGGCAGGCTGAACTCTGGTATCTGCAAGAAAAGTGTCTGATTAAAATGGGCATTTCAGTCCCTCTTGCTGGTGACTGGCAACTCGCAGCAGAGTGACTTGTTTTTGAGTGTTTAGCTGAGCTGTGATCTGCTATTCTAACATCTAGAAGGGTGACTGCCAAGCTAGTATGTGAGTTCTTTACAGGCGTATGTATTTGCAGATTTAAGGGTTTGTGTTGAGAACAGCCAGCGTTTGAATGGAAGAGCCCTACAGGACCCAGTGAAGCGTTGTGCTCTCCCTCATGGCAGTTATAAGAGGTCTGTGTGGTCTCACTTGGGCAGTGTGAGAACAGTTGACAAGATAAGTGCTTGCAAACATCTTGAAAGGTTCTGTGCTGTCTGGCCAGTGGAGTGATAGTGGTTTGTTAAGAAGGACTGAGGCATACATTGGGTTGTTAAGAAGAACACGGCTGAATGCTGATCAGCCAAGAAATTCTTTCCCTATGAGATCAGGATGCCCCTCTCTCATTCAATTCCCACCTGCTATTAATAAATAACTTATTTGTCTGCCTCTTTTCCTCTCCATGTTTTCTGGACTCTTCAGATCTGTTGTCCCTCCTTCTTCCCCATGTAACTTAGTTGCTATTTTACAGCAGCACTTTGTGGCTCAGCTCCCATTGCATTGCCATAGCTTCTGCTCTCCTAGGCTTTACAATAAAGGCTGAGACTTGATTGGCTGGTGGGTCACCGCACACATCTGAAAGGGCAGCCAAGCATTTTGGGCAGGAACCCTCTGGAACTTCAGCTTCCCTTCAGCTCCCCTGACTTTTCAGCCCAGCAACTGCTGTCCCTTGCCCAGCCCTGCCCCATGGCAGAACATGCAGATGGGTTGACTTGTACTTTCCCTTGAAACTTCTGAGATGTGTGGCAGCTGGTTCTCCTGAAGTGGTCCGAGATCTTGGCCCAGCCTGGCCACAGAAATCAGCAGCACCAGAGAGTTGCTATAAACATTTCCTCTGGATAAATCGGGACCATGGAAATAGCTCCCAGATCATCTTTTTAAGCAAAAGGAAAAGTTGAAAGGAGTCCCACTGCTTGTGAAGTACTCCAGTTGGGCTGGAGGAGACAACACAGCATTGAGTTGTCTGGGCAGTGAGCTTGTTATATGGGATAGTTCAGAATATAAAACATTTCTGTGACTAAGTTTTGCCAACCCATTTTTCCTACCCATATTAAAGGTACCTACAAAGGGGAAAAAACAGGCTTGTGCCCTGAGCTACTCTCCCTCCCTCCCCCCCTTTTTTTTTTAAAGGCCTAAAAGGTTTGTCCCTGTTTTTATGAGGCTTTGCTTACACTGGAAGGCTCTCCGGAGAGCTCTCGTGAAATGTAAGAGGTCATAAGAGACTGGAAGCTGAGGGGAGAAGTGACTTTTGGTTACTCTTTAAAATTGCTTTTAACACCTAGTTAACTATAGCACTCAACAAATACTTAGGAGAAAGACCGTCTTTGTTAAAGATTCAGTAACCATGTCACTTCAGCTAGGGCCTGAGAACTCATGATATGCATCTCTGCCACTTTATACTCCCCTGCCACATAACTGAGGGAACTGGACTTTCCTGTTTAAAGTTAAAGCAAGTGGTGGTCATGGGGGAGGTGGGACTGTTGGCAAATACTTTCATGTCTTCATTCTGCTTCACAAAGCTAAAAAGGGCAAAAGCCTGGTTTTTAGAAATCCTCTGCAGGTCACCTTTAATGAGTGCTGTGCAGCTAATTCATTGTGAAGTGCTTTGTGGGAGGTGCTACAAATGATGGTATAAATATAATGAATTATTGACTTTCCTCACTAATGAGGTCCCAGCAGTGCACTGCCTGGAAAGGCAACAACTGTTCAATAAGAATGTAGCTTTTGGTGTCCAGTTTGCTACATAATGAACTAGTAACTTCTGCAGAGGCCACACTTCAAAGTGGGATGTAGTTTCTTGAAATGTGTGGGATGACTGTGTGTTGCAAAACCACATCTGTCCTGTCCCAACAACATGAAGTTACATCATTTATATGTTCCCAATAAGTTGTGCAAATATCTTACATATGAGTAACCTCTTGGTGGAAAGTTCCAGCTCCTAATGCTAAGGAGTTCATTGGTCTGGGGTCAGTTTGCTTGAGCAGGTGGTGGTCATCTCTGGTAACTGACTGATGCAGAACAGGCTCCATTATTTAGCTGGCCTGACAGCTGCATTTTTTCACATACACCAAACAAATAACCCATGTGTCCCCTTTCCAGCTGACAGCTCAGATAACTCTGACTTGGAAGACGACATAATCTTGTCTCTGAATGAGTGAGGAGTGACAACCACACAGGGTGTTGGCATCAGGAGAAGTTCCCTTCGCAGAAGACAAGAGACCAACTCGGAAGCAATTTCTGAGCACCCCTTGGGACATCCAAGGAACTCCAGCCCATCAGTTGTGTTTGTTTGGGTCAGATTGAGGCGCTTGAATAAACAGACCAGGGGCTAGGCCTCTTTCTCTCTGCCTTTTTTTTTTTTTTGTTAAGTTTTAATTTTAGGCTGAGATGAGACTCTCCTCTCCACGGAAACGTCTGAAGCTATTTCAGAATATATTTTCTTTGTACAAAGTTCTTTCCTAAAGAACAAAAATAGTTTTATATAAAACCAAAAAAAAGCAAAAAAAAAAAAAAAAAAAGGCAGGTGTTATAGTAAAAAGAGTCTGAACTTTGTATCAATCTAGTACCTTGTTACCACGGGTCAGGCTTTGGGGGAGAAAAATTGTTTAAAATGAACAAAAGGGGCATTTTTACTCAGAGTACTAAATGAATAAGAGGATCATGGTTTCTAAAATTGCTGAGAAGTGAGAATTTTTTTTTTTAAACAGGTGTTGCCATCTGCTGCTAGCTTGTGTATGTGTCACCTGCCTTCAGAGAAAAGCCCAAGGGGGTAACTGAACCTCCAGCCTGCTTTAAGCAGAGGTTCTTGCTGTAATAGCAGCCAGAGGGGGAGGCTGACACCCTGGTATTCATGGAGACAAGGGGCTCTGGGATTGCAGTTTGGACCCTTTCCCCCCCCCCTTGTGATTCAAGGTTTTTTTTAATCTTTTTTTCTCCCTTTCACACCCTCTGTGGAAACTGCAAATTGAAGGTCTTTCTTTAATGTAAAGTGTATTTATTAAAAAAATAAAATACAAGTCCTGTCTCTACGTATGGCTGTGAGCTGTATTCCCCCTCAGACCTGCCCAAATAGTATTTGACAGCACAGTATCTCCCAGGACACACCAAGCAGCCTTCTGTAGGAGAAATGGCTGAGTTGCAACACAAAGAACAAGATAAATCAGGTGGGAGGAAGGAGCAGTGCAGCAATTACAAAGAACTGTTAACTTAAGTTCTGTCACAGAACTGAATATGTTTTGTCCTTCACTCACTTAAGGCTGCCCACTAGAGCTATGCCTTGGACATCCCTGACAACTCTTCCAGATTCCTCTTTTTACCAGGTTAGATCGAAACAAATATTTACTGATTAACAGCATACTTGGTCTTCCTCAGAACAAAACTTTTACTACTGTGATTTAAGATATACCTGAACATTTATTACACTGTTATGGGCCCTACAATATCCCACTGGGCTGTTGCAGAAAACCATTGTGATATTAACACCAGAGAGGAATAGAGATAAGTCAAATGAGGTGTTGCTGTTTACAAGATTGCAAGGGCCCCACCTTAAAAATCACCTAGGTTAGGTGCCTTTTTGGCTTTAAGTTACACAAAATCCAGGCCCTAACAAAACCCACCACATACAGCCTGGTGCTCAAAAAACATGCCACCACTTGGCTGTGGTTGAAAAAGTCTCTCTTCTGAAAACTTTTACAGCTTTCTTAACTTACCCTGGTGAGTCAGAGCAATGCTCTAGCTGGTTTGCTCTCTTGCCTATTCCTAGAATTCAGAATGGGAAGTTTGCACACAAAGAGTGATGTTTAGTAGAGAGCAGGGAGGCCCAGTGAGTTCCTCTCTCCTCCTTAGCTCGAGAGTCAGGCCTGCACTACCCTGAGTAGAGTGTTTTTAACTACAAGGGGAGATGGCCTTTACTCTCTGTCCACCCTCCAACAGTTGCTAATTCACTTTGTCTATCCTAGAGAAATTAACCATTTGGTCCACTTAATCTCTACACAAGACTGTTTCAGACAGGTTACATGCATGCTAAATACCCTCACAGTATGCCTACAGTGCCACTTCAGCTGGGGAGATTGCTGGTAACAATACAAGTAGTACGTAATGCTGCTACTGTTGTCAACAGTGCATCAAGGGCTTTTTGAAATCTCCCACAGGGAGCAGTGCCAGGATATGTACCCTAGGGGGCATGGACATACTGAATGCTTTGTGCTCTATCCTACCAACCCAATTCTCCAGTTGAGCAAGACAGCCTAGAAATCAGTCCAACCAGGTGCTCTTCCCAGGGTACTGTCCCCAAAAATGGCCACTGAACTGCTGCTAAAACCAGTACAAAACCCAAGTGTAGACAAAGCAGAACCATTTTTACCACCATGATGGTGTTAGGCTTTTCAGCACGTTTACTAAAACAGCCAAAACAAAACAAAAAGTTCACTGCTGGAGCTATGTCCACACTACAACTCCCAGTGCTAGTTTCAGAGTTAGTGGAAATTGTTCTGGTGTCTTTTCCCCAGTGCAGAGACGGGCTTGCATTTTCCATTATCATTCCTCCCCCGCCCCCACCACTGTATCAGGCAGGATTCACATTTACCAAGAACCATGCCTGTATGTATCTAAAAGACACCATGGGGCTGGTCTCCTACAGTCAATTAGGTGTTAAGGTCACATGACATTACCGCCTGTCACACCTCCCTAGTGTTGCCATTCTCTCACTGCATCTTCGCTGAGCCCTGCTATGAAGGAAGGGTTCTCATAGCTGGAAAAAAATGTCATAGACCTAACAGCACCCATGTGCTATTACTTGCTTGTCGGTACATTCCTCATGCCTTTTCTGCACCTAGCATACATTTGATGCTAGACAGATAACAGGCACCTGTTTTTATAGTAACTTTATTTTTTAGTTTGGTAGATGTCTGAATACTCATGACAGCAGGGGCACAACCACATCCTGGGAATGATGGACTCCATTCATAAACACTCAGCCATACTGAACAGAAACGCATTCAGGAAGCAATGGCACAAGGCTAACACGCTAATAATCTGAAGTTCTAATTACTATTTACTTGAGCCTTGGCATTGCAGAGCTCAAGTAACATTTTTCTGGCTTTGGCCTCAGGGAATCATCTGTCTCTCGAACCGTCCAATGCAGATTATATAACAAGCAGTCATTGCCACTCCACCACAGAAGCAGTAGCAGCTAGAATTCACAGCAATAAAGAGTCAGTTCACAACTGCGCTTTCCTCCACCTCAATGTGGAGAAGCTGTGACAGAAGCTAGAGTTGCTCTCTAACACTGACCATGTGGAATATTTAATAGCAGTTGGTTTCAAAGTAACACTTCAAGGTGCTGATAGGAACCATCAACACAGTTAAAACACTGAAAGCCCTAGTCAATCCAGCTAGCCTTGAACTTTGGGGGCACGGTATTATTATTGAAGCCTCATTATTAAACTCACCCAGTAACTCTATTTTAATATAATTGCAGTATTAAATAAAAGCAACAAATTGTTTACATTATTGAAACAAGCAACTGACCATGCACCAACAATGCTGTCCCTAGTCTGAAACTGCAGGATAAATGGGCTTTATTAGCGTGAATTAACCTCCCCCCTTACATAGCTTCTGCCACCAGTCATAGCAGCATATTAGCTGACAGCACGGTTTTAAAAGGGTCTTTGGCAACTTTCTGCTACTGAGTGTCTGGCTCACACCCACATGCGCAAAAGAGATTTTTGGGTCCTCCAGCATTGTTGTTTTACAACAAAAAAAGTCTGGAAATTCAAAGGCAAACTTAGGGGTTTTTTTTATTCCTGGAAACGCTTCTCTACGACTGCTAAAGGCTACCAGCGTTATAAAATAATGGTACTGTGTGGATTTTAAATCAAGTTTGGAATGGTTAACCCCCATCATTAAGATACTGAGAAATTAGAGAGGCAAATAATGTAGCTTCTGTCAGACAATCACCTCACAGATTACCAGAAGGAACCACCCTTTCTTCGGTTCCAGTTTTCATTCCTTGTTTATGCTCTTACTGCGGCACGACTTCCCAGGATCTTAGGAAAATTAACACTGTTAATTCTGTTTTTAAACAGCCAAAGCTATTTTTTCCTCCTTTAGAATCCTGCGACCAATTTAACTTTGGCAAAACCATGGCAGTTAAACTCTGCCCTATACAAAAGGGCACCTGCAGTGCAGTAAAAACTAAGCTTGTCCCCTTTATTGTTTATGTATAACAGAGGCCCAAAAGGGTTCTCTCTCCAAAGAGGAAAGGGATGGGTTTTTTCAGTCCTGCTTGATTTTTTTTCCCCACCCTTAAAAATTATCAGGAATGTCAAGCCTTGTCTACCTATATTTTGTTGAAGCTTCTTGGTCAGTGCTTGCGACTGAATGGATAAGGAAATTAACCTTTTACAAGCAGCTTTTTTCTCTTAAAAAAAGATTTAAAACTATGAAGAAGATTCACTTCTATTGATCAGGATTCACTTCCTTGAAACTTATCTACTGGGACACCTCTATCAAATACTGGAGAATTAGCAAAGTGTCAAGACTCAAATTTATAATATACAAAGCAAACAGGCCAAGAACATGAATTGACATTTCAGTGTCTCTCATACATCATAAAGAAGTCTTCCCCCAATCTTCCAGGGCACAGGGAGGGGAAATATAGGTCTGAAAAACTGGAAAGGGAGGAGGCACCATCTTTTAGCTCTTGGGCAGACAGGGAACCAGCCCCTCATAGGGCCATAAAGACCAAGATACTGCACAAGATTAAAAATCCATCAGTGAACAAGGCTTTACTGACAACTTTCCATACAGTTAAAAAATAAAAATACAGAACACAGTGGACAGTGTCACATATTAAAAAACGAATAAAAGTGGATCTATTCAAATGGTATTAAAATTAATTCAAAACTAAAAATCTTACAATTTTGTTTAAGATATACTGGGCTTCCACCAAAATGATCGGCCTTAAAAACAACTGGGCTGTGACACACACAAAGAAAACATGGAATCTGAAGAGACAGTGTGGGCTAGGCAGTGTCTTTGACTATAACTATCACCATATGTTCTTCTTCTAACTTTCCCAATGTCCTTAGTGCTGACTGGAGGTACTGCTGAGAGAATTCACAGGGAGGGAAAGCGTAAAGCATGCCTGTGCTGTCTCTGCACTTCGCCCCTCCCACAGGCAGGCTGATCACCCCAGCAGCCTGCTTCTGTTTCAAGTAGGAGACCAGATTCCTGAGAAGCCTTCGCTGCAAGCCAGGCTCCACAACAGGAAAGGTCCCCTCAGCCCCTACCCCTCCTTGGGTGGCTTGGGTAGCCAGTAGCACAGCATAACCATTAGGACTGCCTTGTTTGATACGGCGAGTTACTTCATCCAGCTTGGGCTGGTCAAGCCGAAGTCTTTGAGCAATCTTGAGCTGTGTTAACTTCCCACCAGATGAATGGTCTTTTAGGAGCCCATTGATGACACCTAGGTCTCCCTCCAGGATGTGCATAGACGTGGGGAAGCAGCTATTTTTTAACACAAGAAGCCCGTTCCAAGCAAGTTGCAGTGTCTGAGCGAATTCTGATAAGTTCTTTACTTTTTTGGTCTCAGATTTTGGTTCCTCGTGAGTTTTTGATTCCGATTCACCAGTTCGATGATTGCGTTCGCTGTCCCTTTTTTTAGGCTGAGGAAGATCAGAAGTTTCACGATGGGGTTTCTCCTCAGACACATGCCGGTTGTTCTGAAGGGAGTTACTCTGGTCTCTCTCTGTTCCAGACTCTGTAGTGTTGTTCTCTTTGCGAACCCTGTCTGGGCTGCGATCTAAAGCTAGCCCACTGGCCTTTGTCCTGCCTCTGTCCTCGTAAGGTGAATGAGCAGTCCTTCCACGGTCACTGGAAAGGCTCCGGCGTTTCCGCCGTTCTTCCCAAGGCTTGGGCACGCTGCGGTCACTGTCACTACCCCAACGTTCTCCGCTGCGGCTACGCACGGATCGGCTGTAGCTCTCCAAGTTATTTCTGCGTTCAGCATTTTTGGCAGGGCTAGCCCAGTCTACCTCTGCAAAGCTCCTGTCTCGGTCTGAGTACAGGAGATGTGGAGGAGTCCTATCTCTCACCCTTAAGTCTTGCTCTAGGCTTCTGTGCCTGCTATATCCATCAGGTAACAGCTCATAGTGCACTGGGAGTGGTGCAGGCTGGTACTGCTGGGGGTATCTTGTCTCTTCAGCTTTGGCAAAATCCACTCTAAGTCTCCTCTCCGGTCCACCCAAGGGGAAGCCCCTCATCTGCGCACAGGCAGCCTGGGCAGCATCCAGGCTTTCATACTGAATATAAGCAAAGCTATCCCCCTTCACATAGTCAATAGTCCTGATGCTACCAAAGCGATCAAACTCCCTAGCAAGGGCAGCCAGGGATGTACTTGGTCCAAGGCCGCCTACCCAGAGTCGAGTAGTAGGGTTGGCTTTACCATAGCCAATTTTGATTGGGTTCCTGCCAACAACCCGGCCAGACATGGCGACCTTTGCCCGATGGGCCATGTCCAAGTTCTGGAACTTGAGGAACGCATAGGCCCCACCTTGGCCTCGAGCAGGGCGCTTGATCACTACCTCCTCAATGATGCCATACTTCTCAAAAGCACGTCTCAGCTCCACCTCTGAGACATTATGATCCAAGTTCCCAATGAACAGGTTCCGGGTGGCTCTCTGGTCATCCTCTGGCATCAGGTCTTCCTCAGCCACTATGGGGTAGCCATAGGGTCGGCCACGCTCATCATACAGCCCATAGTAATCCAGCGCCCTCTCCCGCTCCCGGGAGAGCCCAAGCGCAGCAGCCTCCAAGGCAAAGGCTGCAGCTGCGGCATGAGCATGCCGGGGCCTTGGCTCCCTCAATAAAGGGCTGGCAACAGGCGAGAGCGACCTCTGCTTATACTGGTAAGCGCTGTGGATGGGTGGCAGGTAGCCCAGAGGCTCTGGGGAGGGCACAGGTGGGGGTGTGCGGCTCCTGCGACCCCCACGCAGATACACAGGCTCCACCTTTAGGGGACGATCGTACAGAAGAAGCTGCCGGGCCCGGGCGTGTCTGCGGGCATCGCGGGCATCCCCTGGGTGCCGGAAGTTGACATAGGCGACACGGCCGAGCTCGGGCGTGTGGGAGAGCTTGACACTGATGTCGCCAGCGCCCCCACTCGCGAACCGCTGGAACTGGCGGAAGAGCCCATCCTCCAGCAGCTGGTCAGGCAGCGCTGCACTCAGCCCACTCACCAGCAACGTCTTGTACTCGCAGGAGCCGGGTGGCTCCACCACCAGCCCTGGCGAGCCCCCCAGCGGGGCCAGCAGCAGGGAGGGTGCTGCCCCTGGCGGGGGGGCAGCCAGCAGCAGTGACGGGGTTACCACGGCCCCCGGGAGGGCCTTGGCCTTGGCGGCCCCCAGCGCCCGCGACGACGACGAGGAAGAGGTGGAGGGAGGGGCGGCCTGGCTGCTGCGGGCGCTGGAGGCCGACCCACCTCCCGCCGTGCGGTGGTTGGAGTCGCTGCCCCCGGCCCGCTCGTCACCGCGGTGGCTCCGGGAGCTAGAGGCGCCGCTGCCACCGCCGGGCGGGAGCTTGTCCCGGCTACTGCGGGAGGTGCCCGAGCTCCGGTGCGGGGCCCGCCGGCTGCTGCTTTCCCGTTCTCGCTCCCGGGGCCGCTTGGCGGCGGCGGCTCGGCCTCCCCCCGCCCCGCCCGGGCTGGGGTCCCGTTCGCTGCCCCGCTTCATGGCTCCGGGGCCCGCGACTCAGGAGGCGCCTCCGGCGGCCGGCGCCATCTTGGACAAAAGGGAACGAAGGCGGCTCCGGAGTGCGGCCGCCGCGCCGCGCGGGCCATACGTCATCATTCCGCGCCTCGCCGCATAGTGGCGTCAGGAGTAATGGCGAGCTAGCGCCGAGGCACCCGCCGCCTGACAAGGGACAGCCTCCCCCCACCCGCGCGGCCGGAGTCATGTGACGTACAAGAACCAATGGGATAAGCGACAGTTACATCTTCGCCTCCTGACAGGGGACCAACTGGGAGGGCGCCGGCTTCGAGTGACGGGAGGAACGGGCGGTGGCCCGGCCCCGCACAGCGCCGCAGGAGCGCAGCGGGCCCTGCTACCCGACCTCGGCCAACAGCGCCAGCCTGCTTTGGGGTGGAGGCCAGGCCCGTTCCTGACGAGAGCGGCGTTGGCTCCTGCAAGCAGCCCGGGGGGCGGGGGGGGGGGCGCGACGGCCTCGGCCCAGCGCCTGAAGGGAGGTGCTTCGCCCCAGGCACCCTCCTCCCGCGACCGCGGCCCCGGCCCCCCTGCTGCGCTGGGCAAGGAACACGCACCCCCCCCCATCCCCCCATTAAACACCCTGCAGCAGGCAGGGCTGGGGTAAAGCTGCATTTACACAAGCAGGCTGCAGGCCCAGGTCTAACCCCTCCCCCCGCCTGACACAGCGCTAGAGGCGCAGTCCCTACTCTGCCTGGAGTCTGTGACTCCCAGTGAAGCTTTTGTATGGTCTTGTGTCACAGCAAATCTCTACCACACCCTGAGACCAGCCTTCAGCAAAGAGTCTGACTGCACCTACGCCACAGCTTGGAGGTGTGTATGCCCACAGGGCTAGACAAGCTCAATTTTATGCACTAAAACATCACTACTGCTAGTTTTAGCAGACTAGCTTCAGCTGAACCTGCTCATGACTTCTACTGAACTACTTTCAACTCAGATTTAGTAGAAAAAGAGTAGATTTCTTTTTACTTTAATAAAAAAATCCCATACAGAGTGTGATGTCCTAAACTAAAGCAGAACCAAGAGAAATACGAACTAGGGACATGACACAACAAGGATGTTGAATGAGCATTTCACACCTGCTCCAGCTCCAACTGTGAGAGCCTTAGGAGCCCACTTAAATAAGTTACAGAAAAGGCTTTATAAGAAACAAAATAGAGAGACTAATGTAGTTTGTATGAGGTGCTAGTATGATGGAGGCCACTACATTGGTCAGAGATCCGTCCGTGAACTGGCTGCCTTTGGTGCATATTTAGGCATCAGTTCATTGATTTTTCGAATATAGTCTGATTTTTCTGCACAGCCCTTGCATGTTTCATCCCAGTCATCTAGGATCTTCTTCAGTTCTTTCACTCTCAGTTTCTTCAGGTCCACAGTGCTCAGGTCAATCTGCTTGTCTAAGGAGAGAGAGAGGGAGGAATATCAGTTATTCAAAGTAAGCAACAACAAATTGATAAGAAAGATGTTAATTTTGACAGCTTCTAAGGGCTTGGCTACACTTGCAAGTTACAGCGCAATAAAGGAGCCCCAGGCGCACTAGCTCACTACCCATCCACACTGGCAAGACATGTAGTGCGCTCTGACTCCGCGGCTACAGCGCTGCTGGTACTCCATCTCGGCGAGTGGAATAACGTTTGCTGTGCCCCCGGTGGAGCGCCATAGCACCAGTGTGAACCAGGTGTTGGTTTACTGTGCTCTGATCAGCCTCCGGAAATGTCCCATAATCCCCTTAAGTCAAGTGGCCGCTCTTGTCATTGGTGTGATATTGGCTGCAGGAATGTGGAAATGCCCTTTCAAAGCTCCGAAGCCCGTGAAAAAAAGCAAACATTTACTGTTTGTTTTGAGTGAGTGAGAGAGAGAGTGTGAGTCGGGGGGGAGGGTGTCTGAACTTACAAGACAGTATGCTGACACACCACCCCAAAAACCTCACACTCTCTCTGCCCCACATACACACAAACACACTCCCTGTCACACTCCACCCCCCATTTGAAAAGCATGTAGCAGTCACTTGCATGCTGGGATAGCTGTCCATAATGCACCGCTCCCAATGCCTCTGCAAGTGCCGCAAATGTGGCCACGCCAATGCGCTGTCAGCTGTTCGTGTGGACAGACTGCAGTGCTTTCCCTACTGCGCTCTACGAAGGCGGGTTTAACTCACAGCACTCTACATCTGCAAGTGTAGCCATGCCCTTAAAGACACGTGACTGGCTTGTTACCTTCACTGATTGAGTTGTTTGTGTTTAATGTCTTTCACTGGAGAAGGCCTACTCTTGTAGAGATTAAAGAGAATCCCTGCCTCAGAGAGTTTTATGATCTACACTAAAATGAAATGGAATATAAAAACAGACAAAAGAGGGGGAGGGGGAAAATGGAAATGAGGTTTAAACACATGTACAAAGGATATTTTGTGATGAGGCAGGGCAAGAAGGAGAATCGCAATGGAAGACAAACAAGGCTGAATTTTATGCACAAGGACACATGGAATCAGTGATGAGACTGGCAGTGTCAGACTGATGCAGTCAGAGCAACAGGAAAGGAAAGTTTTTTTTTATTTAAAGGCTCTAGAGGCAATTCTGATAACTATAGCCAGGAAGCCTAACTTCAGTTCCAGGCAAATTGTTTGAAACTATAGCAAAAAACAAAATTATCAGACTCCAAGATAAACATGGTATGTTGGAGAAGAGTCAACACTCCTTTTATCAAGGGAAATCATGCCTCACCAATCTATGAGAATTAGTTGAGAGGGTCAACAAGCATGTGGACAAGGGCAACCCAGTTGATATAGTGGCCTTTCAGAAAGCCTTTGACAAGGTCCCTCACCAAAGGCTCTTAAGCAAATTAAGCAGTCATAGGATACAAAGGAAGGGGCTTTCATGGATCAGTAACTGGTTAAAAGACAGGAAACTAAGGATAGGAATAAATAGTCAGTTTTCATAATGGAGAGACGTAAATAGTAGGGTCCCCCATGGATCTGTACTGGGATATGTGCTGTTCAACATATTCAAAAGTGATCTGAAATAAGGTGTAAACAGTGAGGTGTCAAAATTTGCAGATGATACAAAAATTACACAAAATAGTTAAGTCCAAAGCTGACTGAAAAGAGCTACTAAACCAGGTGACTGGGCATCAAAACAGCAGATGAATTTCAGTGTTGATAAATGCAAAGTAATGCACATTGGAAAACAATCTTAACTATACATACCAAATGATGGGGTCTAAATTAGCTGTTACCAGAAAGAGATCTTGGAATCATTGTGAATAATTCCCTCAAAACATCCTCTAAATGCACAGTGGCAGTCAAAAAAGGTGGTAACGTTAGGAATCATTAGAAAGGGATAGATACTAAGACAGAAAATATCATCATGCCACTATGTAAATCCATGGGTATGTCCATACCTTGAATAGTGCGTGCAGTTCTGTTGCCTCATCTCTAAAAAGATGTATTAGAATTGGAAGAGGAGACCAACAAAAATGATTACGGGTATGGAACAGCTTCCATATCAGGAGAGATTAAAAAGACTGGGACTGTTTCGCTTAGAAAAGAGATGAATGATAGAGGTTTATAAAATCCTGAATGGTGTGAAGAAAGTGAACAAAAGTATTTACCTCTTTCACACAACACAAGAATTAGGGTTCACGCAACAGGTTTAAAAACAAACATAAGGAAGTACTTGTCTACACAATGCAGTCTCAACCCATGGAACTCTTTGCCATGGGATGTTGTGAATGCCAAAAGTGTAACTGGCTTTAAAAAAAAGTTAATTAGGTAAGTTCATGGAGGACAGGTCCATCAATGGCTATTAGACAAGAGGGTTGGGGATACAACCCCATGCTCCAGGTGTCCCTAACCATCCAACTGCCAGAAGCAGGGACAGGATGACAGGAGATGGATCACTCAAAATTGCCCTGTGCTGTTCATTCCCTCTGAAATATCTGGCACTGGCCACTGTCAGACACAGGATACTGGGTTAGATGGACCATTGGTCTGACCCAGTACGGCCATTCTTATATTCAGCTGCTGAAGACTGGACCCAGTGAAGGGGAGAGAGTCTGGGACACCAGAAAGGTGGTGGTGGCTACAAGAGTTCAAATGAGACAGAAACAAGACATGAATTAGGGTTTTGGCAGTGAGCACAGAAAGAAAAGGACAGATTTTTATTTTGATCTATTAGAGAGAAACATAAGGTTTAGTGAAAGCCTGGATGTGAGGATTCAAGGGTAATCCCAAGAGCTGCAAACTCTGATGATAAGAGAGGACAGTGGAATTCTCCATCTCAAGAGGTGAAAGGAGAGGTTTTAGGAGGAAAGATAAGAGAAACATGACAAATGGATCTTCTTAGTAAACAGACAAATATCCATGAGAAGACAGAACAAAACAAAGAGATGTGGCTTGCACAGAAGAGATGGATCTGAGAATCATCAAAATACAGGTGACGAGAGAGTGGATAGGAATACTCAGAGAATTGGCAAAGAAAAATAGAGCCCAAGGACAGACACCTAGAAACTAAAAAGAGATATTTCTGAAAGAGTGGCCAGCAAGGTAGAGATCACTTAGGAGAGGACAATCATGGAGGGCTGCGAGACTGACCATTAATTAGGCTTGGCAAGGAAGACCTCATTAATGGACTGTCATGAGCAGTTTCAGTGGAGCAGAACTGGAAGCCAGACTTTTAGGGAACCAAGGAGGGACCATTTAAAAATGAAAGAGTCTCTTGTAAATGTCTTTGAGAGGGTTTGGTAACAAGAAGCCCAATTGTATGAGAAGAGTTAGGCATCCAAGAAAGAGATTCTCAGAAGCCAGCAACCTGAGCAGGAAGCTGCCTAAGATGGCCAAGAGCAAAATGAAGAGTGTGCTCTAAGCACCTCCTGGATTGGGCCCTGCAGGCAAGAGGTGGGGGCTGCCTTGTTTGAAAATCCTGGCAGGGTTTAGGCATGACCTAAAGCTCCATGTAACTTGATAGCTGTAGGGCAGTATCAGGACTTGCGCAGGGTTAGGCAGCAGCTGAGCACTGGTTTCATGAATGTCAGTGGTGCTTAAATGTTGGACCTAGGCACCTATACAGGTAGTTAGGCACCCTTTAAGAGTCTAGCCGCAAGGGTTTGGGCTAATCCTGGGCATAAGCAATGCTGCACGCTAGACAAACCCATGTCTGTGTAGGAACCCTCAGAGTTGGATTAGTGCCAGACAGCAACTTCCACCTAATCACCCTATGAGGAGCCTCCAGGAACATTTAGTACACATACTTGCACTACTGCCTGACCATTCAAACATCTCTGACAGGGGTCAGCTCAAGTTATCTGTCATAATACTTACTCTGCTGAAGAATTTAAGAGCAAGTAGCTTCACCTCATTAGCTTTCAAAAGAAGCCCACTTAAGCCTGTTTTAGATTAGAAGCAGATCCATACAAGGGATTGGGTGCAAGTACGTTACCTATCAGAACAAAGATCCATACTGCAGAAAAATCCAATCATTTAACCCGATAGCTAACGTCTCCCCAAACTCACCATATTTTAGCTCACAGATCTGGCTGTCTTTCTTCTTCAGTTTCTCACAGACTTTTTCCACAGGGATGTGGTGACTCAGAGGTTTTGATACCTCATTAACCATTTTAGTGGCTGCATCACTGGTGGCTCCAATGTAATAGCACTAGAGCGGTAAAAAGGAAAAAGTATGAAGCGTCTAGTGATGCTGAGGGAAAAGAATCCTTTCAGAAGAATTCAGCTGATTTTCCTGGTTGCTTCCTCCCTCCTCTGTGCCAGAGACCCTGAGCTTTCTGCCATACAAATCTCACAATCTTGCCATGATTTTATCTCAGAATTTGTTTTATCCAGAGGAGAGGACAATACTACTGGCAGAGTCTCTGAAACCATCTGCTTTGGTTTGGATTTCTAGAGCAAGCAAAGTGAAGGGGGAACAGGAACCACAGCCCCACTTTCACTCTTCCTCCTGGAAGCACCTCAGCTCCAGGGGAAGATTTATTTTCACTCATAAGGAACAGAAAGAACATAAGCCATTTCTTGGTGGTATTTGGCCTTTTGTCATATGTATTTTTGACAGACTAAGTTGCATGGTTTTGCAATTTCACATTCACTGGTACAGAATATTTCTCCATGAGTCCTATTAGAGCTATGAGAAAAGCTGATTTCTCATTATGTTGAGGCTGGTTGTCCTGGTTCCCCCAAGTGACATTTTATCTGAACTGGCCCGAAGGCAGAGTTTTCTCAGTTCAAGGACAACTTGTCTGAAGTACAGTATGTCCCTACGTATGTCTGACAAAGTCACTCCTAGTTCTCTTCAAAGATAGGGGAAGTCCTTTCTACTCGGGTCACTTAATTGTGAAAGCATTTTGAACTGCTTTCAATTAGCACTTCCCTTTGGGTTAATTTCCTTTGCCCATTTTTCAGTTCGAGGGTTGATAAGCATTATTATTTAAACATAGTTTGTATGGCAATCTAGATGCATCATGTAATGCTCAAGGGGTACAGTAGAAAGTAAAATTTCGTAAGAATCATAGAATATCAGGGTTGGAAGGGACCTCAGGAGGTCATCTAGTCCAACCCCCTGCTCAAAGCAGGCCCAATCCCCAACTAAATCATCCCAGCCAGGGCTTTGTGAAGCCTGACCTTAAAAACTTCTAAGGGAAGGAGATTCCATCACCTCCCGAGGTAACGCATTCCAGTGTTTCACCACCCTCCTAGTGAAAAAGTTTTTCCTAATATCCAACCTAAACCTCCCCTACTGCAACTTGAGACCATTACTCCTTGTTCTGTCATCTGGTACCACTGAGAACAGTCTAGCTCCATCCTCTTTGGAACCCCCTTTCAGGTAGTTGAAAGCAGCTATCAAATCCCCCCCTCATTCTTCTCTTCCGCAGACTAAACAATCCCAGTGCCCTCAGCCTCTCCTCATAAGTCATGTGTTCCAGTCCCCTAATCATTTTTGTTGCCCCCTGCTGGACGTTTTCCAATTTTTCCACATCCTTCTTAAAGCATGGGGCCCAAAACTGGACACAGTACTCCAGATGAGGCCTCACCAATGTCGAATAGAGGGGAACAATCACGTCCCTAGATCTGCTGGCAATGCCCCTACTTATACATCCCAAAATGCTGTTAGCCTTCTTGGCAACAAGGGCAGACTGTTGACTCATATCCAGCTTCTCGTCCACTGTAACCCCAACGTCCTTTTCTGCAGAACTGCTGCCTAGCCATTCGGTCCCTAGTCTGTAGCGGTGCATGGGATTCTTCCGTCCTAAGTGCAGGACTCTGCACTTGTCCTTGTTGAACCTCATCAGATTTCTTTTGGCCCAATCCTCTAATTTGTCTAGGTCCCTCTGTATCCTATCCCTACCCTCCAGCGTATCTACCTTTCCTCCCAGTTTAGTGTCATCTGCAAACTTGCTGAGGGTGCAATCCACACCATCCTCCAGATCATTAATGAAAAACTCTCTCACTGCAGTTCAGAGACAGGCAGAAATGAGGTCAAGCAATAGGAAAACTGGTACTGATTTATTTTTTTATTTATTTATTTTTATGGTGGAGATGGACTGCACTCCTCCTCAAATCTTCCCTATATAGGCCTATGCTGTATACACAACCATTCAGTGAGAGACTCCCAGTTTCTATCTACCTCCCATGTGTTTTATGAATTATTCTGCAAAAGAAATGGTGATGGGTCATTGTTACTTACCAGTCGGTTCTCTTTGCCTTTTGCTTCTTTGCAGGATTTCAAGAGTTCTTTTTCAACACTAGCTGGTGTGAACTCAACATCCTTGTCATTTAGACTCTGGTAGAACCTTCCCAGGAATGTAACACAAACTAATGGGGAAAAAAGATGGAAAGATTCATTACATTTGCACTAATCTGGAAGTAGCACTTGGGGAAAACTCCTGTATGAAGAGAATGAAGGGGTTTGTGAATGAGGTTAGGACACTGCATTAGTGACCAAGAACCTTTACCCCTTTGAAGCTGCACACATAACAGTTACATCATAGAATATCTTTTAGAGCATGAATGAGGACAGGTGACTCAAATATCACTCATATACTTATACACCTCACCCACCTTGTCTCGCTAATACTTAGAACAGAAACAGATCCACTGAGATCCCATCAATGGCACTCGTACTGTACTGGAAGAGCAGAACAGATTCAGCTGGGGCAGTGGTTCTCAACCTATTTACCATTGTGGACTGCATCCAATACTACCTCTATGGCGCTGCAGATGTCACATGGGTTGCAGCTCTGTGCTGACTGGGCCACAGGTACCAACTGAGAACCACTGAGCCGAGGGAATACAGTGCAGATTTGCTAGCAGCAAGCAATAGAGGGAGCACTATAAGTGGTGGGTGGGAAGAGCCAACTTAATGCCCAGGCTTTCTTATCCTTCCCTCCCAAAACAATAACTCAATGTCAATCCAAGGACTTTAAATATGCAACACTATTCTGAAAATGACAGACTTTAAATATGGCACTGTCAACTCCCTGTTTATGGTCTCTCTGACTACAGATCAAGTCCACTCAGTTTACAAAAGGAAAAAATGCTTTGTTTAAGAGTATCAGCTTTGGAAACTCAACCTTGACCTCAACATCACTAGTATGAAAAATTCTGTGGGCCAAATGAGACCCTCAGCAGCACTCTTGCAATCCTGTTACTTTCAATGATGAGACAAGCTGTCAAACGCTGACCCTATCTCTGGTGGAAAAAATGGCACAGGTTAGGCCTTCCATACATTTTACTGATATCAGGAGAAGGAATCAACCAAGCTCTATGGCCTTCAGCAACTTTTACACTCAATTCTAAAGTCAAGGGAGGGCATAAGGAGTTGAAAAATACAGGATGACCTATTTGAGCCGCACACGACCAAGAAGAAGTTTGCACTTCAAATATGTAACACTGGCAGAAAGCATAACCTGAAGTAAATAGGTAGCTGAACTTTTTCTACATGCACAGCGTCTTTTTTGGCCATTTCACGTTACTTCTCCCACATAGTGCTGTCCGCTGTTCTTGTGCTGTGGTCTGGTATTTGGATTCCAGGTGCTGCAGGGAACGATATTGGTGACTGACTTACTCTTGAACCCGAGTTCCAGCGTGGTGTTACAGGGCACTGGAGATGCCATCTTTCAGATGAGGTGAAAAAATTAATCCCTGATTAAAGAGACTATGGCATTTTTTGCAGCAGTAGTGGTGCAAAATTCCAGAACTGCAGGGAAATTCCAAATTGGATAACTACATCTTTAAAGTTCCCCTTAAAGTTTCATCTGCAGAATCTCTTCACTTAAGAACTGCTGCGTAACTCTTCTGTGCTGTTAAGTAATTTAAACCTAAGAGGCTGATGCATTTCAGTGGTGCACCATGGAAGAGTGGGCCAATGGGAGCTCGATGTGTGAGGGAAGCACCAGGAGCACCCAATGGGGTGGCGGATGGGGTGTATGTGTTGTCAAGGAACGGGGTGCAGTTTGTATTATTAGCTGAACACTGGCACCTTTTAGCATAAAAGGTACCATATATATTACCTGAACCAGAGTATAATGGTGACCAGTCCTATATGATTTCTATTGTGTTAGTCACCATGGTATCATTTATGCTATGTAAGGAGACAAGGTTTTTTAAAATTACGTTTCACTTATGGGGTCAGGCTTGCAATTTACAAATACACTTGAAAACAGTCAAGATTCACTTTCTCCTTTACTGACCTGCCAACATTCAGGTTCAGAATTCACTTCCTTACCTATGGAAGTTCTTCCATATCAGAAAACCTTTAATCAGAATATTCCTCACTCTCCCTACTTTGCTTTATTTGGAGATTATCAGCTATTACAGAGAAAACACCCTAAACATAGGATAGAACAGAGAAGTGAAGAACCGAGTATTAAATGGATCTTTAATGAAGGTGAACTGTGAAAATAGAGAAATTTAAAAAACCAAGGGGGTAGAGTACTAAATATCAGTCTTAGGGACAGATTTTTAAAGGTATTTAGACACTTGAAGACAGTCATCAAAATAGCTTCAAATATTTGGACCCTGGTCTCAAAATTGCTCTTCTCAACTGGGTGCACGTAAGAGAGAGTTGCAGTCCTATGAGGGTCTCCACAGATCTTTGCAAAATCAGGACTCCCTCTTTCTGATATAAACAAGCAAAAGTTTTGGTTAGGTGTTTTAAAACAGGCTGACAGAGACAACAGAAAGCTGCTATGAAGGACAAAGCTTAATTTTTGCTTTGTAGCTCAGTTATGTCTACAGGTGTGTCTGGTTAGTAATTAAAGATCTCAGAGAAGTTTCCCCTTTAGATGTGCTATCTCTTGCCATACCTCCCCTGCATTATTCCTCCTCAGGGCATAGGACCATTCAAACATTTTCTTCAGCCCTTCTCCCCACTTTATAGCAAGCCAGTTACCTACCCCTACCTCACACACGATAACTTCACAGACAAGCCAGACCATGCACCCGCAGTGACGGGGAACCGAGCTAGGCAGGAGACACTCCAGTCCCGACAGACAGTGACAAGAGGCAGCTTCCCATCGCCTTCCTGGGCTGCTCTTCACTAAGGCCTTTTCCCTCGGAGACTGCCCGGCACCTCAGGGAGCCCCCCGGGCAGCTCCCCTCCCGCTCAGGCACACCTTTCCCCCTCCAGGTAGCCCCTCAAGAAGCCCCTTCCGGCCCAGGAGACCCCAGCCAGCTCAAGGAGCCCTCCCCCCACCAGGAGCCCCACTCCTCCCAGCCCCGCGCAGCGGCCGGCAGCCCCCAGCCCACCGAGCCTCCGGTGAAGAGCAGCCCCACGAGGCCAGGGACTCTCCCGAGCCAGCCCCGGCGCAGCCCCTCGCCCCGGGCAGGGACACCCGCCGGCCCCTCGCTCACCCTCGCAGTCCCCCTGCCGCAGGGCCCGGCTGCCGCCCGGGAGCAGGATCAGGGCCAGCGCCGCCCAGAGCCCGTTGGCCACCCACATCTCGCCACGGCGCTCCCGGCTTCCTCAAGCGCACACGCCACTCTGCGAGACCCCGTCTCACCCGGTTCCTTGACAACATGCGCCGCCCATCCCCCACCCCATTGGATGTTCCTGGCGCTTCCCTCACACTTCGAGCTCCCATTCGCCCACCCATCCATAGGCCTACACGCTCCCTTTCCCGATTGGTCGGTCGGCAGCCGAGACGGGAGAGTTGGCGGCCGCAGATTGGATGAGGGGCACGGAACGGCTTCAGCCGCCGGTGTCCAGGAAACGGAACAACCCCCAGGAAACGCCATCTTTGTGCGGAGCATGGTCGCGTAATGGAATTCGTGCAGTCGCCATCTTTGTGCGGGGCAAGTCCCTCATGTGAACAGCTGGAACCCACAAGGAGGCAGAGAGCAGGGGCTGGCGCTTTGCTCTGGGTTTCAGGCACGTCCCCGCTCCCAGGGATACTTCGTGCGGGGCCGGGACCCCCGTCGTTGGCAGGAATCGTCCTGAAGCCAAAAGGGGCTGAGGCTAATAGGGGCCTGGGTAGCACCCTGCGGCGAGGGAGGTGGGTGCTGGAGCCAAAGGGCCTTTGGCCACCCTGGGGCCCAGGCTGGCTGCCTGACCTGGCACCAAGCACTACAGCCCAGGCTGGCTGCATGACAACTCGGCTAGTGCTGTGGACCAGGCTGGCTCCCTGGCCCCAGCTGCCCTGGATCCATGGGCTCACCCCGTGCCATGCTTCACATTCTTTTCAACAAGCAAAGCTTTCATGTGAGGTTGGCTCTTGCAGTGATTGGGGATAGAAGGGATCAAGGGGACCCCAAAGACTTGGTACATGGACTGGATCTCAGCGGGTCAACACAGCAGCGGGGCCTACGATCATGACTTTTAGAAGAAAGCTGTTAAAGTCACAGAACCTGACTAGAGGAAGCAGCCAGGAAAAAGAAGAGGAGAGTTTGTGCCACTCTTCAGAAAGCCCAGGCACTAGATATGCACAAGGACAAGGAATAGAGAGCAAGGCTTCTAACCCCACATGCTCAAAAATTGTCAGCGTTCAAAATCATAAGATTGAAATTTTTATCATAAAAATGAGATTCTTTTAAAAATAGTAATAACTGTTGTGTGTTTTTAGTTGCCATTTGTTTTTGAGACACTGGGATTCACACAGGTCACCATTTCAGACTTTCCTTTGCCACCGTAAAGTGGAACTTACTTAAAAAAAGAAAGTTGAGATTTCCATATAATTATATAAATCCAGGAGTTAAGGCTTCAAGAAAAACACCAAATATTGAGAGAATTGAGATAAAATTGCCAGAATTGGCAAATGCTCCATTTTCTAGTTTAGCTGTATTGCCTTCCACAGGATTTTGGAGTTGGATGAGAAGATTCAGCACAAATATTTACTCAAAGGAAAAAAATGTTGCTTAATAGCCTGTAAACCAATGACCTCAAGTTAAGGCTGCAAAATGGTTTCCATTCTAATTTCATTTTGGCCATTTAAAACTTTCGTTTGCTGTGTTGGTGTAGCTATGTCGGCCCCAGGATATTATAGAAACACAAAGTGGGTAAGGTAATATCTGTTAGTGGACCCGCTTCTTTTGGTGCAAGCTTTCAAGCTTGCACAAACTTTTAAAAACTGTCTACTGACTCTAAGGGCATGGCTACACTTGCAGATGTAGAGCGCTTTGAGTTAAACCAGCCTTCGGAGAGCGCAGTGGGGAAAGCGCTGCAGTCTGTCCATGCTGACAGCTGCAAGCGCGCTGGCGTGGCCACATATGCAGCACTTGCAGCGGAACTGGGAGCGGTGCATTATGGGCAGCTATCCCACAGAGCACCTCTTCCCATTCTGGCGCTGTGGCTTGTGGGAAGGGGGCGAGGGGTGCGGGGCATTGTGGGTCCTGTCCCAACGCCCCATCATGCATCGGTTCGCATCCCAGCAATCCCTGTCCACATTTGGTGCCATCTTTCAACATTTTTTGTACTGTGCACTCTGTCTTCCCTTTCGGTCTGTGGGAATGGAGCCCGAACTGCTGAGGAATATGCTGACGAGTCTCGCCAGCACGTCACGTTTGGCAGTCGGGTTACTCCTTAAGATCCAAACTGACAATGAGGACTCCGACGATGATATTGAGTCGTGTAACGCATACGACATTAGATTGCTTGTGGCATTCATGGACATGCTCACCACAGTGGAACGCCACTTTTGAGCTCGGGAAACAAGCACTGAGTGGTGGGATCACATCGTCATGGAAGTCTGGAATGACGAGCAGTGGCTGCAGAACTTTCAGATGAGAAAAGCCACTTTCATGGGACTGTATAATGAGCTCACGCCCACCCTGTGGCGCAAGGACATGAGATTGAGAGCTGCCCTGCCAGTGGAGAAGCAGGTGGCTATTGCAATCTGGAAGCTGGCAACTCCAGACAGCTACCGATCGGTTGCAAACCAGTTTGGAGTTGGAAAGTTGACCGTTGGAATCATGTTGATGCAAGTTTGCAGGGCCATTAATCGCCTCCTGCTCAAAAGAACTGTGACTCTAGGTAATGTGCATGACATTGTGGCTGGCTTTGCGCAAATGGGTTTCCCTAACTGCGGAGGGGCGATAGATGGGACACATATTCCAATTCTGGTATCAGCCAACCTAGCCTCCGAGTATGTTAATCGGAAGGGGTATTTCTCTATGGTTCTCCAGGCACTTGTGGATCACCGTGGGCATTTCATTGACATTAATGCAGGCTGGCCCAGAAAGGTGCATGACGCATGCATCTTTCAGAAGACTGGCCTCTTCAGGAACCTGCAAGCCTGGATCAAGTCCACTTGGCGCTCCGTGATGCTTATCAGCCAATCCATGCTTTCCTGCTGGAGCTCCATGCGTTTGTCCCAGCGCTCCTCATTCTGCTGGTGGATCCTCCTTTCGCTCTCCCTCCACTCCTGCACTTTTAGATTCTCATTAAGGGACTGCTGCATTACTTCATGCAGCATGTCTTCTTTGCTTCTACATGACCACTTCCTAATTCTTTGGAGTCTTTTGGCTGGTGATAACACGGACGGCTGAGATCTCAAGGTTGCATCTGTAAAGGCAAAATGCAACACTTAACAGACGCAGCATTGTTCTAACCAGTCAAAGCAATAATTCCCCTGTACTTAACGGCAAGCACAGTCTACACAATAGCATAATTTGCCCGTCCCAAAGTGAGTGCACATAACCCACGGGAGCCCCAAAATGGTGAGTAAGCACTGGGTCACGGGGGACTGATTGTTTCATGGCTGTACTGCCCTCTGGGTTTCTGTGCCTTGGGGAGAGCCAACAGCTGCAAGGGGCCCCTATACTGAACACTCGCCCCACATTTTCCACAGGAGTTCGTCCTGGAAGATATCTCGCTGCTGAGGGTGACCTGGGAAGCAAGTGAGGGTCTTCTACTAAAATGCGGCTTCCGCCCTGGCCCATATGCAGCTTGCCTGTGTGCAGCAATGGTCTCCCCAACCCTCATGGCACAGTGTCGCAGACAAGTTAGCCTGACTGGGACAAGGACCACAGGGGCTCTCCCAAGAAACCTGCTCAAGCACATTGCCCAAGTTCTGGATGAGACCTTTGAAAAGATCACTGAGGCCGATTACTGCGATGTGAGAGAGCACATCAACGCCCTATTCTGCATCTAGGCATGCATGCAGCCCTAACCCTCCTCGCCCCAAGAGCCCGCACCGAATAACTTCCTTCCCAAAATAAAAGCCGCTTACTGGGGACCTCCTCTGGTGTTTGTCCTTCCCCAAGCACCAGCCGCTGCGACTGGCTATCTTCCTCCTGGCTTGAGAACAGCTCCTGGCTGCATGCATCTAGGGATTCTGGGGTGTCTTCCTCTTCCTCAGCACCCTCACTCCCACTTTCCTCCTCCTCCCCCTGCCTTGTTGAACTGGGCTCTGAAATGTTCATGGTGATACCAGTCAGCTCTGTGTTCTTCGGGAACCAGGGCACAGTATCTAGCCTGTCTGACTCATGAAAGACACCCCCCCCCCCCCCACAAGCCTCTGCTTAAACCAAAACCCATCAGAGAAAAGACTTGCAGAGAGCAATGAAGGGCGGATGGGAGACTCACCTAGACCCCTCCTGACAAGGGTGACGAGTCAGACATCTCCATTAGCATACAGAATGGAAAACAGAGACAAGTCCCCTAGCCTCATCTGTATGAAAGATGACACAGGGAGACATCTCAATTTGCATACAGAATGGAGAACAGAGAACCGCACTGAACTGTGGGACCAGAAAAGCAGGGAAGCACAGCATCATGTGGGATCTCTGCTCCAGATGTTAATGAACCTACGCCTGCGCACACCCAGCTCAGCAATTATCAGACCAATTCTAGTAATGAATCCTTGATTGATATCCAAAATACTGAAGCAGCCTTGTTACATTGTGAGCTCCCTGGAAGAAAACACCACTCATAGCCAAGAGTGATCAGCTCCTATTGTTTAGCCTAATGAAAAACCTTGAGTCATCAGTTTACCCACAAACAAATCGAGTGTTCTCCCTTGAACCATTGTTGTTTCTCTACAAAAACCCCTACCTATGTTCAAGTAAGTGTTCTGATGCATGGACCCAAACTCTGTATCAGTGCCACTGGGATTCCATCTCCTGACTGATCGTGCTGGGGGCTCTGCCTGTCTCCAATACTCAGGACCCTGAGCTACCACCATCAGGGATGGCAGGTTTGTAGAAATTTTGGTGGTGCCCAGAACCCACCCCCCCAAACTCTGTCCCCCACCTGCCTAAGGCTCTGGGAGGGAGTTTGGGTGGTGGGGGGGAGGAGGTCAGGGGTGCAGGTCCTGGGCGAGGATTAGGGTGCAGGAGGGGTGCAGGGTGCAGGCTCTGGGAGGGAGTTTGGGTGGGAGAGGGGGTCTGGGGTGCAGGCTCTGGGATGGAGTTTGGGTGCGGGGGTGCAGGAGGGGGTGGGGGTGCAGGCTCTGGGCTGGGGGTGGGGTGTAGGAGGAGGTGAGGGGTGCAGGCTCTGGGAGGGAGTTTGGGGATAGGAGGGGGTGCAGGGGTGAGGATGAGAGGTTTGGGGTGTGGGAGGGGTTCAGGGCTGGGACAGAGGATTAGGGTGCAGGGGGATGAGGGCTCGGGCTGGGGTGGAGGGGTTTGGGGCATTGGAGAGGCTCAGGGCTAGGGCAGAAGGTCAGTGTAAGGGCAGCCTGCCCTGCCATTAGTGAATGGGGGGCACTAGGACCCTGCGGCAGCAGTTGATGCGGGGAGCAGGCGGAGCAGAGTCAGCGTGAGCTGCAGGCGCCGGGGGAGGTGAGCGGGGGCAGCAAGTGGGGGCCGGGGGACACTCAGGGGAGGTGTGGGGGGGTCAGCAGGTGGGGCCAGGGGAGAGACCCAGCCCCAAGCATTGGTGGAGCTGGGCCCCTGGGCACCACGAATGAATATTGCTGAGAGAGTAATTTAAAACCCCAGATATGTAAGTAGATCAGGAAATGTCTAGGAAGACGCGATTAGGTTTATTCCTTTTATTTCGTTATGGCTTGTGGATTCTTCTGTGCTAGCCCCAGGTGCTTTTGTTTTGCTTGCAACCTTTAAGATGGACCTCAAGAAAGCTATTCTTCATGCTTATTTCTTGTAATTGTTTTTTTTAAATCTAGCAAAAGCCTAAATTCCCAGATGTATTTTCTTTCTTTTTTATTAATAAAATTTACCTTTTTTAAGAACAGAATTGGATTTTTGTGTCTGAAGAGGTTTGTGCACATGTTGTTTAATTAGCTGGTGGCAACAGCTGATTTCCTTTGTTTTTCTTCCTCAGCTCTTCCCCGGGGGGGGGGGGGGGTAAAGGGCTTGAGGGTACCCCACAGGAAGGAATTCCCAAGTGTGCTTTTCTGAGTTCTCAAAGGGGTTCTGCACTTGGGTGGTGGCAGCATCTATCAATCCAAGGCCAGAGAAAAGGTGTAACCCTGGAAGTTTAATGCAAGCCTGGAGTGGCCAGTATTAATTTTTAGAATCCTTGCGGGCCCCCACCTTCTGCACTCGAAGTGCCAGGGTAGGAAATTAGCCTTGACACCTTCGTCTGCAGCCAGATTAAAAGAGCAGCCATGCAGCAGCCATTAGCTGAGAAGCAGGAAGTCACATCCTCACATTCCATCTAAATTACATTAAAACAATGTGATATCAGGCTGTTAAAACGGAGACCCCATCCTAATGGCACCCACTGTCACCAGATAAAGAAACAGATCTTAAGATAATTAAAGAAAACTTAGTTTGATAGCATCCTGTCTGTCAAGAAATCACTTATCAATAGCTGTGGTTGCAAAATCCTCATTTCTTTATTGTTTTGTCATTATGGTCCCACTTCCCTATTGTTTATCCGTATAGTCTCTGTCCGGTTCTTTAATTGGTTCTGTCTGTTACATAATTAATTTTGCTAGGTGTAAATTAATTAAGGTGGTGGGGTAGGATTGGTTAGAGAATTTTGTTACATGATGTTAGGATTGGTTAGTAAAATTTTAGTATAATGATTGGTTAAGGTATAGCTAAAAAGGACTTAAATTTCACTATATAAACTGGGGTCCAAAAGGAAGTTCTTTGGGAACCAACTCCAGGACAGAGCCCCAAAGATCAGAGCTGCCAGACCTCAACACTGTGCCAATGACACTGTGCAGAAACTGGAGTCCTCCAGGTGGACCTGATCCTGACTGGCCATCAAGAAAAGTTCATCTATCTTATTGGGAGTGGAGAGCACTGTATGTCTAGCATGTGCATTCTGTTTGGGATAATTGTTAATAAATACAGGTTATGTAGTATCTTACTGTGTAAGACTCTTTCACCGATAAAAGGTCCTGCACACCTGCTGAAGTAGTATACATCTGGAGCCCTACGTATTGGGAAAGGGTGTGGGTACTTAAATTGACAAAGTTAATTACACCCTGAGCCCTATGAATTGGGTATGGGCGGCCCTCAGCCCTACGAATTGGGTCAGGGTAGGTGCTTTTCACCTGGAGCCCTATGAATTAGGAAAAGGTGGGGATGCCTAAATTAACCTGTACCTTAATGTGTGCAGGTAACAACCTCAGGCAAGCACTGAAGAGCTCTAGTCAGTCTTCTATGGTATTCAGGAGAGGAACTCCCTTTTCTGCACTTTAGTAGAACTGCCAGTTATGGGATGGCATAAAACCATATGATCTGAAGGGGCCGCAAGGGTCATCTAGTCTAACCCCCTGCCAAGGTGCAGGTAAGTACATCAAGTGGTTGACTTTCGGCTGTGCAGCAACACATCTTTCTCCTCGTCAGAGCAGTCTACCTCTAAGTTATGGAACCAAGACGAAGCCAAGCCTGGAGGCAGAGGACCTGCAGGTTCGGGTGCAGGATCAGCCTGTCACTTTGAGAGAGCAGGTGGGGAATGGGGCGAAATGGAACTGGAGGACATATTGCCATCTGTGTCAAGTAAGAAAACCAGACTTGTTTTGGCCAGGAGGGGGCAATCAGAATAACTCTCGCTTTGTCTTGTAGAATTTTCAACTGGACCTTGGATAGAAGAGGAAATCAGGGGAAGGGCATACAAGAGGTCCCTGTCCCATGGGAGGATGAGGGCATCTCCAAGTGAATGCTTCCTCAGGTCAGCCCTGAAGCAGTAACAAGGACAATTCTTGTTCTGGTAAGTAGTGAAGAGATCTGTAGTTGCATTTCCCCAAAGGACAAATATGTCCTGAAGCACCTCTAAGTTGAGTTCCCATTTATGGTCGTGAGAAAAGTTACGACTGAGACTGTAGACTGTCACGTTCTGTATCCCTGGTAGACAGACAGCTGAACTGAGCGCATTGTGATGGATGCACCAGTTCCAAAATTTGAGTGCTTCCATGCTTACGGAGGGAGATCTGGCACCCCCTGGTGATTATGTAAAATATGTAGGTCAATATTGTCCATTGTGATCTTTGAGTGGGTTTTCTTGGTGAAAGGCAGAAAGTGTGTACAGGTGTTCCTGATGGCCCTTAGCTCCAAAAGATTGATATGGAGGGTCACTTGCCTGGAACCTTGAGTTTCCCAAATTTAATAAAATCATATTTGGCCATGACAGCTTGGTAGTTCGTGACTCTGATGAATACGCCTTTCTCCCAAAGAGATCTAGCCTTTTCCAATCCCAACTGTATGGGGTCGACTTGGCGTGATGTTGCTTGCCTCATGCATTAACTGCATCCACTATGATGGAGTTGGGTTGCGGATGTTGAAATAGAAAGTCTGCTTGGGGAGGGATGTAGTATTTTTTTGTCAGCTCTCTTGCTGGTCGATCTGATAGAGGCTGGTGTCCGCCAGATGACTTTGGCAGGATCTAGAATCGCCTCATTAATTGGGAGGGCAATTCTGGATGAGGAGGTGTGCAGACTATCTACCAGCTTGTGATGTGTAGCTGCCACCTCCTATAGGGAATTTGCGGCTTATTCATCACCTTCTATGTAATGTCTTGGAAGTTCTTGAAATCATCAGCTAGTGATGGGGGGTGGGGGGGGGGAGGAGGGGGCAGGATTATAGCCTTAGCTGGTGAAGATGAGAAGTCTGTTGGAGGGGTAGCTTCCCTTTTGAACCTTTCCTCCTGTTCCTCAAAAGCTTCCGTCTCCTCTGGTTCAGGGGCTCTGGACAGTGATTCCGTGGGAGAGTATCTGGTAGACTCTCTCTGAGAGACACTAAATACCCATGAAGTATGGGATCTGTACATTTCCCAGAAATCCCGATATGGTCATTGTGGGTGAAGGACATGGATGGTGTAGGGTACACAAGGAGGCCTGTACCAAAATCATGGGTTAGCTCAATGGAATTGAGGGGGACCCTTTTATTGTGATGGTGGGCCATGATGAGAAGCCCAGGAAATGACATCCTCTTGGTCACTGTCAGACTCATCACCAGGTAAGGGTAGTGTTGACCGGGGTATTGGTGGTACATGGCCCAGAGCCGAGGGTGATTCCGGGCACCAGAATGTGTTCGGTACCAGGGCCTCGGTTCCAAATAATGGGGATTGTGGTTCTTCCCCATCAGGTCTCTAGGGTACCAGAACTCTTATGGTACCATTGGCAAACTCGGTACCACAGAGATGTGTCCATTGTACGTTGTTGGTACCGATGGCTGTGAAGGTGCAGCGCGTTCCCTAGATGAGAGCTTTGTTGCACCCGGTACCAAAGGTTTTCTCGGTGTTGGTTCATTTGTCTTTGCCCTTAGGGGGCACTACTGCTGTCTCATGGCCTGAACCCCTGCCATCTCTAGGCGGTGCGGCAGACCTCACAGTGATTAATCTCGTAGAATTTTCAACAGGACCTTCTCAAATAAAATAATCTTTTATAATGAAAAGGGTTAGGCAACCGAAATGTAGGGGTCACTACCAGCTCGCTGTACCTCCTGAAAGACACAGCATAGAAGGCTCAGGTCATGGTGAGCAGAAGCGTGTGAGCAAAGATGGATTCGTGCCACCTTTGTGCTCTTTTGAGTCTGCACTGCTGCAAGGGTCAAACAGTTCCTGAAGTAAGATAGAGCCTAGGGCTGCACTAACTTATAGCATCATCTCTAGAACTACCTGTGTGGTGCACTGTAGCCCAGAATTCCTCAATTAGGGCTGTCAAACGATTAAAAAAATTAATTGCGATTAATCGCGCTCTTAAAAAAATTCATTGTGATTAATCGCGCTCTTAATAATAGAATACCATTTATTTAAATATTTTTGGATGTTTTCTACATTTTCAACTATATTGATTTCAATTACAACACAGAATACAGAGTCTACAGTGCTCACCTTATATTTATTTTTGATTACAAATATATTCACAGTAAAAAACAAAAGAATTAGTATTTTTCAGTTCATCTAATACAAGTACTGTAGTGCAATTTCTTTATCATGAGAGTCGAACTTACAAATGTAGAATTATGTACAAAAAAACCCTGCATTCAAAAATAAAACAATGTAAAACTTTAGAGCCTACAAGTCCACTTAATACTACTTCAGTCAATCGCTCAGACAAACAAGTCTGGTTACAATTTGCAGGAAATAATGATGCCCACTTCTTGTTTACAATGTCACCTGAAAGTGAGAACAGGTGTTCACATGGCACTGTTGTAGCTGGCGTCACAAGATATTTACGTGCCACATCTGCTAAAGATTCATATGTCCCTTCATGCTTCAATCACCATTCCAGAGGACATGCGTCCATTCCGATGACAGGTTTTGCTCGATACTGATGCAAAGCAGAGCGGAATGACATATGTTCATTTTCATCATCTGAGTCAGATGCCACCTACAGAGAAGGTTGATTTTCTTTTTTTTGGTGGTTCGGGTTCTGTAGTTTCCGCATCAGAGTGTTTCTCCTTTAAGACTTCTGAAAGCATGCTCCACACCTCGTCCCTCTCAGATTTTGGATGACATTTCAGATTCTTAAACCTTGGGTCGAGTGCTGTAGCTATTTTAAGAAATCTCACATTGGGATCTTCTTTGTGTTTTGTCAAATCTGCTGTGACAGTGTTCTTAAAACAAACATGTGCTGGGTCATCATCCTAGACGGCTATAACATGAAATATATGGCAGAATGTGGGTAAAACAGAACAGGAGATGTACAATTCTCCCCCAAGGAGTTCAGTCACAAATTTAATTAACGCACTTTTTTTTTTTTTTAACGAGCATCATCAGCATGGAAGCATGTCCTCTGGAATGGTGGCCCAAGCATGAAGGGGCATACGAATGTTTAGCATATCTGGCATGTAAATACCTTGCAATGCCGGCTTCAAAAGTGAGAACAGGCCATGCAAACGCCTGTTCCCACTTTCAGGTGACATTGTAAATAAGAAGCAGGCAGCATTATCTCCCGTAAATGTAAGCAAACTTGTTTGTCTTAGCGATTGGCTGAACAAGAAGTAGGACTGAGTGGACTTGTAGGCTCTAAAGTTTTACATTTTTTTGTTTTTGAGTACAGTTATATAACAAAAAAAATCTACATTTGTAAGTTACACTTTCACAATAGATTTCACTACAATACTTTTCAGAGTAACAGCTGTGTTAGTCTGTATTTGCAAAAAGAAAAGGAGTACTTGTGGCACCTTAGAGACTAACCAATTTATTTGAGCATAAGCTTTCGTGAGCTACAGCTCACTTCATCGGATGCATACTGTGGAAAGTATAGAAGATCTTTTTATACACACAAAGCATGAAAAAATGGGTGTTTACCACTACAAAAGGTTTTCTCTCCCCCCACCCCACTCTCCTGCTGGTAATAGCTTATCTAAAGTGATCACTCTCCTTACAATGTGTATGATAATCAAGTTGGGCCATTTCCAGCACAAATCCAGGGTTTAACAAGAACGTCTGCGGGGGAGGGGGGATAGGAAATAGCAAGGGGAAATAGGTTACCTTGCATAATGACTTAGCCACTCCCAGTCTCTATTCAAGCCTAAGTTAATTGTATCCAATTTGCAAATGAATTCCAATTCAACAGTCTCTCGCTGGAGTCTGGTTTTGAAGTTTTTTTGTTGTAATATCGCAACTTTCATGTCTGTAATTGCGTGACCAGAGAAATTGAAGTGTTCTCCGACTGGTTTATGAATGTTATAATTCTTGACATCTGATTTGTGTCCATTTATTCTTTTACGTAGAGACTGTCCAGTTTGACCAATGTACATGGCAGCGGGGCATTGCTGGCACATGATGGCATATATCACATTGGTGGATGTGCAGGTGAACGAGCCTCTGATAGTGTGGCTGATGTTATTAGGCCCTGTGATGGTGTCCCCTGAATAGATATGTGGGCACAGTTGGCAACGGGCTTTGTTGCAAGGATAGGTTCCTGGGTTAGTGGTTCTGTTGTGTGGTGTGTGGTTGCTGGTGAGTATTTGCTTCAGGTTGGGGGGCTGTCTGTAGGCAAGGACTGGCCTGTCTCCCAAGATTTGTGAGAGAGTTGGGTCATCCTTCAGGATAGGTTGTAGATCCTTAATAATGCGTTGGAGGGGTTTTAGTTGGGGGCTGAAGGTGACGGCTAGTGGCGTTCTGTTATTTTCTTTGTTAGGCCTGTCCTGTAGTAGGTGACTTCTGGGAACTCTTCTGGCTCTGTCAATCTGTTTCTTCACTTCCGCAGGTGGGTACTGTAGTTGTAAGAATGCTTGATAGAGATCTTGTAGGTGTTTGTCTCTGTCTGAGGGGTTGGAGCAAATGGGGTTGTATTGCAGAGCTTGGCTGTAGACAATGGATCGCGTGGTGTGGTCAGGGTGAAAGCTGGAGGCATGTAGGTAGGAACAGCGGTCAGTAGGTTTCCGGTATAGGGTGGTGTTTATGTGACCATCATTTATTAGCACTGTAGTGTCCAGGAAGTGGATCTCTTGTGTGGACTGGACCAGGCTGAGGTTGATGGTGGGATGGAAATTGTTGAAATCATGGTGGAATTCCTCAAGGGCTTCTTTTCCATGGGTCCAGATGATGAACATGTCATCAATATAGCACAAGTAGAGTAGGGGCGTTAGGGGACGAGAGCTGAGGAAGCGTTGTTCTAAGTCAGCCATAAAAATGTTCGCATGCTGTGGGGCCATGCGGGTACCCATAGCAGTGTCGCTGATTTGAAGGTATACATTGTCCCCAAATGTGAAATAGTTATGGGTGAGGAAAAAGTCACAAAGTTCAGCCACCAGGTTTGCCGTGACATTATCGGGGATAGTGTTCTTGACGGCTTGTAGTCCATCTTTGTGTGGAATGTTGGTGTAGAGGGCTCCTACATCCATAGTGGCCAGGATGGTGTTATCAGGAAGATCACCGATGGATTGTAGTTTCCTCAGGAAGTCAGTGGTGTCTCGAAGGTAGCTGGGAGTGCTGGTAGCATAGGGCCTGAGGAGGGAGTCTACATAGCCAGACAATCCTGCTGTCAGGGTGCCAATGCCTGAGATGATGGGGTGCCCAGGATTTCCAGGTTTATGGATCTTGGGTAGTAGATAGAATATCCCAGGTCGGGGTTCCAGGGGTGTGTCTGTGCGGATTTGATCTTGTGCTTTTTCAGGGAGTTTCTTGAGCAAATGCTGTAGTTTCTTTTGGTAACTCTCAGTGGGATCAGAGGGTAATGGCTTGTAGAAAGTGGTTTTGGAGAGCTGCCGAGCAGCCTCTTGTTCATATTCCGACCTATTCATGATGACAACAGCACCTCCTTTGTCAGCCTTTTTGATTATGATGTCAGAGTTGTTTCTGAGGCTGTGGATGGCATTGTGTTCTGCACGGCTGAGGTTGTGGGGCAAGTGATGCTGCTTTTCCACAATTTCAGCCCGTGCACGTCGGCGGAAGCACTCTATGTAGAAGTCCAGTCTGCTGTCTCGACCTTCAGGAGGAGTCCACGTAGAATCCTTCTTTTTGTAGTGTTGGTAGGGAGGTCTCTGTGGATTAGTATGTTGTTCAGAGGTGTGTTGGAAATATTCCTTGAGTCGGAGACGTCGAAAATAGGATTCTAGGTCATCACAGAACTGTATCATGTTCGTGGGGGTGGAGGGGCAGAAGGAGAGGCCCCGAGATAGGACAGCTGCTTCTGCTGGGCTAAGAGTATAGTTGGATAGATTAACAATATTGCTGGGTGGGTTGAGGGAACCATTGCTGTGGCCCCTTGTGGCATGTACTAGTTGAGAAAGTTTAATGTCCTTTTTCTTTTGTAGAGAAGCAAAGTGTGTGTTGAAAATGGCTTGTCTAGTTTTAGTAAAGTCCAGCCACGAGGAAGTTTGTGTGGAAGGTTGGTTTTTTATGAGAGTATCCATTTTTGAGAGCTCATTCTTTATCTTTCCCTGTTTGCTGTAGAGGATGTTGATCAGGTGGTTCCGCAGTTTCTTTGAGAGCGTGTGGCACAAGCTGTCAGCATAGTCTGTGTGGTATGTAGATTGTAATGGATTTTTTACCTTCAGTCCTTTTGGTATGATGTCCACCTGTTTGCATTTGGAAAGGAAGATGATGTCTGTCTGTATCTGAAAACCTGGATTTGTGCTGGAAATGGCCCAACTTGATTATCATACACATTGTAAGGAGAGTGATCACTTTAGATAAGCTATTACCAGCAGGAGAGTGGGGGGGGGGGGAGAGAAAACCTTTTGTAGTGGTAAACACCCATTTTTTCATGCTTTGTGTGTATAAAAAGATCTTCTATACTTTCCACAGTATGCATCCGATGAAGTGAGCTGTAGCTCACGAAAGCTTATGCTCAAATAAATTGGTTAGTCTCTAAGGTGCCACAAGTACTCCTTTTCTTTTCACTACAATACTTGTATGAGGTGAATTGAAAAATACTATTTCCTTTGTTTTTCATTTTTACAATGCAAATATTTGTAATAAAAAATAATATAAAGTGAGCACTGTACACTTTGCAATCTGTCTTGTAATAGAAATCAGTATATTTGAAAATGTAGAAAAACATCCAAAAATATTCATTTCAGTTGGTATTCTATTGTTTAACAGTGTGATTAATTGTGATTAATTTTATTAATCGTGATTAATTTTTTTTAGTTAATAGCGTGAGTTAACTACAACTAATCGACAGCCCTACATGCAATTCTATAGGCACACTCCTTTCCACTTCTAGGACTGCCCTCTCTGCTGGGGCTTGCAAATGAGGGGTACATTGGCTATATGCTGCTCCTGCCTAAGGGAAATTCTCCTTGGCTCCTGGGGGCTCTTATGTGGTTCCATATGCTGTTGCAACTGCATACAGGGATAGCAGGGGCCAGAAGTGGCCCTATTCTTATTTTATTACAAAATACATGTTCAGTGTTGCTATATTGGATGTATTGATTTTGCAATAAGTCTGTTGTTTGATCTATGTGCAGTGTTATAGATTTGCTTCACTAATTTTTCTTCCCCCACTACCCCTTGCCTTTTGTAGATGCATGAATACTGAAAACAAACAACTAATTATAGTAATTTAACTGTAGGGAGGTACTTCACCACCACCAAATGGAAGTTTAAGGTGTATCTAACATTAATTTAAACCAACATTGACTGCAGCCCTGTATTGCATTTTCTTTGCTTGGTTGTGAATCCAAAACCTCTAGCTTTTTCTCCTGGTATTTCTTTCTCTCTCTCTTCTTTAGAACACAGGAATTGCCATTCTGGATCTCATCAAGAGTTCATCTAGCCAGTATTCTGTTACAGACAGTGTCCAGCACCAGATGCTTCAGAGGAAGGTGCAAGAAACCCTTCAATAGGCAGTTATGGGATAACTTGCCCTGAGATTCTCCTTTTAACCCCCCAATAATTAGAGATTTGCTTGTGCCCTAAAGTATGTTTATTTTCCTTCCCAAACTATTGTTTATTCTTTTAATATTTGCTATAACAACTCTGAATATTCTTGTTAACCATATACAGGTTGACTTCTTTTTTTTAATCCTAGGGTCTTCGCCACAGTAATGAAATGTGCTACAGCGTTCCACAGGCTAATTGTGTTGTGTGAAGAATAATTTCCCATCATCAGTTTTGAATTTGCCACCTTTCAATTTCATTCAATAGCTCTCAGTTTTTGTGTTATAAGAGTGAATAGAAGTTCCCAGTCTACCCTCTCTAGAGCATTTATCATGGCCTCCTATTCATCTCCTGAGATAACCTCATTCTTTTCAATCATGAGCATTTCCATACCTCTAATAATTTGCATTGTCCATCTCTGAACCCCTTCTTATGCTGCATCATTTGTAGTTGGGATGACTTGAACTGAACACAGCAATCTAGGTGAAAGCATATAATTGACTTATATAATGATATTTCATATTTATCATTCTTCTAAAAAATTTTCCTCAGACATCCTAATATTTTGTTTGTTTTGATGCTGCTGCACATTGAGCAGATATGTTCACACTGAGGCTCAAATGTTTTCCCCGAATTAATAGTTAATTTAGATCCTAGTAAATTGTACAAGTAGTTCAGATTATTTCCTCCACCGTGCATTACTTTGCATTTGTCAGCTTTGCATTTTATCTGGCATAATGTTGTCTATTTACCTTGTGTGGATAAGTCCATCTGAAGTTCCTCAGTCTTCTCCAGTGTTGACCACTCAAGTAATTTTGTGTCATCTGCAGATTTTGCTACTTCATTGCTTTACCCCCTTTTCCAGATAATTAATAAATATATTATACAACACAGGTCCTAGTACAGAATCCCCAGGACACCCCATTGTTACCTTTTGCCATGATGAAAATTGACTATATTCTAAATTCCCAGTGCCTCATGTTCCCAGTGAGGGTTTAGCTGCTGGTCCATAAGTGGGTTTAAGTAGGCTTCCATTCAAGGCACTCTTCAAATATTTCAGTAGGTGGATTCAGAGCTGCTGTACTTACCACTGTGCCAGGTCCAAAGGAGGAAGCAAGTGCAAGCCCCTTGAAGGCACAAACCAGCAGTATGACTGAAAAAGAACCTATGAACTCCAATAACATTTTCCATACAGGACACTGTAACTCGCCTGATACCTAGCAGTGCACCTTCTAGGGACCAGATTCATCCCTGTGCTGACATGGGAACAGAGGGGATGAGGCTTGCAGCTCTCCTATTCAAGGACTGTGGGAGTGTGCTGGGCCCCAGTGCAGGCTACGTCTAACTTGTGCCCCTACTGCAGTGATCACTATGGACTACTGTAGAGATACAGATTCTGCCCTGTCCATGCTCCTTCCTTACCTCTTCCCTGGAACAATTTGTGCCCTGAACTTCGTGGAGGTGGAACAGAACTGGTGGACACAGCTCTGAAACCAGTGCAGGGACCCATGCACCAGCAGGTATTCCCCAGAGGAGTTTTGCCTAAAATACAACCCTTTTGCTACAGCCTCGCTGGTACAAAGGGGTCAGAGGGCCAATGAGGAATCTGGCCCCAGATGTCCAAATCTTAACATTTTTGGTTTTCTGTGGAAAAGCCATAGGATCCATATGCTTTCTTTCATCTCACTGATTATAGCAAAAGCGTATGCTGGAGCCCCTCAGCTCTCCAAAGCAAAGGCTGAGCTTGTTAGTGTTGAGGCATCTAGACTATCAAACCATCCTTTTCATGCTTTCCCCTACTATATAATGTCACCCCCATAGCAAAGACAATATACAACTGTTGTTCTGTGGCTGGGAAGAGTTTCCTCTGTAACTCACGGCTAAGGAGTGAACACTGCATGAAACACCCCATCCAAAAGACGGGAAATGGAACCTCTCATGCTGTTCTTCAACTTCTAATTTCTTACATACTAGGATAAGGGAATCCACAGTCCTTACTTTAGAGAGAGGATTTTGGACATTACCAGGCCTCCAGCTCACTTTCTCTTCAGAGGTTCCTTACTCTTACAGTGGACTGCAACTCTCTTAATTCTCCCTCTTTCATAATATCAATAAGGTGAGGCCCTTATTTTCTATGTGTACCTGGAAGATAAAAAACATCTATATTTACATTTGCACCTTTCAAAGGAGCCCCTCAGCAGCCTGGTAAAGCATCCAGCTCAAGCTGATAGCCCAATCCTGCAAGGTGTTGATCATCTCATATGGTATCTGCATGCCTTCAGTTGGGTACATAAGCAATCATGTAACATAGTAGGCATTTACACCTGGGTTACAGATTGCCTTTTATGCATGGTGAAACATGATGCAGAAGACCAAGTGACTTAACCACCCTCTAAAGTTAAACACCAGGTCTTCTTTTCCTGTATATCCTGACTTCTTGAAGTATGTTATTGCTTGTATAGTAATGTCTCTGTGGCTGGTCGGCGTGGGCATAACCACACTTTCTTGGAACCCTTAGTGAACAGTACTCCATTTCTCTGACTCATTTTAAAACATTGTTTCAACTTCCCAGCAATATTTACAGAACTATTATTCTGTATCAGTATATGTTATTTATTCGGTGCCCATTTACTTTGGCCTGAGAGCAAGGAACAATGAATCAGGGCTTCTGGGTTCTACTCTGGTTCTGCCTTTGCTACATAATACTGTGCAAGTAATTTTAACCTTTCTGTGCCTCAGTTTCCCTATATGTAAAATGGGAATAATGATACCAGTCTCATAGGTAGGGGGAACTGATTTCAATATACATCCTAGGGAAAAATACACAATGAAGTATACTACATACTAATGAAGAACAGTAAAAATCTATTTAAAACTAACTAAAATAATGAGATACAAATCTAAATCAATATAACTGTCTGCTGCCAAATGCCTTTTGAAGTAAAGTATTTATTCCCCACAAGTACAACACCCTTGTTATCTCTCCATGGTGGTGGTTTTTTTGTTTTGTTTTGTTTTTTGAGCTAAGGACTCTGAGAACAGGAGTCAATCTAGTCGCTAGACTGCGGCTCAACAAGTCTATAAGGGCCTGGCTGGCCTTTATTTAGTGACTATACTTTTAGTTAATACTATTATTTGTTCAGTAGCTTATTGTCACATTCAGCATCAGTGAAAAATACCCTCTCCTCTAGGAACACCACCTTTCCACCTTTTAGTTAGTTTTCCTTACTTATAGTCCCTTCATTCATATATCTCCTTTGGATTTCATTTTCTCCAGTAACTCCTATCTCCTACTTCCTTATGGTCTTCACTCCCACCTGTTTCCCCATTCTATCTGCTAATGAATTAGTAATTAAATGCATTATGTTGACACTCAAATGCCATATCTCTCGGTTTTAAAGTTGACGTTCCAATGAGATGAATGGGAGACAATCTATTTCACACTTCTGAGTAATTGTTTCAGGTTGTCCACAGGCTTGGCCAGACAGCATTACATCAGTTACACTCATTTGACAATTGGAAGGTCTTGCTCGTGACCATGAGGGCTAGAAACTTACTTAAACAAAAAAAAAGATCAGGTTATGCACAATCTGATTATATTGTGCTGGCCACATAAACACAACTATCTGGCTGGATTTGGCTCATGGCTGTATGCCTGACATCCCGGCACTAGGTGATTTGAATGTTAAAAAACAAAAACTGTCATCTTAATTCAAACAGCAGCAATCAGCCAATTAGGGAGGCAGTTTGGAATCAGTTCCCTCTCCCCATGTAATGTTCCTGGATTTCCTTTTGTCTCCTCAGTAGTTTCCCACCCCCAAAATGCTGGATTGTGTCTGGTTTCTTTGTTGTGGATTTTGATATCACCTGCAAGAAGAAGGTAGAGCAAGATAAACAGGATTAAAAATACACTATCTGTTTCTGTCTCTAGCACACACAGACCCTGCGAACACCAGGGGCAGCATCTGGACAACCGTCTCAGCAAGACCATAATGAATACACATTAACCCAATGTTTTAATATCAGGTATTAATCTTTAATTCCACATCACAGCAGTCGAGTGAATGGGGAAGGAAAAAAACCCAGCAGCTATTTACATCTAAAATTCACATCACTTATTTGTTGGTTCTGGAAACATGCTATCACAATATATACAATGAAATACCTTTAGGACACTTGTTCAAATTCTTTTTTTTTCTTTTATGTTTGCTTTCCATTATAGTTAAGAGAGCTTTTTTTGATTTTTTTTAAACATGAATACACAAAAGAGAAGTGGTTAGAGGTTTTTGCCTTTTTTAAATAAGCACAGAATGCCAGAGGTTAAAAACACATTTACAGGGCAGAGTACCAGTCAGACAGCACGATCTATACATTTTTTGCTCAATTTCCTGTACAAATACACAGCATTCAAATGGGATATATACAAAAAACACATGAAGGAAAAATTAAATATCACACTTTTTTTTCTGCTTCTGCTCTACAACCTTTCCAATTTGGCTGCCTCCTCTCCCCCGACAGATATGTAGTAACCCCTTCCCCACCCAAAGAGGGAAATAAAGGTTAAACAAACAAAAAAAAAAAAGAGGAAAAAATCCCGTGGTCTTGCACCTGGCAGCACAACCAAAACATTCTTCCAACCAATGAGCAACTAACTGGCAGATGAATGCAATTCTTCTCATTGCTTCATCTCCATCGTTGCCTCTGCCCATTCCTTTTCCTCTAGACAGAGGGTGCAAACACCAATGGTGGAAAGTTTAATAGCCTATGCTTTCAGAAGAGAAGTGGTGGCCCAAGAACCCAAAAGAAGCATTTTCAATTTCAAACTTGGTACATGAGTATGGAATGACCATGTTCCTTGTAAATTATCTCTGTTTACGATAGTTACACAGAGCACAGCAACAAACCCTGGTAGCCAAATTCAGCCCTAACTCAGAAAATGTAGTTGTGCCCGCTTACCCCAGGGCTGAATTTGGCTTTAAGTTTCATGCTGCTATTGGCCAAGCATACTTGCCCCAGAGAGTAGTATGAGTGTTACACTCACCAGATCTTAATTATAATAGAATCTCCCCCACCTCCTTCTCTTCCCACCCAGCACAACCCCCACTGCCCTTTGAAATTAGGCATTTAAAAAAAATACACAGAGTATTTTGCAAAAATTTGACCATGGTTCTGAATAACTCCTTGGAGACTCAAATCTAATATGTTTGTGTTAATTGAATTTGCTCCTTCATGAAACTTGGTGGCTATGGACCTGCTGTAAAATTGGCTGACATCTGTTTATATAAGCTAACTGATCATCTAACTTTTAGAAAAAGCCTTTACCAAAAAGTAAAATAAAATCAAAGCTGGGCGTCGCCATGCCAGACACTGTCCTTCTAATCAGCGCAGCATGATATGCATTAGGAAATCCCTTAGAACTCTGGTTAGCAGTTAGCTCTAGTCAGTCACACTGGCTGGATATTTAGACTAACTCGAATGTTAACTCCAATTTACACACAAAGCTTTATGCGCAGACACCTTATTTTTTGCTGTAAAGGAAAGCTTAATACATTTCCAGATACAATAATGTTTAACCCTTCTACCAAAAAAGGAAAACAAGCATCTTGTTCTAATAAAGTTTCATATGAAGATCCTGGGCCAGATTCTCAGATGGTGTATATCAGAGTATTCCATTCATTTCAATGGAGCTATCCTGATTTACACCAGCTAAGACTCTGGCTCTTAAGAGCTTCACCATTTTTCATTTCTACTCAGACCTGCCTTGGCATTTATGCAAGAGATGAAATGCTCATTGTGGACCAGATTTTAACATCTGTGTTTCAATGGTGAAGGATACAATGATTCCGGGTGTCCTGCTCTAGCAAAAGTAAAGGAAACGGGATACATCTTCTTCTAGCCAGGCAGGCCAATGAAGAAAACAGAACAATATTTCTTTTGCATGGGCTAGAACTTGAGAAAGAATAAATGAATAATCTCAACACCCGCCTCTATACAATGGCCACCTGAGTCCAAACTTGATACAGATTATCATTTTCAGGAGAATTTGGAAATGGTATATTTGTCCCGTCACTTTGTATGGAGGTAGTGCTAAAGGTGGCTTGCAAAGGGAAACGTTTCCTCTTTTGCTTCTTTATAATGTTTATGATATATAGGAAACAGCATGGATGGGGCACAGAATTGGGAGTCTGGATACCTTGGTTCTGTTCCCATTTCTGGCACTAATTTGTGTAGTATTGGGCAAATCCCTTAACTTCTCTGTGCTTCAGTTTTTCCAACTGTAAAGAGGAGGGGCATTGTTACTTATGCTCCTCCTCTGGAATGTGCTTTGCAATCTACAGATGAAAAGTGCTGTACAAGTACTACGGATTATTATAAAATTATAAAGAAGGGCTGAAATAAGGGATTTTATTTTTTGCTTATTTATCTTATAAATATTATGAATATAAAATACTTGATATTTTCTTCCCTATTTTTGCTGGAAGATTTCTCAAAGGACTTGAAAAATGGGAAATTTCTCAGCTCTCAAATAAAATGGCAGTTTTAGTGGATCTTTCACCAACAAAGTTTTTCTCCCGTTTGTCAGGTACTAAGCAGGTATTAAACAAAGAAAACAAAAAACCCTAGAACTTAGAACAGCCTGACTAAAATTCCCTTCCCCACTCCACTGCTCTGGTCTCAATCTCTTGCTTTGTGTCACATCATAATTGCACTAAATTCTACAGTTCTTCATATAGTCTGCCAGCAAAAAAGGGAAGTCAAGACTGGATATTTGTGCAATGTAAAAAACAAAGAGGAAAAAAACCCTTAAAATAAAAGAAGAAAAACTTTTCAAGTCTTCTTTACACACCAATAAGAAGCAAAAAAGGGAATAAACATCTCCCCCCTTCCCTCTTACAGTTAATCTTTAAAATCCCTGAAGCTGGAGTGCACACTACACACTGGGCATTCTTGCAGCTCATAGGGTTTCCTATCTGAAGGGAGAGATGGAGGCATTGTGCAGCAGCAGCAGCGAAATGTATCAGAAGGGCACATAAGATATTACAGTAACAAACACAGTTAATGGATGTTGGTGTGGATTGTGCAGACTTTCAATCCTGAGGCAAGGACCGGATATGATGTATTCAAGCCTTCTCTTCTTACTTGCTGAGTTATCAAGCAGTTGTTGCATGAGCCACTCAACTGGTTCCTTGACTGGAATAAAAGTGCTGGTGACAACCACTTGCCCAGAGCTAAGCATGAGAAAAGGCTCAGAATTGGGTTGCAGCCCTAGAGGCTACATAACCCTCTCTTACCCTGCAGTAAAGGTGGATATGGACTATGACTCCAGTGGAAAAGCAGCTGGCTTACCCAGTAAAAAAATGAAATTAAGGAACAAAAACATGAAAAACCAAAGTACGTGTCCATGAACAACCAAAGGAGGCAGAGTTTGTTTGAAATGATACCTCAAAAATCAATATGGAAGCCTGTCAGCACTGGTTAGATCATTTTATCACAACTGAGTCAATGCAGGAGACTACTGTAAAGCTGTTTATGGTCATAAACCTGGAAGAGCCAGTTTCTTCATAGAACAGCCGAGTTTCCATTGCCTGCAGAGAATGCACCTTCCAGCCTGACAGTTCATGGAATCCCTGAATTCAGCAATGAGCTTTCACTTCTATGCAGCAAAGAAACATGTCCCTAGTGCAACTGCTTCTACTTGTGTGCATCTCAAAACTGGGAGGAAAGCTTTTTAAAACAATTCGCCACATCCCCCCTTCAATATTCCAATTCTTTTCAGTTTCTGCAAGTCTCTATGGCTAACAGCTTACATGCCACTTTGTGTGGTCTGATAAACTGCAGAAGGAATAAAGCACCCACTGCACACAAAAAATAATAATTAAAAATAACATAAAACCAAAAAGTATAAAATACAATAAAAAGGAAAGCAGCAACCTCACATGCCAGCCCAAACTTTGTATGGGCTCCGGACATTAACTCATGGCAGTAGAAAGTAAAGAATTGGATTACTGTTCTCTCCTCTGAGTCCTAAACTTTTACATCTTTCTTCTGGTCAGACCTGGAATTACTATACAAGCTTCTTTCCAGGTAGTCCTGCTTACTGCTCACTGATGCCATGCTCCCATGCTACCCTGGCCTGCTCCTCCTTTCCACCACTAGCTGGTTGGGAGACTTTGCGATGGAGTGGCCGGTGTTTGTCTTCCTCTTCCATCATCAGCATCATTTCCTCTTCATTCTCCATGTTTGGGAGCCGAGCATGATATGGTTTTGGGGGGAGAGCTGGAGGGTCCATAGTGTCCTGAGGAATGACTCCAGATGGAGCAGAGTGGCTTCGACATGGCTGGGACTTGAGTGACTCCAGAACATCAGGTTCAGAGAGACTGTACCTGACAGGGAGGTAGGGTGTCTCTAAGTCTTCATCAGTATTCCAGGCCTGGCTAGGGACAGAATCCATGGTGTCTGTGCGAGGAGGGGGCTCAGATGAGTGTCCAAAGTTACTCTCACTTAAGGAGGACACACCACTGCTGGCACTGCCTGACAGAGTGGAGTTACTTCCATCCAGGCCAGACTGGGGACTTGTGGGTGATGCAGGAATTGGATGAAGAGGAGACTGTTTAAAGAAAAACACATGTTAACATCCGTGATTGGGCAATTGTGCACCTGAGTGGCCATGTTTCATTGTTTACAGCTCATTAGTTACTGCCTAATTGCTTTTGTATTTAAGAAAATAAGAAATCTGAGCCATTTGTACACCCACAACCTGATTTCCATGTACAAATACCTGTTTGTACAGGCAAATGTGTTTTTCCTGTATGCATGATCAAACAGTAAAAAACTAGCAGTCATGGTGGTGACACGCTCTTCTCCAATCCTATTTAACATGTCCTACATCCCAGCATCTTCCATTCACCACACCTGCCTTGCTAGGATCTCCTACATTCCGTAAATATCAGAGTATTTATGTAAAATCTTGCAACACAAATATTACAATAAAAACATTAATAATGTGTTATAAGTTTTTACACATTGATTTATTTTTTCAGTAGTTTTGCTATTTAGAAGTTAGTAATTGCTATTTATTAAAACTGTTTCAGTAGCTATTTCCTTTCCTTAGTTCAAGAGTGCATATTAACTAGCTTCCTTTTGTCTTTTTATTTTAAAAGATTTAATGCCACACTGTGTATCCCTGTCCTCCCTAATGCATGCTGTCTCCCCCCAATTCCTGTAGCTCTCATTGTGGGTATCTCCACATTTATCTTATTTCTGTATTTTCCAATTTTCTCTTCTCTCTCTTCTTTTTTGCTCCTTTTCCCTCTCTCCTCTCTCTCTAATCTTTCTCAGCTGTCTTTTTTCTGAGGTAATGTCTATATTTTTCCTGTTGTTTCTCTATTCTCCATGTCCAATCCTCTCCCAGTCCTGGAAACCAAACTGTCTGCAAGTGAGGTCCAATGGGGTTTGATGGGGAATCAATCAGTTTTGCAAGTGGATCTGCGGCTATCCAGCCCTGTCCCCAATCTTCTCTGAGCCTGTGAGGAAGTAGCTCCACCCAAGCAGGACTTTCCATAGCCATAAAGATTTTTGGTCTGTGACTTTATACTCTCATTTCTCTTTCCTTTCTCCCTCTGCTTCTTTTCCTTGTACTCTGTGCTGCTTTATTCCCCTCTTCTTCTCTTCCCTTTACTGCTTCTCCTCCCAGCCTGCATGCTGCTCTGCTGCCTGGCTCCTCAGAGATGAAGTAAAAGTAGAAAGTTCTCTGAAGCTTAATAGCAGTAAATGTCAGAGAGTTTTGTTAATTTCACACTTGCAATCACCTGTTCTGCTCCTCTCTCTACTCCACTGCTGATGCACACTGAGCAGGGGGTAAGGAAAAAGAACAAAGGGGGAGCAATTTCTAAAGCACTCATCAAATCTTGTTAATTTCAGTTTACTGCTCTGCTGGAAGCAGCACACAGAGAGACAGAAGTTTTAGAAAGCATCAGAATACAGCCTACTGATGTATATTGGCCCAACTGACTCATTTGCCAGCACGTTCATGTAGGTGCACCTGTTGTGTGCATGTCTGAAAATCTGGCCCTAAAGGGAATAGCAATGAATGAATACTCTTAGCAATTTGTTTGCTCTCTAATAAATAACACTCTCTTTGGCAGATTGATTCTAGAGATTTTATTATTTGATGAAAAGGACTGATTGGAGAGACAGCAGGCTAAGCATTAGTTTTACTGTTTTCATTCAAAACAATGAGTTCCAGATGAGGTCATAGACCCTTTGTTTTCTGTATGTATCAGGAAAGAGTAACTAACCCTTGCCTCTTGAGGCACAGAGCGGAAAGCATCTACTTTAAGAAGAGAAAAGATGATCTGCCAAATCACTAACTGATGTTCTGTTCTGGAGGGCAATCTAAAGAGAGCTGACAACTAAACATTTTATCCCCCCATTCCTGTATCAATTTGAATCAAAAGGTATAGTAGGCCAAAAAGATAAAAATGCTGCTAGTCTGCCCTCAACCTCTCTCAAAAATCCCTATGTGAGGGGCATGAGAGTCCCAACTGTGATTAGAACTGGCTATTCAAAGGCTTGTGTTCTTGGATCGAAAACACATATATATATAGTAAAAGAGGGTAAGCCTCCTATGGGCAAAAGAGAGCACAAACATATCTATGGGCTACTTGATTACTGGAACAGCAGCAAACTGTCCATTTAATGGAGATCTTGGTGTAGACAATCACCATGTCAGCCTTCAGTCTGAACTTCTGTTTCTTAGAAATAGATGATGTATTTTCTACTGCTCAGACAATACAGGAATAAGGCAGGCTGGAGAAGGTATATGAGAGCTGGAGATTCTGGAATTGATCATAATTGCTAATGACCAGATTAGCTGGATGCTGTGTTCTGCAACCTTGAGAGGTCATTTTACCTTGCGCAATGTCCGAGCAGGCAGTGCTGGAGGAGCATCACTGAGCTGGTGGTGGAAGGCATCAAAGTGCAGTGAGTAGTGACCTGAAATGAGACAAGGAATAAAATAGTAATAAAGAATTGTAGCTGTGGGCTCACAGATCTGTACAACCTCAAGGCAGTAAGAATTCACTGTTCTAGTCCTCTGTAACATCAGGTAACCAGGTCCAACTGCCGACAGTCCCATCTCCAGTCCAGAGCTTACCATATATCCTGGAAAGCAATCCTTGTAATGGGTAACCCAAAGTGTATCTGTTACAAAGTGCAAATGAGGAGTTCAGTAGCAACAACAGAATTCTACCCACCGCTGTTATCAAGGATTTCATGGCAAGGCAGCAGTCTCTTAAATGCTGAATGTCTGGAAACACAATTAATATCTTTGTAGCCTTAAGCTACTGCTGAGGATCGTCACTGACAAGAAGCCAAGACAGCCAAGACAGCTTACACTACTCATAAACCTAATTCTAGTCCAAAAACACACTTACGACCTTATTGCTGCAGCTGATGAAATTTTAAGTGTTATCTAATGTCAACCAAGCAGACCAAATAGCCTTCTCTCCCTGCACTCCTTACAAAAGGCTCATACAAGTCAATGTTGGCTTTCATGTGACCTAGGTTTATCTGTGCATGAGCACAGGACTTATCAAGTGGACCTCCTGGGGGTTTCCTTACCATGGGGTAGGCTTCGGGGAGGTACTGGTGGGGCCAAGATGCTCCCAACGTGGGCAGACAGGAATGGCAGGGCCTCTCTGGTTCCGCTGTCTAGGCTCCAGCTGCTGGGCGCTGCTGGCACAGCTGAAGGATTGAAACAGATTGAACTTGGGTACATTACATTACAAGTTTTTCTTGGGGATGGAGGCAATGGCATTTCTCCATTCCTCAACTGAGTATGTGGATCTGGCTGCTTGCCATTTGATGTAGTACCTGACCATAAGGTGGACCTGAAGGCAGCAAGCACAAGAGAAGCTGTGCGCTCTTTGGCTGCAAGGATGGGCCAGACTCCAAGGCCAGGGTGAACTAGGGGGCTGCAATCTACAGAAAGGTGATTATTTTAAATGTAAGGGTAAAGAGAAGTAGACTACAAGCATAAGTGGCAGAAACCTCAGTAAACACAACAAAATCTGTTACTGCACCATAATGGCTAGGTGGAGGATGACTAAGCTGATCATATCTAAACATAATGCAACAAAAACATTACCTTTAATGGCATCATTTACTAGGCAAAGAGTTAATCACTAGCTATGATCACTATTTTTCAAAATGTGGTTATAAGGAATCAGAAAACCCTATTTCAGAATTACCATCAGAAGACCTGATTTTCTTTAGCCAAAGAAGACAAGAAATCTTTCCTGTCTTCACAATCATATAATACATACTGGTTACGATCTCTAAATGCCTTCAGTTTTGCATGGAAAAGAACTCAGGCAGAGAAACCTAAAGTAATGCACTCAGATCCGAGAAGCAATAGCTTTTTCCTTCTAGACTGAGTGACATTTGAAATGTCTGGAAAGATCTGAACTCTCGTTATTAAAGAAAATACACCCTTTTTTCTTTCAGACACATTGCATCACTTTCTTGATGACAAGAAGCAGCCAATATACTAATCAATGTGCCAGAACAGCGACTTTATCTATTTACTGCTGTGTTGGTTATTCTAAAACTGTTTAATATCTGAAGGGGGAATCAAAATGATTTGGAGAGTCTAACAAAGACACTGAAACTAGTTTTGATTAAAAATATTAGCCCTTCTTTGCAGGCTCTGGGTGACAGAAAATATGGGTTCTAACAATAGGTCTGACAGTAGAAGATGCGAATACATATAGGGTTACAAAAAGCTGATGATATACCAGTGAGTCCATTATGGCTACTAATGCCAAGTAGCAAGTGGAAAATGCAACAGGGACCATAACGCAATAGATGCCAATGGAATTATAGTTACTTTTTTTTTTCCTAATGGGACCTTATCCTCATTCCTCTGCATCTGTTTTGGGGACATAATTGGACGAAAGTAGTAGGTGCTAAGGGCCTCCACCGGCAAAAAATAATCAAAGAGACACTCAGCTAGCCTAGAATATTTTATAGGCCTTAAACTTAACTAAAGTTAATGGTGGCTGGGGGAGGGGGATGGGGTAGGAAGAGGAGATATGCCCAGGAAACAGCTTGTATCTTGGAGAGGGGAAGAAATGCCCTTCAGTCCCAGGAGTCACTGACCTGTGAATATTTCACTCTTAACATGACAGGGATTGTATATTTTCCATATTTCTGTACTTGGTGAGGGTTTTTTTTTAAAGGGGTGGGGGCTCTACCTCCAAATCCATCAATGTCTAACCTTGGACTACACATGTATGTTCTGGAAGAGGGTTGGTGATCTTGGAGAAGCTTAAAAATTCCCTAATCTTTTCCCCAGAAAACAGTAGAAAATGTTTTACTACTGTATCTCAGAGGACCATCCCATCAAAAGATATCCTCTATTCACATGAGTGTCAGCTCCAGGCACCTGGCCAAATTCCAATCTTCCTTCGTGATTTCACCAGCCATTCAACTGCATGAGCAAATTTTACTTACCTTGTAAATCTGCTTCTCTGAACACATCATCTTGCAGGATTCTCACTCCTGAGTCTCAGCTCCCTAGTATAAACAGGCAAAACTTCCCAAGCTTTGAAGGGTTTTTTAATGGTCCCTAAAGGTCTGTAGTAGTGGATAGGAATAAAGGTCACCCCACAACCAAGGCTGTGTGCCACAACTCTGTTTATATATTGCCCTTGGAGCTTTTTAATTAGTTCCCGATTCAGCAGGAAGCAAAGGCTTCCCAAGAGAAAAAAAAATGAGCCAATTATAAAATCAAAATGATTGCAAAATTAGACCCTCAAACATGAAAGATGTAAAGATAAACACGCATTAAAAACACCAATCCAAAAGTGGAAGGGGACGGGGGAAGAGACCGAGTGAGAATCCTAAAAGAGGGTGGACCAGCTCCAGGGATGCACCTGATCTGTACAGAGTGCAGGTCAGGGTAGTAGGTGCAAAGATGGCATCAAGTTCAGTTCTGCACTCACCTGATCCTGCTGGTTAGAATAGCCTGAGGATTGCTCTAGTTTATACCAGCTGCAAATAGCCCCTGTCAGGGTTCCCTCCCCACTCTGAACTCTAGGGTACAGATGTGGGGACCTGCATGAAAGACCCCCTAAGCTTATTTCTACCCGCTTAGGTTAAAAAATCCCCAGGCACAAATTCTCCTTCGTGCCTTGGGTTTAAGTAACGCTGCCACCGCCAAGTGATTTAACAAAGAACCAGGGAAAAGGACCACTTGGAGTTCCTCTTCCCCCAGAAATCCCCCCAAGCCCTTACACCTCCTTTCCTGGGGAGGCTTGAGAATAATATCCTAACGAATTGATTACAAAATGATCAAAGATCCAACCCCCTGGGTCTTGGAACAATGGAAAAATCAGGCAGGTTCTTAAAAGAAGGATTTTATTTAAAGGAAAGGTAAAAGAATCACCTTTGTAAAATCAGGATGGTAAATACTTTACAAGGTATTCAGATTCAAAACACAGAGGATTCCCCTCTGGGCAAAACCTTAAAGTTACAGAAAACAGGAATAAACCTCCCTCTTAGCACAGGGAAAATTCACAAGCAAAACAAAAGATAAACTAATCCACCTTGCCTGGCTTACCTATACTGGTTGCAATATTGGAGACTTGGATTAGGATGGGTTGGAGAAGATGGATTTCCATCTGGTCCCTCTCAGTCCCAAAACAGAACACACACACACACAAAGAGCACAAAAAAACCCTTCCCCCCGCAATACTTGAAAATATCTTCTTTCCCCATTGGTCCTGTTGGTCAGGTGCTAACCTGGTTATCTGAGCTTCTTAACCCGTTACAGGTAAGGAGGAATTCTAGGCTACCCTTAGCTGTATGTTTATGACAGCCCCAGTGGCCAAAAACACACCCAGGGATTGGCGTAGTGCAGGGTCATCGCAGCTGTGTCCTTTTCTCTGCTACATTGGCATCAGGAAAAAGGAGTTGAAAAAGAACCTCTGTCCTGGCTCTACACCACCAAGACCAGCCATAGGTATTTTTACCAGTTTGGTGCTCTGTAGTATAGGGCAGTGATTCTCAACCAGAGGTACACGTACCCCTTGGAGTACTCAGAGGTCTTCCAGGGGGTATATCAACTCATCTAGATATTTGCCTAGCTTTACAACAGGTTACATAAAAAGTCAGTGCAAACTAAAATTTCATACAATGATTTGTTTATACTGCTCTGTATACTATACGCTGAAATGTAAGTACAATATTTATATTCAAATTCATTTATTTTATAATTATATGGCAAAAATGAAAAAGTCAGCAATTTTTCTGTAATAGTGTGCTGACACTTGTATTTTTATGTTTGATTTTGTAAGCAAGTAGTTTTTAAGTGAGGTGAAACTTGGGGGTGCGCAAGACAAATCAGACTCTTGAAATGGATACCGTAGTGCCACCATTAAAAATAATATGCAACAGTTGTATGCCACAAAATGGTTACCAAGCAACAATGTTGCTACTTGAGAATATAGAGCAAAGGTCAAATGTTGAACCTACAAAACGTTCTACTGATCAACAGTAATCTTTCCCTGATGAGACTAAAATTGACATTCATACCAATGTTCTGTACTAGGATGATAACCACAAGCATTAAACTAGAGTTTATTTCTTTTCCTTTCCTTGAGGCACTTTTGTTAAAAGGGAGAAATCAATAGCACTGATCAGAGGGAATCTGAAAAACAGATGTAAATCTAGTCCACTAGCCCATTACACTACGTGGATCTGCTCCTCAGCCCATATCAGTGCCTAGAACTACTGTACATGATCCTGTTGATGGATGGTTCAGAACCTGGTTTCTGCCTGTTGGAACCAACACTTTATCCAGCTATGCTCCAGGGAGGAAGCTACCATCGAAGCTACTATTGCCCTAGAGCAGCCAAACCATCTGGTGGAGCCGAGTGCACTTGGTGGTCAAGTTCAGCAGTAGGGAAGCTATAGCTGAACAGTTTTTCCCTTCAGCAGCCGGTGTCACTCTGCTGTCAGTGAGAATTAGTGCAGAGGGCTTCTCGCTGGACATGGGCTTGGACAAGTTCACAGGACATGAACATTAACAAAAAACGAGTTGGTTAATGGCACTCTTGACTTACAGACAGTGGTAATGGTTCAAAAGGTTGCACATATGCCTGCAGCTGCATTTATTTACATTCACAACATGGCTCAGGAGCTGGGATTCCCTGATTATCCCCTACAGAGGATTATAAAACATTCCAAAAGAGACTAACCAGTCAACCACCTGACCTTGATATGTGCATGAGGCATTTGTTTTTGCCAACAGGGATTCATGTTTGTAACTTAAAAAAACCACGACAACTTGATTTAACAAAATGTTCGTCTCTACTAATGACGGTGAAATGTCAAAAGCTACCTCACAGGGTAGTTTGGAGAATCTTTTGAAGAAAAAAAGCTCAATACACGTAAGTATTATCTTTGGGCCAACTCCTTCAGCCTTTACTCAGGCAAAACTCCCACTGAACTCAGTGGGAGTTTGTCTGTGTCAGGACTGCAGGATTTGGCCCATTGTCATTAACAAATGGTACAGAGCTTCTTTAGTGGAGGCACTTGTGCATCTCTTTGTAGATCTAAAGCATCAACTTAGCTGTCTTTAGGCTGGCAGAAGCTCTCAGCTTAGTGAAACTCTCAGCCTAAGAATGTGACAGGATGTACAGAGGTGGAAGTCCATAAGTGTACAAGCATGAACAGAGTAACAGTACTACAAGATGCAAGAACATAATTAAGAAAAGGAATACCTTTCTCAGCGACAGATAGATTGGGATCACTGCAAGGTTTGCATGGTCCAACCACTTGCTGGATCAAGGCGCGCTGAAAATTTGGAGGCTAAAGACGAGGGGAGACAGCATAGAAATGTGAAAACAGTTACAGATTTGCCAGTACAGAACCCTGTGATAGCTGAAGAGCTGAGATAAAAATCCATGGAAAGCTCTAGCCTCTGAGCTTTCACACAAATGTCCGTAGGCAAGGGGAGACTGTTTGGAGGCACTGCATTATTAGAAACCATTTTAGCCATTTATTGGTTAAATGCCCCTGGAAATTTTAACTCTTAAAGCCTCATAGGGGTTGGGTTCTGGTTACTCCAGAAACCACTTCTTGACCTCCATGGCCCTGGTATATTCCACGGCAGCCAAGATCAGCTAATGCAACCAACCTCATTGCTCACGAGGTTTATTTCTGAAGGGATGGGTTGTTCTCTGTGAGGTGTATTAACTATGGAAGTTGCTTCCCCCATCATTTGAGAGATCTGATTTTTTGACCTTCATATCATGCTGCCAGTCTCAGCTGTGCTCCCAGCCCTTTCTGGATGGTTTTCATGAGATGCTGAATGATGGGATGATGGTAGTGTTTTGAAGGTATTTTTTGCTCTGAAGAGTTCTGGGTTTTGAATCATGAATTAATTAGTCTTTGATTCTGGGAGACTGGGTCCTATATTTCATTTATCAATTGTGGTGGCACTTTATAAAGTTGATTCAGTTATTTCTATTTCTAAAATTGTGCCCATCCCATGCTCTAGGCTCCATGTACAAATTCAAGTCATGTGATAGTTTATGATGGGTCAGCGTTTGCTGGTCAGGTTTAAAGTAAGAAGAGCCCATTCCCACAATGAGGCCTGCATTGTGCAGGAGGTCAGACTAGATGATCAAAATGGTCCCTTCTGACCTAAATATCTATGAATCAATGAGGACCAACAATTGCAACATACTAGTATGATGCTGATTTTACTGTATCAAAAATAGTGGTTCTGAAAGGAGGAGAGAGACAAGCATAGAAATCTCTGCACAATCTGATGAGCCACTCTGTAAATGTAGTTAAGTCAGTGGTTTCTGGATGCAGGGGAAGGTAAAAAGGGAAGAAGTGAAGATAATTACAAATGACAACAGTGGATCTATATGCTAATCACAAATACACAAATGCCACAGCTGCTGTACTAGGAAAGAATAGTAAGTCTATTACCTGTCCATTTTCCATGATAGCTGCAGGATACATGGCACTGCTTGGTCGGTCCCGGTGGGTTGGCAGCAGCATCATCAGCTCCCGAGTGTGGCGGTACTTATCTGGTAGAGAGGGAGAGCCTGTAAACAAGTGAGAATAATCACGTACACATGACAAACCACAGAAAGATCTCAGCTTGGCCCAGTGATCTAGTCCTCCTTTTTTCCTGGGACTCATGAATTACCCCAACAATTTGGATGATGATCTTACAGGAAGATATGGTGCTGAGCCCATTTAGGAGCTGACTGTAGATAGGTGCAGTAATAATCCACTTGTTGTACAGTTAAGATATGGACACATTGTTAGGTTTAGGATGTACAACTCAGCAAGTCACTAGCTGTACATTACAAGCCACTTACCCCTAAAATAAAAGTGCATCTGTCTGTGTGGAATCAGCAGTGGTTGTGATTTAATATGCCTACTCTTCCCTGGCCTAACAAGATATCAGAAGTATGCATTCAGATGCCATAAAACTGTGTACTTTTTGACTGAATAAGTATGAACGAGATATGAGGTTGGGATACAAATAAAACTGATGCTGGAATTTTCCTTGTGTGTGTCAGAGATGGTACATATAAATGGTGATTCCCGTGCTTGGCTTCCTCTTTATTAATATTAGCCAGATAAAAATGGAATGTTCTTTGACAGTGGTTTTCAACTCTTTTTCATTTGTGGATCCCTAAACATTTTTGAATGGAGGTGAGGTCCACTTGGAAATCTTAGATATAGTCTGCAGACCCTCAGGGGCCACAGACCAGAGGTTGAAAACCACCATTCTGTGAAATTTGAGGGCACTTTGTTTATCACTGTGCTTACGAAGCAGCATGCTGCTATTCTGAGAATACATCAACAGAGGTTTGCCAACATGCTGGTATAGTATGAGGGTATTTGCTCATGTGATCCAGCAATTGTTTGTAATCTGGATAATTGCCAGGAGATACTACATTATGAGAGGGTCTATGTTTTTCATGTTAAATATTTATTGGAGCACAGCATTTTTTACCAGCCTACTTTGTTTTTTTACATTAGGCACCATTAGGTAAGGAGCACACCACACACCAGTGGGCTTGCTGATGTATATAGCTACAATGGTTGTGCCACAAGAAAGATGTGCATTAATGGGATGGCTTGTGGGTGTCTGATACTACAGATACACACACACACTCATGGATACACAATAATATGCAGAAGTTAACATTCTGAAGCTGCAGAAGTGAGCTATAATTTGTACTGATTATTTGTGCCACAAACACACACTTCACAGGCAGCAGCACACAGCGCATTACCCAGCCATGCCTGCTTTTGGGAAAGACATGCCCCCTTTCCACAACCACATGTGCATTACCAGCACTCCAACGTACGAGCAGAGGCATTTTTTTTCTAGTTAATGCGGCTTTTACACCAACAACAGCATAACATGCACCTTTTTGGACTGATATACAGCACAGTGGAGGGAACAATGTGTCCAGCAGAGTGCAGAAGTCCTATACTTGCAGCAATTTCATCAGGGGGTATAAGGCCCAGATAAATCTAAACCCCAGCACTGCATAAGTAAATGCAAAATATTTGCAACCTAACTCCAATCACAATTTCTCCACAGACATAAAACAAATACATTTAGACATTCTTAGTTTTTATACACATTATCTTTAAAAAGACAGTTTTAAACACTATGCTGAGTCTCTTTTACTCACATACACATCACAGATAGTCCTATTTCTGCATGACAAATATAAAAATACTGAACTTATAGGGGTGCCAAGAACTGCATCACAGCACAAACCACATTGCAACTTTTTTCCCTTTTATTTATCATTTGATCCTCATTTTTCTTGTCGTGGGAGCAAATTGCAGCTATATGTGCCATTAGTTTAGAAAGAATCACAAATCCCACAAGGCCCTTGCATTGTATGATCTTCAAAATCCCTTGCTCTATGCTGCTTTATGGTGGCAGAATCTAATTTTTAAAACCAGCCCTCCTTCTTGAGCCCTCAGTTTGGAATTGCAAATAACTGTGGTTAGAAATGTTATTATAAATAGTGTCTCAGCATCTGATTTGCTGGCAAAATTGTGGGTGCAAAAAGAGTGGCTCATTTAAGATCCTGTTAACAATCAGGACTGTTATTTGGACTTGGCTAAGGAGCATCTCAAACTCAAATCTTTTAAAAGCTTCCAGAGCTGCCATAGGGATATCCTTCAGAACAACATTGCAATGCAGTGGCCCTGCAGACTTTACAAAACTCAGCTGCAGGTACCCTTGGTCTCTTATGCTTTTCAGCTTGTAGGCCTTGCAAATGTAATGTGTAAATTGTTTTACACACTGTTTATAGGAAAGCAAAACTTGGTTTGTCAGGGCCTGGGGAGGCTTTTCATTTTACTCCAACATTTTTAACCAAATATTAAAATTGACATAAAAATATTGGTTTTAGCAATGCATATTCAATTAATTGAGGAATCTGTAAATTCCTGCTAAATCCTTCTTGATTTTCCCCTTTATTTTCCCACTTCTATTGGTATTTTGAAACAATTTGCTTCCAGCCCCAAACATGAACTTTTAGCTCTGATGAAGATTTTAATTTACTTCAAATGCCAAGTACAGAAGCTCTTTTACCATGCTGAGTAAGAACCTGGGACCTTTGCTCTCTAAGCCTGAGAAGAAGGCTGTTTGGAGGAAGCATTGAGAATGACTTGACAGCTCCCACAGCTAGTACTCAATATGAGCTGCCTTTAGAGTGTATTGAACATGCTCTACACCAACTTTAAAATGATTCCTTTTAAAACAACATTACATACCTCCTTATAGGACTCCCTGTTATAATTCCTGGTTAAGGAACCTTGGCTCATATCTTCTTTTAACCCCATTAGAATTAGAGCAGTGCCTCATCTGACCGATCTCAAGGGGAATGAATGCAAACTCAAAAATTCTCATTGACCTTGCCTACAACACAGTGCTGCTCTTTTGGGGGCTGGGACGTGGTGCTTCCCAACAGGTAAACAGGAAGTGCTTCACCAGGCTATGTTAGGGGTTGGATCAGGCCAGGCAAAACCAGAGAGGAACATCCTCTTTAAATTGGCAAATAACAGTAATTTGTAATGTGTTTCTCTATCACTACTGCAAGCTAATGGAGTTCTTACTGTATCTTGATTACAACATTTCTTTATAAGATTCAACTCCCTGGATCCTGGCTGGAGGTGATGAGCATTATAACATCACTGTAAGGTCTGCTGTGTACTATTTAATCAGTTCTTTGTGGATAAGATCAGTATCAATCTATTTTCTTGATGACTATCTTCCTGCAAATGAAATGTTAAGTTATTAATACATATTTCTATAACTTAGTTTACTTGGCTTATTGTTGAGTCTCAAACAACTGGTATTTTTCTCCTTCAGTGAACAGTGCCACGTTTTGGGAGTGGGGGATTAGCTCTCCCATCTCCAGGGCTGGGGGATTCAAATTCTAGTTGAACCCTAAGTGCAAGTGACCTGGATGGTCTCTTGGTCCCTGTGGAAATTAATCCACCTCACAAAGCCACCTCTCTGTTCAGATTGATGTTAGTAAGCATGCTGCTGGACAGGACTGCAGCTAACGGGACAAGCTGGTGCAAGGATTAGGGAAATGGGATGCAGTTTTTCACTTCTAGGTTAAGATGTGAACCTAGATATGAAAACTTTTAACAACTGATAAATTCTAGAACTAGAAACAGAAGTAACCAATGTTCAACCTAGGACCAGAGGTGATAAGAACTGTTAAATCTGAGAAATGCTAGGTGGTCATGTGAAATGAGTTGATAGCCTTAGTACAGTTCCTGACTGATGCAGCATCTCAATTGGTAACTTTGTCGGCAGTCTCAGCAGAAAGGCCAAGGATTGAACGGGTCATGGAGACTGAACTATCCTCTCACCTCTAGAGGTGGTCCCTCCAGGACAGAGATGAGGCACATTGGTGGGGGCAGTGTGGGGAAGCTTGCACTGCTGCCGCCCGTGCTGTATCTGTTCTGTGGATAAATAGAGGGCTTCAGCCTCCAGTGTTGTCAATCCAGCACCTTTCACCAGCACTAAATTAAAAAGAATATAAATAAATATAAAAAGGATAGAGGTGCATTGGCAGAGCTGCATGAGAAGTTTGATCGTAATTTGCTCTAGCCAGTGCCATCACTCATTTTAACAAGCATCAAATTCCCCCAATTAAAAAAAACCAAAACAAACAAAAAAGTCTAACAAAGAAACCAAAGCCATGTTAATTTTAACACAGTGGAACTTTTATATAGTGAAGTTGTTTTTTCTGCTGAACAATTTCAATCTAAATGGAGCTTTCATAATAACCAGATTAGAAACTTGCAAATTGTGAAGTATGGAAAAGATCTAGGACTTTCATAATAATTCATTAGATTGTGGAGGTAAACACTGCTTTATGCCTAACTGAAAATGGACAAAACTGGCAGGGAAGAAATGTTTTATCTTGAACTTATCAAAATGTATTAGTAAGAATGGCAAGTAAAACAAAATAAAATAAATAATATCCAAAAATGTCCCTTCAAATAATACACTTTTAAAATCACTGTTTCTCTTGCTGTTTCCTTATTTGTAGTCAGTAGAGTTATCTAGTTCTCATCTATGGGAGGTGCTGTCGACTTAAGCATCAGCCAGACATCCTTTTATATTGTTCATCACTTTGGTTCCTAAGCAACAGCAGAGACCATAGCTGAAACCTGAGGGGGCAGTTGGTGATGCTGGGAAGTCAGACAGCTCAGAATGACTGGCAAAGCCTGGGGCTGCGAATACCAGATTTCTGAACTGGAAAATAGCCTGAAATGCTGCAAGCACCAGAATCTCACACTGTTCCCTCAAAAGATTCAGGCCTCATAGAACTAGCTGGGCAGGTTCATTTACAGAGCCTTCTTGACATGACAGGACCATATTCAGTTCCACCTTCCTTTCCCTGCTATGTCACCTTTATTCTAATTACTTTATTATTTGGTTGTCATTATTTTCCTCCAGCTCTTGATAATTAACAAAGCTATTTTTATTGACATAAAGAATCCCATTCCTCAGCTTTCTATTCACCTGATCCTTCTGCTAAATCATCCTGCTGCACTTCTGATATGGCAACAGACTGTGATTTATGACTTCATTGTAGGATCATGCACAAAGACAGGCTGCACTGAGAAGAAAAAAGCTCTTATTCTAGTTCAGAAGAAACAAATTCTGCTCCCTCTTTTGTGTTTACAGAGACCACTGGCCACAGTGCAGCCAGTGGCATTCTTTTGTGTGGGGAAAAGGAACAAGATCTGAGCAAGTGGAGCCAAGCTCTACAGCCTGTACTATAGAGGCCTTCTGCATGAGCCTGTGGAGGGAGATGTAGTAATGGCTGGGGTGGGGGCAGGTGGCCATGCAACAGAGCTCCCACAAAAGGGGAAGGAAACAACCTGAATGGAGGTTACTAAAGCTCTGAGGCTGCAGTAGCAGACATGGAGTGACTCCACTGCAGTTCTGAGGCCTGGGGAAAAGGGGATTCACTGCACTAAGCGTAGTTACCCTAAGAGGTAAAGGAAAACAAAACATTAAGAGGGAAAGTATTTTGTGTTTTTTTTCTTCTTGTCTTCAAGTATGATCCAGCATGAAAGTCCTCTTTTAATTCTGGTATCTCTCATTCCAAGCCCTTCAATCTTCATTGTATACATGAATGTTAACCCATCTCACAACTTCTTTAGAATGGTCTAATTTCCTTAAAGACACAAGACTGAACTTTGCCTTTTCCTGATGTTCCACTTCTTGCAAGTATTGTAACAAATAACTATTTACACCCTTCAGCAGATTGTTTGCTATAGGGCAGTATGGCATCCTTTCCCTTACAGTGTCTGTGATGCAAGTGGTTGGCTCAATTGTGTGGAAGCACATTCAAAACCATTACATAGTTAAACTGCCTGAAGTCAGCAAGTACCAAAGATATACACTCCACCAAATTTTGCTGAAAAGATGACTGAGACCACTTTGGCGGTTACACAAAACATTTCAGAAGAAGTCACTGTTGAAAAAACAACCCCTAATTCCAAAAGTAAAATAGTAAAATTACTGTATATTTCAAGCATCTCAGCAGCACAATCTATAAACTGATAGGACAAGAGTCAGGGCCATTTGGGTTCCTGAACTCTTCACTCAAAGTCTCTCCATTCTTACCTCGTGCACTGGGAGGGGCAGAGTTAATCATCTGGGATGGTGCAGAGTGGGTAGAACTCAGGCTTGAAGTGGAAGGACTGGCCTGGAATGAAGATAAAACAGAGATGTTGGTGACTGAGCCTTGGTACGTGGAGTTAGGGTAAACAAGCTGCAGGAGGCAGAGAAATCAGCAAGACAGAAAACTGAGCAGACTGGTGCATTATATATTCACCTGCCTCAGATCATCAAATGTGTAGGGAATATGACCTCTGTCTAGGAAATAGTTACAATAAAACTCACTATTAACACTGTACAGTCATTGGGCTGTGGGACCCATTTCGGCCTCTCAGATTGATTGTCATGGATTGAAAGAGATATTACTTAGTAAGATAAGCATCTCAATAAGAAAAACTAACTATTCTGCTCACTAGGTGATAACACACCCCTTATAAAGATGACCTTTACTTTGCTCTGTTCTTAGGCTGCACTAGGAACTTTTAATTTACACCTATAGAAGAGTTAATCATATTTACCTTAGAAAGAAATCACTGGGAGCAATCTCTGTCTCCATGGCATTTCTATCAATCTTTAGGAGATACTGATCTATACACCAGGTCAGACTCCATGGGATTACTGCTATATCTTTTCAGTTCATAGCTATAGATAAATCTAAGACAGAAGAGGTCTAAGTATGGCTATTGTACATGTAAATAATTATTGTCCCAAGTACAGCCTATGGGGCATGTTCAATTATATTCCTAGCAATAGGTCCTTGATGTTGTATGGCAGCTATACCTGCATGTGGTACATGTCCTCAGCGGTTTCCCCTACAGAACTGTCTGTTAGGACAACCAGGTTTCCTGTTTCACTGGAAGTATGGGAGGAAAGAGAGGATGACGAGTGTCGGACTGAACCTAGCAAGTTCAATGGGCTAAAACAAAAATGGAGACAGAGGAAAAACAGGGTGCAAAGGTTAGACGATATTCTTTTCCAAATCTTAGTTTTAAGTAGTGAGGCCTGATCTTCAAAGGTGCTGAATATCTGCTAGTCCCAGAGACTTTTGTGTTGAACACCTTTGAAAAATCAGGCCACAAATGCTTACGCAAATATGCCCATCCCTTACATTTTCATGGCAAATGTAATAAGAAACCAATACTATTACATTTCAGTTAGATACACGCTGACAATATAAAACAAGGTCATTCAAACTTCAATCTGGGGCCAAGCTGGCATCCTTCCAGGAAGCTGAGTGCTACACCTAATTTGCCTCAAACAGAGCAGACTGAAACCACTCTCATTTTTAACGCTGAGATGCAACCTGTGGAGACAGCTCCCAGGAATGTTTCATCGAGCTGCAGCAGAGGCTACTCAGATCAAGATGGAGCATTTCCTGTGTAGTCTGTAGTCTCCTTGGTCCACACCTATGTATTAGAATTGAAGGCAACTGCAGCTGAATGTAGAACTCTATGGCCCAAATGGCCTGCAGGCTGCACTTTGATCTCTCATGATGTAAAATCACGTTGATATATTCTTCTCTTACTCTGAATCACACACACAATATACACAGTAGAATCTTGCTAAATCACACCGACAACATGGAAGCTCTTTACAAGTTGATGACTTTTGAGAAAAGTGCCATCACTTTGACTGAGTGGCAGACTGTGGAATTCTACCACACAATTTAACTTCTTGGATTTACGCACCTGAGAGTGAGTTGCTGCACCCTGTCCTACTGAAAAAAGCTTTAAAATCAGCTACATGGTCTCACTCTTCAAAAGGAAAAAGCAGAGAATAGCAACTGAGACTTCACAACTCCTGTACCATTTTTGTGTTTGTTGTTCTGTCTTGTGAGGTGATAACTCTTTTCAACTAACAGCACATTTTATAGAGGCTAAAAATATTTGTTTGTATCCTGAAGTCCTGCTATCATCAGTGCTAGGGTTGGCGTTAGGAATGGGTGCTCAGTCTGAATCAGAATCAAGAAGTTCAGATGCTTATCTAAACCTTATAAGCCTCTTAAATCTGAAAACTGGCCTGTGTTATTTTATACCATTCTGATCTAATACCTTGAAAGCTTCTCTTATTGTATTTTGGTTCTAGTCTAGGCTGGAAATCAGAATTGTAAACACAACAATCTGAACATCTTTAGAATCTTAAACAAAGATTCAGTTTGAGTTCAGTTCCAAAAATAAGCAACAAGACTTTTTTTTTTTGGTTGTCAAAATATGTGTTTTATTTAACCTGAGCAGGCTGCCAATCCCTCATTTACATGCCAGAAATATTAAAAGTTTGGACTTTCAAAGTCATTGTGAATTTTGGGCTATAAGAAAAATCTAAGTGACAGTTAAGGATATTTTATCTGTTTGTATAAACATTGCGGTGGAGTCGCTATGTGTCAGCTTCCAGCTAACAAGCGCTTAAGATCTCTATTAAATCCCTCGCTTCTCAGTGCAACACAGCTTCCAACCTAGACATGAGAGCGAACAGATGGCTTCACTTCAAAGCTTTCCAATGATGACTCTGAATCAAACATCAGTGGTCATTGCACACAAACAAAAGGGACACTTTTCTACAAAGGCTGATGTTATTGCCTCCACAGTACTTCTAGCCACCTATGAGGCTAGGCTTATTTGGGCCCATAAACTTTATTAAAATCCCTCTCTGCCCTTCCATGGAGTTTTGAGAACTCATGCCAGCACAGGATGGTACATTTAGAACTTTCTGCTTAAACTGTTAGAAATTCTAGAGATTACAGCAGAAAAACAGGTACCTGTGTCGATGCACCAGCTTGATGCTCTCTGGACTCATAGGGCTGTGTGACACAAGAACACTGCTGCGTGGGGTGCTGCTACCAGAACAGGCTGGACTCAACTTATCCAAACCAGGCAACTCCTACATAGGAAACACAAAATCACTTATTTACTTCAGAAATTTTGGGCTTGATCATGGGAAAAGGGGAATAAGCTTTCCCTTTTTATCAAAAGACTGGTGATAAATCTGTGACTATGTTCTTCACGGAGCTATTATGGTTCTGCAATTAGCCCAAGAGCTTTCAGACCCCTTCACTCCCAACCTAATTAGCTTGATACCAACAATTCCCAGGCACCACCTCAACAATTTGCTGGAAGTTTAGGCATACAATGGACCAGATTGTGACTGCCTTCATTTTTAATATGAAGATATGGCATGCAGAGAATACAAATACCAGCATGTAGTGTGGCCCAGCCACTTGTACAAAGATGGGGAACTGCAGGTTGGGTGCTGTAGTCTATGGGGACCACATCTCCATATTAAAGGTGGGCAATATTGTAGAATTCTGGAGGCCTCATTTGTGCCCATCCTCACATAGCACTTAGAAAATGTGGATTTGCCTTTCAGCATATAACATTAAATGCTACCATATGTAATTCAAAATGTTTTCTTAAATCTTTGAAAGCTGCCCCTTCTTTGTTTTTTAAAATGTTTATGAAGGAGTCAAGGTATCTGTGAAAATGACACTGTACTGTGAATAGATAAGTGGTTTGCCATTTCTTAAGATCCATTTGACCCAAACACCTCAAGGAGCTGTCCCAGAGCACTGAAGAATAAAACAGCATAAAGGGACAAGTCGACATCACTCTTAGTGATAGTGGAGTCTATGGCTCCTCTATGATGTCTGACAACATTATTAACAATCGGAGAAGCAGAGAAATTTAGACTTGTCTTGGGTTCACTGACTCTGCATGAACCACTGATTAAAAAAACCCCACAACTTTAACCAGACAGTCAGCACTTACCGAGACACTAATGATTATTCTATGACTGTTCTATTTCTCCTCTCCTCTTCCCTCCCCCCCCAACAGGTGTTGCCTTTTCAGTGATGTGCCTCAGGATACTGAGGATTAGGGTGGGATGTAGGGGGGATAAATTGGCCATAGGGAGGAGATGACCATGAAACTACTATGAGTTCAGATTTCTTCAAACAGAACAGGAGCAGTCTTCTAAATGAGCTTTATCTTACACAGCGTTAACCTTTCTAATTCTGAGTTGTTTGGTTCTACAGCTGCAGCCAAATCTTCGGACACTAGTAACTGAGAGGCAGCACAGTTCGCTTTTTGTATAATTAACTTCTTATTAAGTTTTCAAACAAATTGGCATGAAAAAGCTTCTGATCACACAACTCTTCTGAGTGACAACACGTAAGCATCACATACCTATTTATTATGTGCTATTGAATCATAGAATCATAGAATATCAGGGTTGGAAGGGACCTCAGGAGGTCATCTAGTCCAATCCCCTGCTCAAAGCAGGACCAACACCAACTAAATCATCCCAGCCAGGGATTTGTCAAGCCTGACCTTAAAAACCTCTAAGGAAGGAGATTCCACCACCTCCCTAGGTAACCCATTCCAGTGCTTCACCACCCTCCTAGTGAAAAAGTTTTTCCTAATATCCAACCTAAACCTCCCCCACAGCAACTTGAGACCATTACTCCTTGTTCTGTCATCTGGTACCACTGAGAACAGTCTAGGTCCATCCTCTTTGGAACCCCCTTTCAGGTAGTTGAAAGCAGCTATCAAATCCCCCCTCATTCTTCTCTTCTGCAGACTAAACAATCCCAGTTCCCTAAGCCTCTCCTCATAAATCATGTGTTCCAGTCCCCTAATCATTTTTGTTACCCTCCGCTGGACTCTTTCCAATTTTTCCACATCCTTCTTGCCTAGCCATTCAGTCCCTAGTCTGTAGCAGTGCACGAGATTCTTCCGTCCTAAGTGCAGGTCTCTGCACTTGTTTTTGTTGAACCTCATCAGATTTCTTTTGGCCCAATCCTCTCATTTGTCTAGGTCCCTCTGTATCCTATCCCTACCCTCCAGCGTATCTACCACTCCTCCCAGTTTAGTGTCATCTGCAAACTTGCTGAGGGTGCAGTTCACGCCATCTTCCAGATCATTAACGAAGATACTGAACAAAACCGGCCCCAGGACCAACCCTTGGGGTACTCCGCTTGATACTGGCTGCCAACTATACATGGAGCCATTGATCACTACCCATTGAGCCCGACGATCTAGCCAGCTTTCTTTCCACCTTATAGTCCATTCATCCAGCCCATACTTCTTTAACTTGCTGGCAGAGTATTGTGGGAGACCGTATCAAAAGCTTTGCTAAAGTCAAGGAATAACACGTCCACTGCTTTGAAGCTAACTTTTAGTCTCTATCTTCTTAAATAACTATGGATTCCTTTGCTAGTGAATTTTAAGAAGTGATAATTACATGCAATGGACATGTCTCCCCTCACTAAGGACAGCTGAGTGGCAAATGTGCTAACAAAGTAATGACTTCAGGAGCAGTTCCAAGAGGCAAGCTCTTTTTAAATCTTCCAACAAAACTAAATGCAAATCAACTCATGTACACTTGGTTAAACAACACACTAAACAGGCCCCACTATTTTAACACTGGAGATTAACCCTGAAATTTCCTAAAGCACATTTTAAGTGGAAGGCCCTATTTGTTCTTTCTATTGTTGTAGAATAAAACACACATAAAATATGATGCATATATGTGAAACTGTGACTGCCAATTATCTACCCTGAGCAAATTTCTATGGAGGTAAAAACATCAGCAGCTGTTGGTGCCCTGTTTATATTAGCTCTCCCACCATTGCAGCACTGGACTAATGATAGGACTTGTCAGGCTAAAAAGCCTACAGGAGATAAGGGCATTCTGACTATGGGACTGATTCTCTGCCTTCTACTTCTGTCCTTGTCTGGTGAGAGGACTTCCATCCCCCAGTGCACGGAGCAGGAAAGGACTTCTCCCACAAAAGATGACTAAAAGGCATATCCCATCAACATCCTGGTCTGCAGAGCTTATTGCTGAGTATGATCTGCCAACCAGGGAATGTGTCCAGCCCCGCATCTGGGTGGCACCTATGCTGCATTCAACAGGTTGCAACAGGATGGCTGTTTTGTGAGATGGGCAACTAGTACTGTCTAGTCATCTTTCTCCCCACCTCTGGCACAGCACCCCATGATAAGGGCAAAATTTTGCCCTACGTTATATAAGACAGTGTGAGTATTCAGCTTCACAGACCTTCTGCCACATCAGCAGTGATATAAATTACAGGAGAGGGACCTTGAAAAATCCCAGGGACTGTATTAAGGGCTCAGTTTGCAAATCTTTTTGGGCTTTAATTCTTGCACTGGAAACAAGGTTTCTTGTAAGAGTTAGACAATCCCATAGGTTTAATATACACTACTTTTGTCCAGTTCCTGTGTGCATCTCATTGCAACTGAATTAATTTTTATCATGGCTCTGAACTACTGACAATGACCCGGAAGTGGTGGTGGTGGTGATTAGCTTACATGGTACAGACTAGATCGCATCATTTGGAACTGATCAATCAGTTTCTTATGTAGAGGACGCATCTCTGGATGTACAAATTTCTCATGTACTGCCAGACCCACTCCAAGAACATGGACCTATTAAAAAAAAAAGGAATTATAACATCATGAATCAAGAACATCTTCATTCAGCCTAGACGACACTACATAATTTGTCCTCTAGTTTGGTCAGCGAGTGAGAGATATCTGTAAAATAATCTCTTGTTCATTTGCAAGATTGCTGAAAATTAGTAAACATAAGAAAGCTGATAAGTATGTGTTTAATATACATTTTAAGTGTGAGACAACCACGTTTGTGACATGTTGGATTTACAGTTGCAAGAGAGAACAGTAAAAAATGACAAAATTGATTCACTCTGCAGACAGTGTTGAGTCCTCACTCAGTTAGTTCTTTGTGACACAGGAAATTCCCTTTGTCCATATCTTCACATAATGTCAGACAAGGGATCAAAGTTGCTAATGGAGATTTGTAGGGGGATTTTCTACAATTAATCTGAACAGTGGCAAAGCTGCATGTACACTACTGTCGGCTCTCTATTGGTCATTATTTATTCATAAAGGTCCCATTTTTAAAGGTCATGAATATAATAGAGAGTAGCGTTATATAAACTTTCAGATGAGAGAGCACAGTAATACTTAATAATAACACTTAGCATTTATATAGTTTACATCATGTACAAGTAATATCTAATTGATCCTCACGACTCCCCCTGAGTATTGGTAAAATAAGCATTATCCTTATTTTGCAGATGGAAAATCTGAGATACACACAGTGATTATGTGACCCTCAAAGTCCATGCTACCTCTGCTAAATAATCCCCAAAACTCCATTCAGACTTGGACAGACTTTTTGAATATAGCTTAAGAATGACCATAGCGGGTCAGACCAATGGTGTATCTAGCCCAGTACCCTATCTTCCAACAGGGGCCAATGCCAGATGCTTCAGAGGGAATGAACAGAATAGGGTAATCATTCACTGATCCAACCCCTGTTGTCCACTCCCAGCTGCTGGCAGTTAGAGGCTTAGGACACCCAGAGCACGGGGTTGCATCCCAGACCATCTCGGCTAAGAGCCATTGATGGACTTATCCTCCATGAGCTTATTTAATTATTTTTTGAACCCTTCACAACATCCCCTGGCAATGAGTTCCACAGGTGGATTGTTCATTGTGTGAAGAAGTACTTCCTTTTGTATGCTTTTAATTTGCTGCCTATTAATTTCATTTGGTGACCCCCTAGTTCTTGTGTTATGGGAGGGGATAAATATTTTGCCAATCATTAATTTAACAGTGACATGATTTTTCTTTCTCATCACATCACTGATTTACAACCTATCTGGTGAGATTTTATATGTTTGTGCAAGTGAGACACTGAGAACACTGGACAGAGTCAGGAATAGTGCAAGTAGGCTCTATATATGCTTTCCCACATGGCTCTGCAAACATATCTCAGTTAGGATCTGTACCACCCTTACTATGTCTATCCTGAGACTCCACTGAGAAGAAGTTGCTAATTGTCCTAAAATGATGGGTAGTTTTGTAATGTAGAAAGACATCCATTGCTTAATAAAAGGAGAAGCCATACTCATTTAATTTGTTATCTAAATTAGGCTTCAACTCAGGTGAAAGGCTAGTGCATTATTAATTCATTGGCCTTCTCACTTCCCTATGCTTTAAATACACTGCAAAGCTCCTGTGTTTCTTTGCTTCTGATGAATTATTTAGCTCTGGGTTTGCAAAGTGATTGCTGAGGAATCCACACACTATCACAGCATTCTTCCTTCATCGTTAAAAGCACAGCAGTACCTGTTCCTGCATGAGCTCCTTGAGCTGTGTGATTTTTTCTGCATCTCCAGGGTGCTTGGTGATATAATCTTTATCAAAAAAGGCCTGTGGGAAAAAGACAAATCATCTCCTTATTAGGAAACAATTTATTATGTCCAGTGATGAGCTGTCAAAATCTTAACAACCGGTTCCCTATAAAAAGTTCTGATTTAAGGGATGTGCCCCAGTATGTATTTTTTGTGCCAACAGGGTTACCATACGTCCGTATTTATGTATATGTAAATTTTTAAAATTCCTCCCGGACGGCGATTTAAGAACCAAAAAGCCTGACCTGTCTGGGAAAATACGGATGTATGTTAACCCTGCCTAAAGTTCTTTTTTAAAAAGATGGGCCTGAACTAGAAATGAGCTGTCTCCCATGTGTGGGTCCCCGCCACTCCCTGGGGGTGTGCTAGGGTGACCAGATGTCCCGATTTTATAGGGACAGTCCCGATTTTGGGGTCTTTTTCTTATATAGGCTGCTATTACCCCCCACCCCCTGTCCTGATTTTTCACACTTGCTGTCTGGTCACCCTAGGGTGTGCACATGTGTGGGTCCCAGCTGCTCCCTGCCCCCCTCATTGAAGCAGGTGTGAAGGGTTACTGCCCTGGGAACTGCAGGGCACCAGTGGATGTGGGGCCAGCTGCAGACAGGGGCGTGGGGCAGGGCTAGCTGGAGGCAGCGGGTGCAGGGCTGTCTGCAGACAGGGCAGGGGGTGCGGAGCTGGCTGGAGACAGGAGGGTGCGGGGTTGGCTGGAGGCAAAGGCGTGTGGGGCTGGCTGGAGACAGGGCAGCGGCTGACTGGAGGTAGGGGCTGGCTGCAGGCAGGGCAGGGGGGTGCAGGGCTGGCTGGAGACAGGGGCTGGCTGCGGGCAGGGCAGGGGGTGCAGCAGGGGCTGGCTGCAGGCAGGGGGTGCAGGGGTGGCTGGAGACGGGGCTGGTACGGGCAGGGCAGAGGGTGCGGGGGTGGCTGGAGGCAGGGCAGGGGCTGGCTGCAGGCAGGGGGTGCGGGGGTGGCTGCAGGCAGGGGCTGGCTGCGGGCAGGGCTGCAGGGGGGTGCAGCAGGGGTTGGCTGGAGACGGGAGGTGCGGGGGGCAGGGGCTGGCTGCGGGCAGGGCAGGGGGTGTGGGGCTGGTGGCGGGTAGGGCAGGGGGTGCGGCAGGGGCTGGCTGTGGGCAGGGCAGGAGGTGCGGGGGTGGCTGGAGGCAGGGGCTGGCTGCGGGCAGGGCAGGGGGTGTGGGGCTGGCTGGCTGCGGGCAGGGCTGCAGGGGGGTGCGGCAGGGGTTGGCTGGAGACGGGGGGTGCGGCAGGGGCTGGCTGCGGGCAGGGCGGGGGGTGCGGGCGGCAGGGGCTGGAGACAGGGGCTGGCTGCAGCCAGGGGGTGCAGGGGGTGGCTGGAGGCAGGGGCTGGCTGCGGGCAGGGGGTGCAGCAGGGGCTGGCTGGGGGCAGAGGGTGTGGGGGTGGCTGGAGGTAGGGCAGGGGGTGTGGCAGGGGCTGGCTGCAGGCAGGGGGTGCGGGGGTGCCTGGAGACAGGGGCTGGCTGTGGGCAGGGCAGAGGCTGGCTGCAGGCAAGGGGTGTGGGGGTGGCTGGAGGCAGGGAGTGCGGGGGTGGCTGGAGATGGGGGCTGGCTGCAGGCAGGGCAGGGGGTGCGGCAGGGGCTGGCTGCGGGCAGGGCGTGCGGGGGTGGCTGGAGGCAGGGGCTGGCTGTGGGCAGGGTGGTGGGTGCTCACGGGGAGAGCGGCTCGGAGCAGCCCGAGCAGCAGGACGCAGCCCAGGCCCAGCAGAGCAGCCGGTGACCCACCAGGCAGCAGCGGAAGCCCCAGGGCCAGGGGAGCAGCAGCAGCAACAGGGCTCATGCCCAGGGCCAGGCGGCAGCCCACATGGCTCCCACAGCGCAGCTCCCCCGGTGGAGGAATTACATCACTTCCCGGCCGGAGCCCATCAAAGCCTCAGCGCCCCCTGCAGGGAAGCGGGTTAATAACCGGATCTAAAACTGCTTCAAAATTTAACCACCGGTTCACGCGAACCGGCGCGAACCGGCTCCAGCTCACCACTGATTATGTCCATATGTCAAAGAGGGAGAGAAGAAGGAACAGAAATCCTAGGGGACCCAAGTACACTTAGCAAACTGATAATTCCATTTAACTGATCTCTTCTAGTATTTTGGGACCTAGATGAAGCTAGAGTACCACAATTTTAGCTGCCTAGAAAATTCTGCTCCTCAGTTAGTCAAAGGGATCACTATTGAGTAGCATAAGGTATTCTCTCCCAGCCCCAAAGGATCACGAATCTAATCAAATCTCCCCACATGACAGTGCAGAGCACTATCATTAAGCCCATTACTTGAATTTTATATAGCTTCTTTCATTTAAGTATCTCAAGAAACTGTAGGAAATAAGTGACTAAAGTAGTAAATAATGTAAGGGATGAAGAGCTTTTTCTGTGCTTCTCTGCAGGGCACACACAACCCAAAAATGTGGACCAGCATCATCATTTTTCAGTATGTGTCCCTGTAGCTCCCTTTTGCAACATACATCTTTAACTAACTCCTGGCGAAGGAAGCAGAACATTAGGTCCCCTTAGGACTAAGACTATACTGGACACTGTCTGGCAAAGACAAGTCTTCGGAAGTGCCGGCCAGCAACTTTCCCTCAGCAGGGAGCTCGTCACATTCAGTCTCCATCAGCACAGAGAGCGAGACCCACTGCCTGCTTTGCAAAATGTGCTTACAGTGCAGCAGCACACGAACTGCCTGCTTCACTATTACACCTGCAAGATCAGCTGTGCCGTGTCAATCAGAATTTACACTTGAGAAGCTGCGTTTTCAACTGTGCCATCTAAACAGGACATCCAGAACCCATATCTGGACATTCACATCAACACTTAGCTACATACAACAGGATTATTTGTCCAAGTGCTGATATATAAACAACTAAACATGGGATTTCAGCATCCTGTTTAGATCACAAGTATGAAAACTGGGCACACAGGGGTAATTTCTTATATTTGACTTTTTATTATGTCATGCTATTTTCAACACAGCAGGAGAAATGCTTCTGGGAAAGAGCTGCTAATAGGTTGATACTAAACTCAGAGGTACAGTCCCTACTTACCTCCTGGTACCGTGCTATGCCACCATTCACTGCTGCATCAATCACTCCATTCAGACACATGCTGAGCAGGTTAATGTTGCCATGCATTTGCTTGTGCTGATACTGGCTTATCAATGTCCTCAGTTCCTGGTTTTTGTTCTCAACAACCTGAATGGCATTTTCCAAAGGGCTTACCTCGACCTACAAGGCAACAAAGAATAGTTCAATGCCACGGATACCTCATTGCCACCACGTTCCCTTCCTTACTATGAAACCACTTCCTACTACTGCTGATGAGCATTCAAATTTTCTTCTGATTTGCAGACTAGCTAGCCATTTTGTTATGATGGCTTTTCACAACAGTTTTCCTGTGTGTCAGCAATACATCTCAGTTCACCTCACTGCACACTCATCTTAGCAGTTACAATAGCTGTCACATGTCTCTGAATAACTGACTGAAGATGCTATCAAGATTCAGAATCACACCTCACTGTCATTTACTCTGGCTGCTCTGTTCCCTTCACACTGCTCCTCTTGTTATGTTTAGCAATTATTTTAGCTGAGGGAATGGATTCTGCAATATCCACCAGTGAAACACGAATTTTTTTCAACTGCTAGACCCAGCCAAGAGACTTTAAATTGTCTATCCTTCATTCTGAAGAAACTATCCATTCATATCCCAATTACAAGCATAAGAAATGTTACCAGCTCTCTTCTCTCCACTTCAAACCACCGAGAGATCCCAGGTAAAGTGTGAGTCAGTGTCAGAGTGGTACGTTCAATCCACAAGCTCTGCAAAGAATATAGTAAGTGGGGGACCCAGTGACTCAGAATCTGAACACTCTTATTCTCACTGCAGTTGTTCAGGAGTAGCTGAATAGAAGAGTGCATTAATACTCTGAGCAGATGTTATGTTTTTCACAATGGAATGTAACATGAAACTGAAGTCTGCTTTACATTTAAACACAAAGAAAAAAACTCAGTGTGCTTTAAAGCAATGCACCAAACCCTTCAGTTAGTTTCTAGACCTCAGACCCTAGGTCTGCTATCAATTAGCTGGGAACTAAGAGATCATTTTGGGTAATATGTCAATCAACCAAACAACCCCTATTGCTTCAGAATCCCTCTCCATGGCACTGCCACTTTTAAACAGAGTAGGCTTTACTTATGCCAGGCGTGCAACCATTGGGCTCAACAGTCCTGCATTTTATTTGAATTAAAACAACATCTTGCGGCACCAATTTAGGATTAAGGCCCCATTGTGTGACGCGCTGTACAAATGCAGAAGAGGAAGACATTACTACCTGCCCCGGAAAGATTAAAATTTAGTTACTATTACTGAGTGCTCCTACCTTAAATTCATTCTCTTTGTCCTTTGGACCTTTGTGGAAAGGCCTATCATAGCGGAATTTCCTGATGTTGTTGACGCGATAAAAGCTCTTTATACGATCAGGCACACGTTCCATTTGTAGCACATCAATATTGTCTGGGATGGGAGTCACTGCATATATCTGTAAATCTGCAAAACGAGGAGTCAAAGAAACACACGGAGGCATCAAATAAGAAAACAATGAGACAAAACATGACTCCCTTAGGGATGTCTCATGTTACCAAAAGAAAAACGATGGAGAAAGTGTGAAATCCGTGCTTCCCTTTTCCTTCCATTACACACCTCTCCTTTTCACTGCTGCTTCAAAGGTAGCAGCAACTCATTGGGCTAGCATCTCCAGAGCCAGGGGACTAGAGTGCTGTAGGAACTTCAGGCCAGGTTTTCAAAGGTATTTAGGCAACTGAATATGCACCTAATGGGATTTGCTAAAGTGCCTAAGCAGTTGATTCTCATTGATGATAAAGGAAGTTAGGTGTCTAACTTGCTTCGGCACTTCTGTAAATCCCACTAGGCATCTGGGCTGCATCTTTCAGCACCTAAATACCTTTGAAAATCTGGCCTTAACTTAGGCTTTGTCTACATGCACAGGTTGTACTGATTTAACAAAATCAGTTTAGAAACCGATTTAATTAAACTCGTCCAACTTGTGTGTAGACAAGGCATGAGAAAGCAAAGCAAAGAAAACCCAAACTGTCACAACCCAAAACAAACCCTTGTTATTTGGTGGTTCAGCATCACACAGCAAGGAAAAAGTGGGTTCTGTCAGGGAAGGAAGGCAACAGTGGGAATGGGAAATATTGACCATTCAACTCCTGGTAAATTTAACTTGAGGCTATTAGTCAGTAAAGTCAAAGTACTGTTCATTATGCTAACTGGTGAAATAGGAGCCAGCGGGCAATCTTCCCCTCCCATCTCACCTAAAATGTTCACACTCTCAAACAAATGCCATGTGGGCCAGTCCTCAGACACTGCACAGCAACATTACTTTTGTTGTCTGCATCTAAATTCACAATGCAGATTAGTATCAATGGGATGAAGTCTGATGTACTGCATAAAAGAGCAGACAGTCTGAATGGAAAGGAACGTGCAGCGTACAAGGAAGGTGAAGTGAAAAACAAACAAAATGGAAAGTATATCGAGAATAGGCATGAATCTAATTGCACGGTTCTCTCTTGTGGAATTGCAGAAGGTAGCCAGGTGGATGTCTGGTGAAATGTAATGTTCAATAAGGGAGCGAGTGTCAGTAACGGTTAGAATAAAGCACGGACCAGACTGGGCACGGGGCACGTCTTCCCACACAGTCCTGAGAATGTACATCAGCCATGACCTGAAGTATTCCCTCAGCAAAAATGACAATTATGTCCAACTGGTGTGCAATGATGTAGATAAATATCCACTAAACACAAGTTGGAGATGATGAAAATCATGACACCTATCACTAAAGCCAGATATGAACCAAGAATTTCTAAAATGAAACAGTTTTCTTTTCCCTATACCCTTTGTATCCTACAACAGTTTGATTAACATTAGGCTGCCTTATGAAAGGATACACTGAGCATCACACTGCAAAATGGTGTCATCTGGGTGGTTTGGGTGCTGCATTGCAATGGCTTGTGGGAACTCACTCAGCATTCTTTGTTGGAAGGTCTCCAGCCTTTCGTAGTCATGGCCTCGACATACATACTCCTTGTTCTGCAAAACAAACAGACATGAAAACCACTAAATTCCTAAACCATTCTCTTTGCCTTCCTTGCTGTTTAATTGGAAGAAGTCTTCTTCATACATAACATGCAAAAATCTATATATTTTTAAATTTTTGTTTTATTACATCAAAAATAAAAATTATAAATGATAAAGTTAGGAAAACATCTTAAAAAGATTTAACTACTTAGTTATTAATTATTACTATTAATTATTTACAATGTTTAACTTTATATCTATCTATAATATGGATGCCATCAAACACAGGAATCCACAACTCAGCGTCCAAGATTAAACTTGGAACTTGGACTGAAGCAACTGTTTAGAGTAACTATTGGAAGTAAGACATATGTTACTAGTAATCTAGTTTCCTCTTTTGTCCCATTAAAGATGCAAACTAATCCACAGCAGGTCCAAATATGTTTTAAATTCTTTTAACCAAGCTGACAGAGTAGGAGCAACAGGTTTTGTCCTGAAATGCAGAATCTCTTTTTTGCAAGCAAAATTAATGTATTGTCCTTTTCAAAAATGAATCTAGATAAAGGGATGAATCCTCTGAAGTCAATGGTGAAATGTCAGCATGATTTGATTGGAATCAGGATAGGATCCAGCATCTCTTCTACATCCACCCCAAAAATTTGTCCTCGTTTTCATTTGACAAAATTTTGCAGTGAAGTCCAGAAAATTCCAATTACGAGACACTCCCAGAAACAATGTGCTGACTTTTTTCACCCCATGCTTAAGGAAGTCTGCTAGTATTTCAGCTGTAAAGTGATGGGGCACTGCCACTGAACAAAAGATAAAAACAATTGCATCTACTTACACTGTGTTTGTAACAACTGAAGTAAAGGGGTAAGCCAAGGCTTCAAGCCATGGTTTATTGTGTAAAGGATAGCCTTGCAAATCTCACTGCCATAGATATTTGAGGCCTATGTATTTGAAAACATGATTTATAACAGGGCCATATATTTTAGAAAGATGCTGCTTAGATACCTGTCATGATAGGAGTGACTCTTCCAGAAGATGTTTTTAAAAAGAAAATATAGTTGCTTCTGTCGAATATAGTCAGCTAAACCCATCTCACTTGTAAATACACATAGAAATCTCTGTTGGGTGAATCTTGTTTAGTTTTAAGCTGGTCAAAAATCTTGTTATGCTACTTGGCAAAACAATTTCCCAGATATTTCAGCCTTTTATCTTCTCTTCATTTTTTGTCTGGATCTTTAAAGACAGGAGAGAAGCCTGGAAACTCCCTCAATTGTGCACAGAGGCGCAAATCTTATTCTCATCCCACACACTGAATAATGCACTGAGAAGGTCTGCAGGGACCCAGCATGGTGAAGGAATCCTCCATGCCACACTTGGAGAGCACCTTCAAACACTATACCTTCTTTCATGGAAGGGAATGGCTGTGCCCCAAATCTCTGGACCCAAAATCTCCATTCTTCATAAGAAGTTCAGGTAGCCCCTAAAGAGCTGACTCACTGAATTCTCCTCCTCCATGCAGCAAAACCATACTGGTCACACTGCAGCCATAGCCCTCTATGCCCAGGCAAGTGTGGGCAGAAGCAACGTAATCTAGTCTCAAAATAAATACTGAGCTGTTACCTTGGGAAAAAATCTGCCATAGTCTGAGCCTTCAGTGTGGTATTCATGTTTGGGTTACATTAGAAGAATGCTCCATTACTGTAAGTTAAATTAGGAAAAATGATACGGCAAACAGAACAGGGCTTTGAGGCCCTGGTAATTTGAAGCAGTTCCTTTCATCTCTGCATCTTGTAATCAATCCTAGAGTTAATGCTGCTCAGTTGTAGAATTTCCAGATTGGTAAAAGAAGGCTGACACAATCTTTAGATCTATAAAGCCTCTACGCTTATTTGGGATCTTTCCATTCTGTAAGAAAAACATGATGATTTTTTTTATTGAGCTCTCCTTTCCTAAAACCAGCTGGGCAATTAAATTCTTAGATCTTGAAGCTAATACAATACCCTAGGAAAGATATTTGCATACTGTTAGCATTAATCACAAGAGATACAGGCGGAATGGGCTATGGGTGAAAGCTGCATTTAACATAGACTGTAGAAGGACATTTTGTTCCTTACCTCTACATTATATTTTTGCAAGAAGCTCCTCTAATCCAGAACTAATGGGCTGTTCCACTGTCCTCCCACACATAAGTAGATTGATCCTTCCCACTGAACAACTGCTCAGCAACAAGACCACCCCTAAGAAGTCATCTGAATTGCTTCTTAGCTAAATGATAGATTGCTTTTTTTTTATTAAACTAAACCCAAATAAATATATAGACACACACACACCCCTGACCCCCACATCATCCAGGATTTGTCACAGAACCACCAGATGTGACATTGTGGATTGGGAAAGTCTTTTGTCAAAATGAAATTTACAGGTAAGGGACAAAAGGCTTGATGCTCCCTGACCTGGCACTAAAGATCTCTGTCTAGCATTTTAATAATTATCCACAGGAAGGCCCATAAAAACCTGCTGACAAAAAGACAAAAAATAGTTTTACTATGTTGGAATACGGTATCCAGGACTGGTGATCAGAATGCTGCCAGCAAGGAAGCATTCCCACCCATCCAGTAGTACTGTCAGGAAAAATTATGGACTGAATTCTAAATGGCTGCTTAGCTAACTTCCTCTTCAAATTAGGAAACTGCCATCCCTTTTGCTGAGTGAGCTACAATTCCTAAGGGTCATGATCCATGGAATCCCTGTAGTCAGGTATGCCTCTTTACTGAAGTCATGAATCCACCTGGACAGAGAGTATTTGGATCTTTTATGATCTTTTTTGGAACTTTTGAACAATGTAAAAAGGGAGTCTGACCTTCTAAAGCCCTGAGTCCCATGAAAATTATATTTCAGTTCTCTAACTATAGTCCTATAAACAAAAACTTTGATCAGAATTAAGGTTACTTAAGTGAAACACCTGCCAAAGCAAGGAAACTTCCATTTTAGGTAACCTTTATACATCTTGATATACACATAACACAATAAGCAAAAGCACTGACAGACTTTTCATCTCCACAAAAAGATCCCCTTGTATTTCCAACATATAAACAACCAGAATGCACTCACTGAGCTCCTGTTAATTGCACTCAAATGCAGCCACAAATCCAATCACTCTTAGCCCTGGTCTACACTAGGAGTTGAGGTTGAATTTAGCAGCGTTAAATCGATTTAACCCTGCACCCGTCCACATGACGAAGCCCTTTTTTTCAACTGAAAGGGCTCTTAAAATCGATTTCTTTACTCCACCCCCGACAAGGGGATTAGCACTGAAATCGGCCTTGCCGGGTCGAATTTGGGGTAGTGTGGACGCAATTCGACAGTATTGGCCTCCGGGAGCTATCTCAGAGTGCTCCATTGTGACCGCTCTGGACAGCACTCTCAACTCAGATGGACTGGCAGGTAGACAGGAAAAGGCCCGTGAACTTTTGAATCTCATTTCCTTTTTGGCCAGCGTGGCAAGCTGCAGGTGAGTGCAGAGCTCATCAGCAGAGGTGACTGTGCAGAGCTCATCAGCTGAGTCATGATGGAGTCCCAGAATCGCAAAAGAGCTCGAGCATGGACCAAACGGGAGGTACAGGATCTGATCGCTGTATGGGGAGAGGAATCCGTGCTATCAGAACTCCATTCCAGTTTTCGAAATGCCAAAACATTTGTCAAAATCTCCCTGGGCATGAAGGACAGAGGCCATAACAGGGACCCGAAGCAGTGCCGCGTGAAACTGAAGGAGCTGAGGCAAGCCTACCAGAAAACCAGAGAGGCGAACGGCCGCTCCGGGTCAGAGCCCCAAACATGCTGCTTCTATGATGAGCTGCATGCCATTTTAGGGGGTTCAGCCACCACTACCCCAGCCGTGTGCTTTGACTCCGTCAATGGAGAGGGAGGCAACATGGAGGCAGGTTTTGGGGACGAGGAAGATGATGAGGAGGAGGTTGTAGATAGCTCACAGCAAGCAAGCGGAGAAACTGGTTTTCCCGACAGCCAGGAACTGTTTCTCACCCTGGACCTGGAGCCAGTACCCCTGAACCCACCCAAGGCTGCCTCCCGGACCCGCCAGGTGGAGAAGGGACCTCTGGTGAGTGTACCTTTTTAAATCGTATACATGGTTTAAAAGCAAGCGTGTTTAATGATTAATTTGCCCTGGCATTTGCGGCCAGTACAGCTACTTCAAAAGTCTGTTAATGTATCTGGGGATGGAGCGGAAATCCTCCAGGGACATCTACGTAAAGCTCTCCTGGATGTACTCCCAAAGCCTTTGCAAAAGGTTTCTGGGGAGGGCAGCCTTATTCCGTCCACCATGGTAGGACACTTTACCACACCAGGCCAGTAACATGTAGTTGGGAATCATTGCAGAACAAAGCATTGCAGCGTATGTTTGCTGGCGTTCAAACAACATCAGTTCTTTATCTCTCTGTGTTATCCTCAGGAGAGTGATATCATTCATGGTCACATGGTTGAAATAGGGTGCTTTTCTTAAGGGGACATTCAGAGGTGCCCGTTCCTGCTGGGCTATTTGCCTGTGGCTGAACAGAAATGTTCCCTGCTGTTAGCCACAGCACACATAGACACATTTGCTATATCCATTTTGTACTGGTGTTTTAGGTAGAGCTGTAGAGATGCCCATAATTAAAGTTGCCTAACACCATGAAAAGCCCCTGTTTTTAGTTGATTATAACTACCAAACTTTAAGCACTAGGGTTGAAAAGATTTTTCCTTGTGTTTCAAGCACTGAAATGGGATCCAGGAAAGTTGGATTCTATCCCAAGCTCTGCCATGTACTTTCTATATATTGGATATATAGGAATTGGAAAAGGTACAGAAAAGGGCAACAAAACTGGTGTGGAGAAAGTAAATAAGGAAGTGTTATTTACTCCATCTCATAACACAAGAACTAGGGGTCACCAAATGAAATTAACAGGCAGCAGGTTTAAAACAAACAAAAGGAAGTATTTCTTCGCACAACACACAGTCAACCTGTGGAACTCTTTGCCAGAAGATGTTGTGAAGGTCGTGACTGTAACAGGGATCAAAAAAGAACTAGCTATGTCCATGGAGAATAGGTCCATCAATGGCTATTACCCAGGATGAGCAGGGATGGTGTCCCTAGCCTCTGTTTGCCAGATGCAGGGAATGGGTGACAGGGGATGGATCACTTGATGATTGCCTGTTCTGTTCATTCCCTCTGAAGCACCTGGCACTGGCCACTGTCAGAAGACAGGATACTGGGCTAGATGGACCACTGGTCTCACCCAGTATGGCTGTTCTTAGGTTCTATATCACGTTGGGCAAGACTATAATAATGCACATATGCAATGGAGTCAAAATAAGATTGCACAGGCAATTGTAACAATGACATTTTCTAACTTTCGTGTGCTTTTCTTTGCAATCTTAACATTCATTTAACGTAGTGTCATAGGGCGGGATTCCCTCACCCTGGATTTGTACTGCAGACAGTCCTCATGCATACCAGTGATAAGTTCAATACCTAGTGCTGTAATTATAATGTGCTTTATACATGCTTGTTCCTCACAGCATAAGGCTTTTCCCCAAGCCTTTAACTTCTAACAAGGCGCAGGGAGGAGGGGGAGAGAGAGATCTGACCTCTCTGAGATCTTTGGCTTCTCTGGCCCTTTCTTTCAGCTTTCCCCCTCCCTTCTGTTTCCTCCTGCCTCTCTTAACTGCTTCCAGCTGAAGAGCTGAATGATACCACCAATTAGTTAAGCATTGAGTATTTAAAATAATATCTCATCCATTTGCCCCATGTGGCCATACTTCCAAAGTGCACAGAGTGGGGAGTCAGCCTTAGGCAACTCACATTCTGTCACATGTAGGTTTTGTATGTAATGTTATTGGGACATATGAGATCAGAGACCTTCCTGAGTGCTTGAGAGAGACAAAATGTGGTACTTCTATGGCAGGTGTAACCAGGTATCATTGCTACACTCTTCCAAGTTCTTTTCCTCAAAGTGCGAGAAGATGTTCAGTCTAGGAAAAACATATATGGTGTTGTCCATTTTGTTATGCAAGGTTCTCTGTGGAGGGAGCTGTGCAACCAGCAAGAGTCATTTCTTGAGGCAGAATTGCCCCCTGAGTCAACCCAATTGGTGTTGGGCTGAAAATTCTGATCGAAGGCATTGCCTGCATGCCTTTTGTGACCATCACTGTCCCAGGACTGGTGTTTATTACCCAAAAAAACAACATATTTAGGATATACCCAGATTCTGCTTCACTGATTTCTCTTCTACCTGGAAGCTGAAGTGCAAGGTTCCACCCATCTTTTAGAAGGGCAACAGTATTATTTATTATTTTGTATTACAATAACACCAACAGGCTCCTGCCAAGATCTAAGCCCTATGGTGTCATAAATTGTACAAATAGTTAGTGAGAGCCTCTGCCCCCACAAATTTACAATTTAAATAGACAAAACAAACAAAAGGTGAGTGGGGACACAGACACAGGGAGATGGAGGGACTTGCCCAAGGTCACGCAGCAAATTAATGGGAGAGTTAGGATTTGAACTCAGGTCTCCTGATTTCCAGTCCAGTGCCTCATCCATTTGACCATACTGCTTCTCCCACAGTATTTCAGTTTCTCTAGTCTTTTGGCACACAAACTCAAGAATCAACCCCACTCTTATCAAAAAATTATTTATGTCTGGACAGCCCCATGAACAGACATGTAACTCAGCACTAAATGTGTTAGGGAGTCTATGGTCCCAGTAACTGCAAGATGTCATACGCAGATAGGTGAGAAAAGGTGAGCTGCTAACTTCATGGACTTTTGGATTCACTTCTTAAAGGCAAAAACAAACTGCACACACATGCTGCATTTGCTCTGCCTGTGGGTAAGTGTGCTGTTGAATTAATTACAAGATACTCTTCCACATTCATCAGGAAGCTGACAGAAGAGTTTTAGTCTTCCCCACTACAAAACATACTTTATCCACTGTCAGTGCTCAAACCAACCAGTTGTCAAATTAAAGACTGATATATCACCGGCACAGTGTCATGACCAACGTGATGAAAATCTTAGGGAAGATATTCTGGGTGTCATAAAAAACTGATGGACAGAAATGTCAATGGGCAATGACTCAGACTTAAAAAACTGAAGTTATTTAAAATAGGAGTCAACTTTTGGAATATGAACACAGGCATCTTTAAAATTGATGAATGCAAGGAAATGTTCCAGTTCCATTGCTGCTACATGCTGCTTAGTGTTTTCATCTTGAACTACTTACAGGCTATGAAAAAATTTATCCATTTGAGATCTATAGTCAAGTAGACTACAGGGGTGGGATTTTTAAAAATGCTCAGAATTGGTTTAATTGCTCCCACGGATGTCAGTGATAAAACTCCCACTGACTTAAATGGGTGCAGAGTTAGACAACATTATGCACTTTTGATCTACTGGAGAGGGCAAACAGGATAATCACATTCTTTGGAATCTTTCTAACATTAAAACTTGATTTATTGCTTGAATGTTGACCAGGTGCCTAATGTCTGCCAGCAATATCTTATTTTGTTTTAAGTTTGAAGGAATTGGTAAAGTGATGAAATGCATTCGAGTGGAAGTTGAAAGAATTCTACATACAGCCTATCTGAAACTAGATGGTACACACTAATTGTTGGTGGATTTCTCCCCTGTCTTGTTTGCAGTCATGAATTCTGTCTTTGGGGAGAGAAGGGGATCTGCTGATATCCTGATGTAAGAAGTCTGTTGGAGGCCTCTGTAGTTCTCAGTCTCTGGACAACCTTAATGAGAAGGCCCACTTGAAACAAGAGCTAACCTTGGACTTTGCTGGAGAGCAGCCAAAGTAACAAAATTCTGAGAGGAAGACTAAGAGTGTTTCTTTTCTGGGAGATAGGACTTCTGTTCTGTATTATCTTTTAGGTCCTTGCCTAAGTAGTCCCCAAAGTACTGGCCTGGAAAAGGTAGTACAATAAAATTCTGTTTGGCCTGGACATCCAGTTGCTATGAATAAAGCCATACAGCCCTCATGTCCTTGTTAGTAAGAAGAGCTAATGGCAAAGACTAAGTTGAAGGCAACTTTGTGGATATACTTTGTGGCACACTGGAAAATCTCCAAGTTCTTCCTCATTCTGCATGACTTCTTAGGTATCCCCTGTTCTAGATTTAACATAGAATCATAGAATATTAGGGTTGGAAGAGACCTCAGGAGGTCATCTAGTCCAACCCCCTGCTCAAAGCAGGACCAACCCCAGCTAAATCATCCCAGCCAGGGACTTGTCAAGCCAGGCCTTAAAAACCTCTAACGATGGAGATTCCACCACCTCCCTAGGAAACCCATTCCAGTGCTTCACCACCCTCCTAGTGAAATAGTGTTTCCTAATATCCAACCTAAACCTCCCCCACTGCAACTTGAGACCATTGCTCCTTGTTCTGTTATCTGACTTCTGTTAGTCTGTTTCCTTGGGACCAAATGCTGAGGCTATGCTGACTGAAATACATTTTGAGACAGGTTTCAGAGTAACAGCCGTGTTAGTCTGTATTCGCAAAAAGAAAAGGAGGACTTGTGGCACCTTAGAGACTAACCAATTTATTTGAGCATGAGCTTTCGTGAAGTGAGCTGTAGCTCACGAAAGCTCATGCTCAAATAAATTGGTTAGTCTCTAAGGTGCCACAAGTCCTCCTTTTCATTTTGAGACAAGCTCTTAGTCATTCTTAAAATGGGTATCCACCGGTCTATAACAGATTCTTGATGGCCACTGTTCATGCAAAGCAAATAGAGCTCTCTTTAATACTGAAGGCTGACAAGTGCACATTGGGAATCCATTCTTCAAATGCCTCTTTGGGCAAGATACAGTTTACAGTTTGGAAAAGATGGAGTGCTACTGGGTGAGTCTTCTCTTTAACAAAGTCAAGGAGATTTGGGTGTATGGAGAAACATGTCTTCTTTAGTCTTAAGGTAGAAGAAACATCTGACAGATTTTCCTTTTTTGCTAGTTTCCTTCTCTGATGATAAGTACAGGACCCTGGATACTTCATCAGTCAATAAATGGGTGTTCTCTGTGGTAAAATGGTGGAACCAACTATGCCCCAGAATGTCAGTGTCTCTGACGTCCTTAAGCATTTTTCTTCTTTTCGGGGGCGGGGGGGGGGGCGGGTAGGGGAGCTATGTCTGCCTAGAGCTCTTGATCACTGTTGCCTGCAGGGCTAGGGGAAAGGTGGTGAGAATTTTCTTTATGTTTCATGTTAAAGATGATTACTGTAATGGAAGGAGGAATATAAAGATTTTTATTTTGTCTCTGCATTCTCTTGGAACCTCATCTCTGGTAGTAGGAGGTCTGACTATGACTGCTTTTGGCTAGGCTGCTGTTTGGGTGTTTGGCACTGAGAAATGTATCCCTTGGAGACTTTGTAGGGTAAGGAGAAGACAAATGCCAAGTGGCCACTGGATGAACCTCTGGAAAAATGGCTTCTGGCATGGAGCTACTTGTTCAAAGTAAAGTTGCTGCTTCTGCAGCTCCCTTCACCACAACAGAGCTTGGTGGGAACCTGACTTCAGCATAGCCATGTAGACTGCCTTGATAAATCACGCACAGTGCCCAGGAAAAAGTCATATCAAATAAGGCCTGGTCTTGATCATGGATAGTGGCCAAGAGGGAGTTGGAGCTAGCTCTGTACTCCCAGAATGCCAGCCAAAGCTCTCTGAGTCCCATAACCTTGTTCACAGGGAAAGACTGAGATGGCAGGAGAGACAGGAAGCCCTGGCCACAGCCTGCGAGACCACTGTTCTAATTTCCAAGCATAACATTTCTATCCCTCTGTCCTCTGAAGGGGCCATCACAGTCCTGTGACTGCAGAAGGATGGAGCCATACTCCACTGAGTAGTAGACAGAGAACTGTAACTCTGAGGTGTGAGTTGCTCTGAGGGGAGGTCCTGCAACTAGAATTTTTTTCTCTGTGAAGATCCACCTACCTGTACATGGAAGGACAATTGAGCAGCTATTAGTTCTGGACTAGGGCAGTCATTATTTTTGTCCATTCACTTTGCAGAATCCTGTATAAAGAGATTTAACCTCCATTCCAAGAAGAAGTTTGCAAAGATTTCTAACCTTCATTGTGAAGCGGAGACAAAACTGTTTAGGGTGTCAACACTTACTATCTGTCTGATCAGTCTGAAAAGGACAAAAGGTAATGAAAGAATATTAAGGTCAGACAGAAAAACAGCACTGTTTCACTTGTACATCAGTTGTAGTGGCAAGAGGTACATTTTAATACCCTTGTTTAATGGGTGAGTCTTTCTCTGCCTTCCTCTTGAACTGGAAGCTAAGGTGCTTGTGAATAATTGGTGCGTCTTCCTTAAGTTGGAAGATAATTGGAGCTAAAACAGATCTCCTGTTTGTCTTGACAAAATGTGGCAAGATAAATAAAAGAAATTCTGCTAAAAATTAAATTTTTTCATTGCCTTACAGCATACACCTCTACCCCGATATAACGCTGTCCTCGGGAGCCAAAAAATCTACCACTTTATAGGTGAAACTGCGTTATATCAAACTTGCTTTGATCCACTGGAGCACGCAGCCCCCCCCCGAAAGCTGCTTTACCGCATTATATCCGAATTCGTGTTATATTGGGTCGCGTTATATTGGGGTAGAAGTGTATTTAAACATTGCATGGAATATGAGAAAGTGGATGAGCTTTAGGAAGTACTAAAATTAGAAATGAAAATAATGGATTGTTCTTGGTGGGTTATGATAGATCACCAGCTATTCTGGAAGCACTGTAATACAAGTAGAAGAGCACACTCTAGTTACCTTGAAGCAAAACCACTCCAAGTCCAATGGGCAAAATAAATGCTTATTCCATGGCCTCACACTACATCATTTTGGAACAGATATCAGTTCCATCTGTGACATATCTGACTTACCATACATCAGTCACAGCAACGGTTGAACAGGAAGAAATACTACATGATGGGTCTGGACAGTTTTGTGTGTAATGCACAAAGTTCCCAGCTATTATTAACTTTGTCATGAAGAGATTCACCTTCAAAGTAGAGAACCATTCTACTAATTGTTGTATCTACTTTGTGCCTTTTGACTGTAGCAACCCAGGAAATTGTGAGCCTATGCACCAAATTATTATGGTTCTAACCATAATGCACTAAAAATACCTGAAATCTGCATTTAACACAGATTCTTCCTTGCAGAAGCCAGTGCAAGCTCTCAAAACGTGGTTTGTCAAGCCTTACTTGAACTTCTGTAATGTAGAAGCCAGACAGTTTTTAATTAACTGGCCTTTATATAGCCAGGACAGAAAGAGATTCAGAATTCATAGCAACATGAACAATGACATTTTTAGATAATGTTTGCTACCAAGTGGAAGAGGTGGAAGTGAATATGGTAATTTCCTGTTTTAAAATCTGCAGTAAGGAAACAATAAACCAGAGGAAAGTGTGGGGTGCTTATTTGATCCCTGAGAATTCTGAATACATATTTTATTTTAAATCACTGAAAATCTTACTCTTCTTTAGATTAACATTCATCAACCATGTAACTATATGATCCATGTAGATACGTCAGCTAACGGACTCAGTCTCTGAAATGTCTGTACACTATCAGTCGTTAAGAGAGAAAGAGGGAGTTTATTGAGGTTGTTACACTCTATCAGTTCCCACTCTGCTATCAGAAACACTGCTATGGAATATAATTACAGAATTAATGGGGATTATAATTATATACAGTGTATTTGCTGTTACTGTCACTAGCAGCAATTCCCACACTCTTATACAATTTAATCAAGAGTAATTGTTGTACCACCGAAAACTCATGCATATTCTTAAACATACAGGCCATGTCACTTACTATCCAAGATGCAGCTGTATATCCACAACTGAAAAGCAGGGTAGGTTCACTTATGGAACTACAGACCTTAGGATCAATTCCTCTGCTATACTGACAAGTTTATTGTTCATGTTCTGAAATTTCCACTGCCAGATACAAAAGGTGAAACTGAGATAATTTCCTCTGGAAATCTCCATATGTGTTGATACTGGTTCCTTCTACATTTTGCTTTTCACAGTTGAACTACCGGATGTGGTTATGCTTTTCTGTTTGTTTTTTGACCCTGCAAATCATTTTTATCATGTAAGATTCTGTAGGTTATAAGGGTCTGAGCACCCCTAATATTCTAGTCCTTACTAATTTTTTTTATGTTCACTCTTGTAAGATTTGTCATCTCTTTTGATCCCTTAACCCACTCCCACTCACATTCCATATTAGAATCAAGCTAATTGATACAGGCTTTGCACATCTTAGCTTTGGCTTAACTTTCTACTCTAGTCTGTTTCTGTTTTGCTCCAGCTCCCTTTCCTCCATCCAAACTGTGTGCCTAACTGCCCTTTTGCTTCTTTCATGCTTCTCATGTCTGTCCCTTGTTCTATGCTGTCCTCCACCAGTGGGCACCTCTGTTGCTGACCTGTTCCAACATGCCTCCATCCCCTTCAAGTTTCTCCATAAAACACACTTTTTTCAAATTACCTATACACCAGAGTTTAAATTTTTAAACTCCCTTCAAAGTAATTTAATTTTTTTAAATTGGGAAACCTTAAAAATATATACATTACTAACAAAGCACCCACATGCTCTCACCATTGTAGGCTCTGTCCTCCCTTCCTCCTATGCCCCACAGAATTGGTTACAATCTCGTCATACTTTCCCTTGAAGAAAACCAGAAATCTGGAGTTCTAGTTGTCTCAAGTTAGTTTATCTTGTCAATGTAGCCGGCTAGGGCTCTACCTACACTAGAACTGTCAGACAAGTTTTATATGAGGTGTCAAACGATAATCAGCAACACCCATTTTAGGGACACAGGACTGGAAGGGACCTCCTGGGTCATCAAGTCCAGTCCCCTGCTATGACAGGCAACCCAATCGTATAATCTCATTCATAAGCTTATCAAGTTCCATCTTAAAATCAGTTAGGTTGCTTATCCCCACTATTCCTACTGGGGGCTGTTCTAGATCCCCACTTTTCTGGTGCTTAGAAACCTTCCTCTAATTTCCAGCCTAAATTTATTCACCGTCAGTTTATAAACACTTGTTCTTATAAGAATTAACTTTTAGTTTAAATAGCACGTCTACCTTTCTGGTGTTTACTTCCCAGATATATTTATAGAGCGCAATCATATCCACTCAGAGCCTTCATTTTGCTAAGCTAGGCTTTTAGTGTTGATTCCCTATGAGAAAAAAGGAGTCAACTACAGTTGATCATGTATAGACCAGTGGACAATGAGGATCGACACCAGTTTATGTAGACGAGGGGCTGTGTTTTACAGCTGTGGCTGAACATGTCTGAAAATTCTAGTGTACAAGCAGCCTAGAAGAGTCACCACATTGATATTGGGCTCTGAACATCATTTGAGACCTTGTAAGTATGATGTGATATGAAAAAATGGAAGTTTGTAATGTACTACAGCCAGAATTGCTGCAACAGGGTTCTGTGCTGAATGGAGAGAAAGAAATGCTCTTGAGTCTGGATAAGACTTTTCACATGCACAAATGTGTATGTATCAAAACTCCTGATATGAGTTTGCAAATCTGTGCACCTGAAAATCCGCCCCTCTGTGTCTTCACCATCAGTTATTACCAATGGTCCAGTTCCTTTAGTTTACCCAGTAAGATGGCTTTACAGGAGCAGATATAACAAGCTACCCATTTCTCACTGTAGGGAGCAAGAGAGATTACATGGCAAGACCTGACACATCTCACACCAATCAGTGTGAAACATGGCCAACTTGCACCATGGTTTGATGTTTTCCAGATTGCTGTGTTTATTGCATAACCAAAAATCAGCTCTAAGTTTCCAGAATGGTTGGTGTTGATAAAGCTACCCTTGGTTGTTCCTGATAGTTACAAAACAATACAAAATATTAAAGCACAGAGTTTGAGAGTGGCAAATAGCCCAGTGGAAATGACACAAAGAAGTCTCTGAGCTGGATCAATCAGTTCTATCCCTTTCAAAGAAAAACCTTATTTTTAACATTCAACATTCACAACATTGCTCTCTCCCACAAAAACCCCAGACCTGGTTGATATGTTGCACTTTCTTCTGAACTGCCTTACCCGAAGGAAGAAGGGGAATTTCCGGCCATAAAAACCAACTCTGAAAAACTCAGGTTCCAAGCGCTGCTGTTCCATGATATTATCATAATAGGTAGCTTCCATTTTCTGTGGACGGAAAAAGCAGTTGATATCTAACTCAAAGTTCCTGCTATTGTTTCAGAATCTCAATCAACATTAGAACCTCATAATAATACTTTGCATTTACGTAGTGCCTGTTATGTAAGGATTTCAAAACACTTAAACATTACAGTAATTAAACAAAACTCCTGGGAAAATTTAATTATGGGTAAATTTAATTATCCCCATTTTACACTAAATTAAATTTTATTGGAGTTACTCATACAATTTAAGAAAGTGATTTGTTCAGGGTTTCAGAATTAGTTAGTGGCAAAAATTGGATTAAAATCTAGATCTCCTGAATCCCAATCTCCTGTTTTAACCATATTCTCTCCCACAGATTAAACAGTGAACCAAAGGGCATGAAAGGGCAGGAAGTGGAGATGGTCTAGACTATCTGGAATTCTGGACATCCATAAGTTTAACAAGAAGAAGGAAAAAAATTATTTGGGGGAAGAAAAAGGTACTTTTCTACTGATAGTATGCTGGCCTGTGCCAAAAGCAAGCTCTCAGACCCCATTGTCCAGCTGGGCCACATCAACTCAAAGCTCAAAAAGGCTCACAGGAAGTTCACTATTAACCGTGGTGACTTTTTTGGAGAGAGGAATCCAGTTTGGAGTCCTAGCCTCCAGTGTAGGGGACCTAATCGCAACTTTGGCCCAGACAGACTCTGAGTCAAGTTTCTTGATTCCTGCATACATTAACCCTTCTTCTGAAAAAGGGGCTTTAGCCTCAAAACATTACAGGTAGAATAAACGAACAGACAGAATGATGTGGAAATAGAATGAAGGCGCAAGACAGAAACTGGGGAAAAAAAAGAAGATGGGGAGAAACTCATCAAAGAAACGCATGTCTAATACAGATTTAGGAAACCGGAACAAAAAACAGATTTTTTTTAACAGAAGAGATGAGAATAAGAATCAGGTGAATGGCTGTTACCCACCAGTCAAGATTTTTTCACCTGACTGATTAAATCCAACCAATGAAGAAACAGCAATAACAACTAATTTACTGATGCAGTTTTAGGATAATGATACAATACTGAATTGAGCTTCATCATTAGACAGGTGTGCTCATCAACCTGAGACTCAATTCACAAACACATGGCACTTTTTATTTTAGGATAATACTTGATATTTTATGGACATAAACCAGGATGGATGAACCAGAGAGTTTAAAATTCTTATTAATGCCTTGGTTAAGATTTTTTGATAAAAGCTGCAATGACACAAATTCACCTTGACAATTAATTACTCGCTTTTATGAGAGAATCCACATGATTGGCAGGAATACCATGAACTTCACTGTGCTTTGTATTCTATTTATCTCTCTTTATCTTCTAATAAGCCTAGACTGACATGTTACTCTTGCTGCACTTAGAATACATTTAATATAATACCAGAGCACTGAGGGGGAGACCAATTTGGCCACCAATAAAGAAAATATATAAATAAATAAAATTTAATGCAGCAATACAAATATATATGTATGTATTTGTGCTTGTGCGCATAGTTCATATTTATATATTTAACAGTTGTCCATATATTTATTGGTAATTACAGCTGGCAGGATCAAAAGTTACTTCAATGAGCCTATTTGGGACAGTTATGTCTATTTGTTAGTAAAGGTTGCAGGACCAGATCTGTAATCTTGGCAGAGGGGGGAAAATGACATACTTAGAAAGTAACCATCCTAACTGTGTGAGGAACAGTATGTTTGTTTTTTAATTCAGACTTCTCTGACACTTCAGCAGTAATCACTAAGAAATGGATAAAGAGTTTGGAGGGAGAAGGGCTGGTTTCACTTACCCGAATCCAGCTGAGGCTTTGATAATCATACAGACTTTCATACTGAATGGCCAGCTCTCTGCACAGTGGGATTCCAAACTCCCAGCTCTGCAAAAGCAAACCAGACTCAGACCAACTGGGATTCTCAGCCACAACTAAAGCTCTTAACAGTTAAGAATAGGGAACTGCATTTTTGGGGAATTCATTAGAGATTAAAACCCAAGGAGCAAACACACATGAAAACACAATGCAATACAGGGTTTTCTATGAGGCTTCATATAAATGTCTGATGCAAGACATTTAGCAACTTGGTGCTAACAGATGCCTATGTTTCCATGAGTTTTACATCATTCTTAATTCACTAATCAGATCAGAAACTTCTTCAGAGAAAGATACAAGAGCTAACAAATAGGCTTACTGTAAAAAAAAAAAAAAAAAAAAGGCTCTGCATAGCTACTCCACCTTCTGCCTAAAGCCAAATGGAATAGAGTCAGGTTTAATCATGGGATTGGCCCTAGCTATCTGAAAGATTGCATCTCTCTCCCTGAATATGACTGACCACCCCCACCCCCAGCTATTTTCCACAGGAACAGTGATGTTGTCAAGCACTAGAAAAGACTCTTGAGCACAGAAAAGGAGAGTTTACTTACCTGTACAGTAATTTGAGTTGTTTTAGATTATTTGTTCCTATGGGTGCTCCATTGTAGGATATGTACATGCCTTTGCACTTTTGACTGGAGACTTTTATTAGCAATGTCTGTAGGTCCATGCCTGTGCACTATACACTTTGTGCTCTGGGATCAGGACATTTAGGAAGGGGCAGATCCACTTCCTCTCCAGTACCTTCTCAACCATGAAGCCTTCTAGACTCTGCAGCAGAGGGGAGGAAGGATAGTAGGTGGAGCACCCATAGGGACAATCCATCTCAAAGACTGCAAATTACTGTATAGGTAAGTAACCTCTCCTTCTTTTTTGAGTTACTGTCCTTATGGGTGCTCCACTGTAGGAGACTCCTAAGCAGTAATTTGAGATGGATGAGGGTGCTGAAAAGGTAGATCCAAGATGGTTTGGAGGATAGCATCACTGAGGGCTGTATCAGTCCTGGAAGCAGTTAGGATGGAGTAATGCTTGGAGATGTGAGCTCAGGATCAGATTGTGATCCTGCAGATCTCCATGATGGGAATGCCTTTAAGAAGGGCTACGGACGTGGATTGAGCCCTGATGGAGTTGGCTGTTACTTTAGGTAGGGGATGCAACCCAACAACTTCATAACAGGCTACAATGCAACCTGAAACCACGTTGACAGTCTCTGAATAGAGCTTGGCTGTTCCTTTAATCTTTCAATGAAAGATACAAATAGTTGGGGGAAAGCCTTGAAAGTCTTTGTCCTGTCAAGACAGAAGGCAAGCACCCTTCTAACATCTAAGGCATGTAGGTTAGCCTCCTCTTTCAAGGTTTAGGATAAAACACAGAAATGGCTCTCGATTGATATGGAACTCTGATGAGAACTTTGGCCAACAACAAGGATGGGGGTGTAATGAAGGCTTGTCACAGTAAAAGATGGTGTGGGGCAGGTCGGCCGTGAGTGCTCCTAGTTCCCCTATCCTTCTGGCTGAAGTGATGACTATCAGGAATGACGTCTAGAAGAAGAGGCTAAGTAGCGAACAGCTATCCATTGGTTTAAATGGAAGGTTCCTCATGGCACTAAGGACCAGGTTAAGGTCCCATGGTAGTGTGGAATTTCTGACATAAGGAAACAGATTGGATAAGCCTCTAAGGAGCCTGGATATGGTAGGATGGGTGGAGATTGAAAACTCTTCAATGGGTGAGTGAAAAGTTGTAATAGTGGCCAGGTGCACTCTAATGGAGCTCTAGAGAGTCCTTGCACCTTCAAGTCCAATAGTTAATCAACAACCTTCAAGAGGGGAGATTCCGAAGAGGCTATAAAATGGAAAGAGCACCAGAGGTGGAAGTGTTTCCACTTTTGCAGGCAGGCTTTGCATGTGGCTGGATTTCTAGTGCTCAGGAGCATGGACTGAATTTCTTGAGAACAGCCTGAGGTGGGTTATGGTGCCCACATCCTGTGTCAGGAAATCTGGTATGAGAGGAAGACACTGAGGTATTGTCAGAGAGCGGTGAAGCAGCTCCAGGAACCACACTTGTCTCAGCCACTCAGATGCTTTCAGTATAGCCACTGCTTACTCTTGCTTCAACTTGGCTCCTCGGATGAGGTGGTTGGGACAACCCTGGATAGCTTGTATAAGCCCCGGACAATTGGTATTGAAAGAGTCAAGAGCGTTAAGCTGTCTGATTTGCTGAAATACCTTTGTTCCAGATGTATAAATTCCAAGTGAACGAAGCATTGCCCTGGCATCTTTGAGGTAGTGGATATCAAGGTGTCAGCATCGCCAATGAAGAGCTTAGGCCCTTCAAAGGGGAGATCTTCATCAGTATTCTGAACTTTGTTGGGGAGATCAGAAGATTGTAGCCAGCAGGCTTGCCACATAACTGCTGTGGTTGTCATGGACCGTGAGGCTGTGTTGGCAGCATTGAAGGAGACCAGGAGAGAAGGGAAGCTTTAGTGATTAACTGACCCTCTGAAATGAATGCTCAAAATTGCTATCTTTGGTCCTGTGGTAGGTATTCAATAAAATGAATAAACTTAGAATAACTATTGAAATCATATTTTCCCATCAAGACCTGGTAGTTCGCAACCTGAAACTGAAAAGCAATGGATGAATAGCTCTTCTGACCCAAAAGGTCTAAGTGCTTAGACTCCTTGTCCAAGGGTCAAATTCTGGAGAGAATTTGTTGGTTTCTCTCAATGACTGTGTCCATCAATGATTTGGGAGTGGGGTGAGAGAAAAAATTATTCCATTCCGCTCGCTGGAATGTAAATTTTGTATCTGGCCATTTGCATGTGGGTGCAATGGTGGCAGGTGTCTGCCATACAGTACTGATGGTGACAATAATGCCTCAATAGGTAAGGAGACCTTGTTCTGGAGGGGAGAATGTCTACCAGGGAATGCTGCATCTCCTGAATATCCTTCAGTGGAATTTAGGGGGATTCAGCCAGTTTTTTCATTAGGTTCTGAATAGCCCTGAAATCATCCTGTAGAAGGGTGGTGCTGACATCATCACCTCATGGAAAGAGAAGGATTTTTATGATGGGGGTGTCTCCTCCTCAGCTGCTGGCTCCTGTCCCTCCTGAGTCTCCTCCTGGACAGGGGAAAGGAGCAGTATAGGTGACTGAACTTGTAGAACCAGAGGCCACTGTGATACTGGTGGATACTCTTAGTGAGGTCTCTTATGAGAGGGTACTCTATAAATCTGGTCTCCATAGGGAGTCCAAGGTTTCCCATAGGCCCACTGTGGTGGTGGGTAAGGAGAGGGTCCTGAGAGATGCTCTTGCCAGGAGTGTCCGCTAGGCTCTGGCATGTCCTCCTTGGGAAACAGCTCCAAAGGTGTGGGATGTTATGGAAGGGAGGCAGAGCCCTGCACAGAAATCTCAGAATCTGAGGTGGTATCATTCCCCCCATGTCCAGTAGAGGGGCTCCAGGCATTGATACTGGGAAGTGATACTGGAAGTTGGGTCAGTACTGGAGGTTGGGGTCCTGCTCCAGAGAAAGGAGGGTTGTTCACTGGCTGGTGTAATGGTACTGGGAAAGAACTTCTCTCAGTGCCCCTTAAGAGGGGAGATTCCAGTTCTTCTGAGATGAGAAGATCCTCATAAGACAGGAACCTGGAGAGTAACAGCTGGTTAAGGTCGAGGACAGGAGGAGCCAGGGACATAGCTGGTATCAGGGGCAGACCCAGTCCTGAAGAGACCATTGTCCCTGCAGTCTGAACTGATGCATACCGAGGAGGATGGTACTGAAGACAGACGGAAGCCAGTCTGAACTTTCTGTAACTGTGAGAAGGTAGCGATACTGATGTCACAGAGGCAGCTTTTCTAGAGTTGTGTTTCTCAACAACCGGTCCGTGGACCAGCACTGGTCCCTGAGATCTGCCTGACACAGTTTTGAAAGGCAGCAAGCCAGTCCCTGGTATAAAAAAGATTGAGAAACACTGTTCTAGAGTCCTTAATCTTAGATGAGTTACTGTGCCTGGAGGTTTCTGCTCCCAGTACTGAGGATGGGGCCTCTCATTGCTGTTTACTGGAAGATCTCTTGGAATGGGATGTCTTTTTGGAAGGTGCCGACTCTTGGGTACCAAGGCCCGCAGGCGCTTCAGCAATACCTATAATACAGTGGTGGGCAAACTACGGCCCGCGGGCCACATCCAGCCTGCCCGCTCCTGGCTCCAGCCGGGGGTTGGGGGCTGCTCTGTGCGTGCATGCTGCAGCTCCACACAGCTCCTGGAAGCAGCGGCATGTTCCCCCTCCAGCTCCTATGTTTAGGGGCACCCATTGGGAGCTGCAGGGGCGGTGCCTGCAGACAGGGCAGTGCGCAGAGATGCCTGGCTGCACCTCAGCATAGGAGCCGGAGGGGGGACATGCTGCCGCTTCCAGGAACCTGCACCCCTGAGCCCCTTGTGCGTCCCAATCCCTTGCTCAAGCCCTGATCCCCCTCCTGCCCTCCGAACCCTTCGATCCCAGCCTGGAGCACCCTCCTGCACCCCAAACCCCTCATCCCCAGCCCCACTCCAGAGCCTGCACCCCCAGCCAGAGCCCTCACTCCCCCATACCCCAACCTCTTGCCCCAGCCTGGAGCCCTCTCCTGCATCCTGACCTCCTCATTTCTGGCTCCACCCGAAAGCCCGCACCCCCAGCCAGAGCCCTCACCCCCTCCTGATCCCAACCCCAATTTTGTGAGCATTCATGGCCCGCCATACAATTTCCATACCCAGATGTAGCCTCGGGCCAAAATGTTTGCCCACCTCTGCTATAATAGGAAGCGTGGTCTTCTTGAATCCAGCTTTAAGAGGTGACCTTACCCCTTCTGAAGTCTTTCTTAGGGGAATGGGATTTTCTCTTCTTTGAATGCTTTTTTTCTGAAGCTGCCTTTACAGTTCAGGAAGTCACCGGTGAGGCCTGAGAGGCTAAGCCGATGAATGGAAGAGGATTTGGATCCCCCAGGCCTCAGGGATTGCTCATTAGGAGGAGCATCAATCTATCCTCCGTCAGTTTGCAAGATCTGCTTTTGAACCCTGTGCAGACCTTGCAATTTGATGGGTTATGTGACCCTCCAAGGCACCGGACACAGCTGGAGTGCTCGTCACTGAGGGGGAAAGATCTGTGGCAGGTCTGGCAGGGTTTGAAACCTACAGCCCTTGGCATAAACCAGGTAGAGAGTGCCACAAGCAACAAAGAAAGCTTGAGGTGGGGGAACCGCCCTGAAGCACAAACTTGTACTTCAAAACTAAAACTAAAATAAAAAACTGAAAACAAAACAAGAAAGAAGAACAAATACACCCCAGTGATCCGTCTCTAGCCAATGGCAGTTGAGAAGGAACTGGAGTGGCAATGGCTCTGCCCCTCCCTAGATGCCCTTGCACTGGAGCACCAGGTGTATAGTGCACAGGACAGACCTGTGGACACTGCTGATTAAAGCATCTGGTCAAGAGTGCACAGGTGCATACACATCCTATGGTGGAGCACCCATAGGGACAATAACTTGAAAGCCAGAACTTGCACAGGAATTGGACCTATACTGCTGAACTCATTGCCAAGGGACAGAACTATGACCGCTAACCTCAGTATGTTCAGAACTAAATGCAAAACTCATTTCTTCACCTTAGCCTTCCCTAATTGAGTTTTTCATACAGTATATCCACTGTCTCACAATGAAATTCTGGTGACTATTCAAATTTTTACTCCCACAGGCAGGAAAGAAAAGAGAGAGAAAGATTTTTTTGTTACTTCTTTTAAACTTTGGGAGATGCTCTGATACTACGATGATGAGGGCTTCATAAGCTGATGTCTCTCAGCCCTTGTCTATCTTGCCTATTTAGATGATAAGCTCTTTGGGCAGGGATTGCTTCTCACTACTGGACTAACAACTACAGATAGTTAGATACTTCAATTGTTGCACATAGAAGAATACTACATTGAGAGCAACCTTAATGTAAATATGGCAGTCAGAATCTGACCCTACCATTTTTTTAATAGTTACTAAGGCTATGTCTACACTGCAATAAAACACCTGCAGCTAGCCACTGTCAGGTGACCTGGGCTTGTGGTGCAGGGATATAAAATTGCAGTATTAATATTTGGGTCTGAGTTGGAGCCCAGGCTCTGTGACCCTGCAAGGGGGAAGGGTCTCAGAGCCTGGGCTCCAGCCCGAGCCCAGATGTGTACACTGCAATTTTATAGCCCTTCAGCCTGAGCCCCTTGGGCCCAAGTCTGCTGACATGGGTCAGCCACAGGTGTTTTATTGCAGAGTAGACATGTCCTAAAATACCAGTAGTAATGCATTTGGATAACATTTTTCTTGTTATATGCACCTTTATTTAAAAAATGAACCTCCACACCACTTGATACAGTATATCATATCTCTCTTTATAAGGCTCTCCTAAATGTCTCCTCTACCATTTCTGGTCTCTCACCCTCAATACCATGGAAGACCTCTTTATAATACAACATGACGATTCTCCAAACAGGTCTATAGTAAGGGAGCACTATAGGCACTTATATTTAGTTTCTTTTCAGTTCTCAAATAGATGATACATTATATCTATTTATTTAGGAAGTTTTAACAGGTTTACAAATCATTGTCATGTAAACAACAGAAACAAAACATTAGCTGTCACAAAACTGAGAGATGCTATATCTTTTATATGAAGAAGCTCAAAACATGGTAAGTGAGACCTCAGGAACATTTAGAAAAGACAGCACAAATCTAAGAATTAAAAAAACAAAAATAACCATCCTAAATTTCTCCAGCTTCTGTGAATGGCAAAAACTAATATAAGATTCTTTGCATCAGCTTTTTCAGGGTCTTTTTTGGTTGTTCTGGTAATATCTATAGCTTTAAATGATGAAAATCTTTTGCACTGAGGACATGAGTTATATTTAGATAGTCAAAAACACAACAGGAAACCAGTTGCTTGGGTGCTCAGCATATCACTCAGGCTTTATGATCTCATATTAATAGCATCTTTGCTGTGGGTTTCCAATTCAAATGAACTGATACATTCTTATAGGCCAAAAATTTCTTTTTCAAACATTACATGGTTAAGGGTTTATATTTGCAATCCAAATGGCATTTATTTTTTATTTATCACACAAACATTTTTAACTTCAATGTATGGACCCTTTGCCTCCTCAGATATTCCGGATTTATCTAAAAGAACAGAACAGACAAATGAATTCTAAAGTAGTTGGAAAGGAGTAAGAGTCGTTTTCTGACTCCAGAGATGCAGAGATACAACTGGGATGTTACGATTGAAGCTTATATGAATGTCTAATGTCTACTTTTAGACAGAGGACAGTGAAAAAATGGAAGCTATTCTTTTGACCTGACCCTATAGATGTCTTCCCCTCCTGCTTCCATGTTCCTTTTTTTCCTGTGATCTGAATGCTATTATAATAGTATCTCTGTTTTCATTATTTCTACTAGCTCTGTCAAATGTACTTTGATATTACACCTGTCATCCTAAATCAAGCTCTCTCTTTTGGTTAGATTTCAACACGGATATATTCTACTGTACTGGGTGAACATTTTGTAGCTACAAATTGAGATACAAGGGAGGAAAACTCCAGGATATGACTACTGTCTCCATCTTTTACAGAATAAAGAAAGGGAGAAGGAGAGTGTAGATTTGAAAAGGATAGAGAGAGAATAAACAGACAACTGAAGTGTGGTGCTGTAATTCCAATCAAACATTCCGTCACACATGGAAGTGACCCTTGAAACATTAGATCCCCTTGATTAAAATCTATGATTTAAATGAGACCCATCTGTAATTTTATATAATACATAGATCTGAGTTCTAGCTGTAAGCCCTGTGCAAGTTTCTGTCCTCTCTTTTCCCCTCTCACCATGACTTATTCATCTGTCCCTGATCCTCCACTCACCTTGTGCCTGATCCGTTTTCACCTTCTACAGACTCCTTCACTTGCTGAGCATCTCTCATCTACCCCCTTATTACAACCTTGCTCTACAGTGCCAGCAGTTCTCCACTGATGACACCAAACACGCTCAGGAGGCACTGATAAAAAAAATCTCAAAATTCACAATTGCAACATTTATTTACATGAGCTGTAGTGGATTTATGTGGCAGATTTTCAAAAGTGCTCAGCATGCACAATTGGGGGAAGATTTTCAGAAGACCTCAGAACTCAATATGCTGAGCTCTTTTGGAAACTTGGCTACTTATTTTGGTGCACAAATGTCAGTTGAGCTCCAGTTGTGGGTACTTGGCATTTGAACATGCGCTCTTTTGAAAATCTGGCTTTGTGCACCCCTGCTCAAAACAGTCAGGGAGAAGAATGTACACTGAGATGTCACAAATAGGATGGGCTTCATTAGGCTACTACATATCACTGATGATGGGGGCTAGCAGTGGACTTGATGCAAAATGCTGCTTAATTCTAAATCTCTATCAACCAAGAGAATGAATCAAATTTAGTCTGTTCCATTCACTGTCTTTAAACTAACAAAGTCTCAGTAGCTTCTAAAGTGCCGTCAATGAATATTTGGGTCTGAGAACAGTGAATAAAATCTCTTAAATCTTGATTTCCAGCATAAAGGTTACATTTCTGACCCTGGCTAACAACATACCAATTAACTGTATGTTGTTCTTCCTCAGGGAAGAACAAAAAAGACAGAGAAAAGGACAAAAAATGTCTGCCAGCAAGAAGCTGGTGACTTTACTGAATTCACTTCTTCCTCAAGCTCTGCTGCAACTGGAGAGGTTACAACCTGGAAGCTACTAGAATCATTGTCAAAGAATGCAGATAAGATGCAGTCAAGCCTAGATGAAGTATTTCAATACTGAGAAATAAGGCGGAATCACTAGAATTCTCATTTACTGAGAGCAAGTTGAAATCCTCAAATGTGAAAATGATACACAAGGCGTTTAATAAGACAAAATGGTGACTGAGATCCTTGAGATTTAAAAAAATCTGTTAAAACAAGGTTTTTGCACAAATTACAGATTAGACAAAGAAAATCAAGCCAGTGCCTAAAATCTTAGCACTCCTGGCTTCTTGAGATACAAACCCATTAAGGACAAAGAGGAAGTGATGGAACAAAAAACATCTTTTCTGCAGCCTGGATGGGTGTTAATGTGGCTTTAAGCCACCTTCGTGCCTTTCCAATTCTGGGCAGCTCCATGGGCTGAAGTGGCTCCTGACATAACTTAGACAGTCATGTAGGGGCTGTCTAAATTATGGCAGCCTGTCCTTGGCTGCTTACGGGCAGCAGCACCACCCACAATCACTTAGTGCTATGGCCCTGCCCTGAAACACCCCTTCTGTCCTCAGCCCAGCCCTGGCATGCCCTTCTTGTCAATGGTTGCAAAGGGGTTCTCAGAAAACTGGCCACAGTTCTTGTCTTCCTCAATTTCTGTACTGGAGAAATTCTCCCCCGGCTGTATTCAGGGGTTTTAGATCCCCTTTATGCTACTGCAGACCTTTTACACAGTTTTAAGAGGCTAGAACGGGGTGATAATCTCACCCCAAGAATGCTGCTAAGGAAACCCTTATAAAGGACAGACAGAACAAATTACAGTAAGCAGCACAATAGCAGCCACTGGTTGTAGAGACAGAGAAAGGCTTCTTCTTGCAGCCCAGAAAAAAAGAGCTAACAGAAATTGATAGCTGCAAAATTCTGCTATTCCCTGACCTGAGCCCTGCTACACAGCAATGGAAAAATGTACTGTGTCAAACGTAATGTGTCAAAAGGATTTTGCTGCTCAAGGCATTTCAGTTTTACTCCTGTTTCTAGCAAAACTAAGCTACATACTCAGGAAAAAAATACTTGTTTTGGGAGGCTAATTCAGTGATTCAGTTACTGTCTAAGGTAAAAGGAAGCAAGCATACAGGAGACAACCCCATAAATGTCCATCTGGAAGAACACTAGAAGCCTAATAGTACAAGAACCAGTAGTACTTTTGTTATATTGTCTCATACGATTGATAATGTGTCAAACAAGACCTTACTAACCTTTAATAGTTACAGAATACACTATTTTATATATATGCTCTCTGTATTCTTTGCCTAATCAGGTAGTCCTGAGATACTAGCTGAAGTTGATAAATCTGTGGAATGTAGTTGGCTAAATACTGAGAATATCTGAAGCTTTATAGAGGGGGTGATAGCCAGTTTTACTACACAAGAACACTACCCTGAGAACAAAGTATTTCTTTGTTAATGTAACAAATTCCTTGTAAATACGCCACTCCCTTCCCCCGGTAAATTGAGGATAGATTTTTCCCATTATAGCTACATGCAGTATGTGTCTTTGCCAAAGAACATAGAATCATAGAATATCAGGGTTGGAAGAGATCTCAGGAGGTCACCTAGTCCAACCCCCTGCTCAAAGCAGGACCAACCCCAACTAAATCACCAACAGCTCCTTCATTGACTGTGGCCAACGTGGAATTAATTAAATATTAAGCCCATTCCCTGTATGGTGCAGTGGTGTTTGTGCTTTATGCTGCAGCCACTGCCCTCCTGGGTGAAAAAAAACCCCAGCAACAAAAAATCCTTAAAACTCAGGGAATTCTACTAGTCTTGCCCTATGGAGGAGTTTTTAGAGAATGGAGATAATGTAGACAAGGGGATAATCTGGTCTTTAATTTTTACAAAATTGTATAAATACCTTCTAAATCTAACCTAATGAAATCATCCTGAAGTATCATAACATAAGGGATCATAGCTCATATATCACTACAGTAGTTTTAAAATTTGTTTATTTACTGTGGGAAAGATAAGTCAAATAAGTGACTTTTGCAAGTTGTTGCATTTTGTTCTGAGTCAGTGAATGGATAATGGAGTCCAATTGGAACCCGAAACCTGTGAGTAAAACAGCTGAGGTGAGGAGGATTAGTCTTTATTTTTCAGTGCCACTTAAATTCCGCTGACCATTCATATTGAACCCTGCAGGTCAGAAAACAACCAAATCTTAACATGAATCACAATACATATAAATGAAAATTTTCAGAGCTTTCTACAAAGAGAGACTTTTTAGAAATGAAGCAACCGAAATTCACACAGTTCTTTATCAGTCCAGCTGATTCAGAATTTGGATAGAAGATGCAGGAAGTTGCTGGATTCATTTTTCTGGGTCTAACTCATCTAGTCCTGAGTTTTATGTTTATCCCCACTCATTTTCTCAGCTACTCTCTAGCTACCTGCTGTTTAGTCTACAATGCTGAAAGTCCACTTAGCATAAGATTTTTTAATATACTACTTAATTGAAAAGATGGGTTGAGAGGGAAAAAAGCAAGTCAGGGAAATGGAGGGAAGATGTGGGAGGAGAGCAGTAGTTGGCATACCTTCCCTTTGTTGAAGTAGTGGATAATCTTCCGGCATAGCCCCTCCTTACGTTGCCACTCTGTCTGGGATGGGTAGTGCAGGAACTCTCGCAGAGGTCTGTCCTCCCACTGAAGTAGCTCACAGTACAGAAGCAATGTAAATGCAGCCTCTGTTAGAACAGCAATCAATGAAGACTGAGAAAATTACTACAAATAAATACAATTAATGGGTTTGATTTGCATTTGGATTTGTCAAGCAAATCATGATCCGAAATTCACCTACAGAATAACCCAGTGGGGAACAAAGTGCTTGAAAACCAAGATCCCCTTCTGAAACATCTGAGAGATGGAAGCTACTTGGTCAGTGGATCAACAACTTCATGCTGCAGCATTACAAAGATGACATGTCCTGGGCATTCAGTGGAAAATGTGTTGGACTCCATTCCTGTCATCTGGCCAGGGAGCTAACATGATGGGTTTTCGCAACTGCTGTCTAACTGTAGCGCCAATTACACTTTCCTGGCTTTTTGATGAATGATCTCTGAAGTGGAAAAAGCACCTTACTAATGTTTGTACTTTCCCCTTCAAAGTCATCTTTCTGACTTCCTCCAAGTTCCCCAAAGTTGTGCAGATGTATATAATTTAAAAATAGATTCTCATCTTTCAACTGAGATATAAACATAGCAACATATCAGACTGCTAATGCTTTTATGATTCATTTTTCTATAGGTTTTCTCCCTCTTTTATAAACACTTCCTGAATAGGATACATGACTAACGTGGATTCTGCCAATACCGAATATTAGCAAAGGGCTACCGTCCACAAGGTCCCTTCAACACTCTTCTTCCTTGAAGTATTGTTTCAAAAATCAACCTCTTCACCTGGTTTCTTAATTTACAAACTGGTCTGTTTCTTAAATGGCATCAAAGCAAGTTGATTAGTAATATGAAAAAACAGGGCTTCTAACTCTTCTAACTGCAGTAGCTGATCTTCACAAAAATTCCTAGAAAAATATTTGATGAATATTCAAGGAGAATGCTGGGAGACTCAATACTTCTGGCCTGGATTCTAACAGCAGACCCTGAAGAAAGCCTCCTCATTACTAACCAGTGTAGTTCTCAGCCTGTAAGTGCATGTCACACAGCTTGTGGATGTAGCGGATATACATCTCTTCCTTGTTAATTTCAGATTTATAAAAGTTCTGAAAAAGAGTTGAAAATTAATATTCAGAAACAATCTTGAGATACTCTGTCAGTGTAAAATAACCCCCTACTCCCAGGCAGCTAATAGAAGCTGCATATAATACGAAGGAAGTGCATTAATAATATGAAAGATTGGGCCCAATACTGCATTAATTTAAACGGGTGTAAATGAGGAGTAACTCCACTAACATCAATGAAGTTATGCTGGATTTAACATGAGTGCAAAGGAGAAAAGAGTCAGGCCCATTGTATCCATACAAATATGAGTGTGAGAGAGCAAGGTACAAGAGAGTGAATGCCCAGAAATATGTACTGGTGATTCATTCCCTCTGCACTCTAAAAATACTACTGCCACCTCTAGAATCTACAGAAAAGGAGATGTGAGTGGGGGAGTGTTTGTACAGGAGGAGATTAAAGAGGAGGAATGGAAACGGATAAAATGCCTGTAGAAATATTCTTTGCTAAGAGTCACACTTGCTCATCTGCTGTGCTCTCTTGCCTCCTGTCTCAATGGAACCATTTTACTACACACTACTGTAAATTCAAAATGGAAAAAACCCTAAATTTTCAGCTGCAGGATGCTGAGACTATTAACCCCCTGCAGATCATCATACCTAAACCTTTCCATTCCAGATTAAAATAGTGTGCATAGGATCATGATGTACAGGTCAATAAAATAAAAAAAGAACGTGTTCTTACCATCAGGTTAACAGTGCAGCCAATCTTCTTGTTTTCTGTTTCATCTCCTTTCATGCAGTCCCTGAAAAGAGAAACACTGTTGAGACATTTAGACTGCAAGAGTGTGTTTCTTAACTAAAGATGAAGCTGTTCTAGAATGCCAAAACAATAGTGAAGGCTAAAGTTTATTTTTAAAGCACCCCTCAAAAGAGACTCCATACAGTGTAGATCTAAAGAAGTTATTTAAGAAAGTCAGTCTTCAAATGATCTTTATGTGTAAAGTTAACTTAGTGCCATTAAAAGGTTCTGGACTGAGTGCCTTAGAGACTGAGACCTTCCATTTACGCACACACAAGGTGCAGTATGAGCAGTGGCAGTGCCAGGTTCTTCAAAGTGCACCAACAACGTGCCACAGCCCTGATTTGGAAGAACCAGCTGTAAAGAGAGGAGTTCAATCTTCAGAGTTATTCAGACTTTGTCCTCTGCTGAGATGGTGAGATGGTGTTGTTTACTGGCTCCCATGCTCTAGGAAAGGGACTGGGATTACTTCCTAATTTTAAAGGGAACCCTGAACAGGCATCAGATGATTATGGACTATACTCACTTGAACTAAAGACCTATTGTAGATGTGAAAAGCATGTTGGTGCAACACACTTGACATTTTGCTACCAGATTAATTTAAATTAAAAAATTGAGGATTGTAACTGAATTGAATAAGAAAATTAATACTACAATCAATATAATAGATCCTGTGCTGTTTTAACAGTAAATTCAATTAAAATAGGTGTCCCCATATTTTACATTTTCAGAATTTTGTTTTGATGAGTAACTGCACTGCAGAAGTTGTCAGGGGAGAAAAAAACGGTTACTCACCTCTCATAACTGTTCTTTGAGATGTGTTGCTCACATCCATCCCAATTAGGTGTGTGTGCGCTACGTGCACAGTCGTCTAAAGGGACCTCAGGAGGTCATCTAGTCCAACCCCCTGCTCAAAGCAGGACCAACCCCCAACTAAATCATTCCAGCCAGGGCTTTGTCAAGCCTGACCTTAAAAGCTTCTAAGGAAGGAGAATCCACCACCTCCCTAGGTAACCCATTCCAGTGCTTCACCACCCTCCTAGTGAAAAAGTTTTTCCTAATATCCAACCTAAACCTCCCCCACAGCAACTTGAGACCATTACTCCTTGTTCTGTCATCTGCCACCACTGAGAAAAGCCTAGCTCCATCCTCTTTGGAACCCCCTTTCAGGTAGTTGAAAGCAGCTATCAAATCCCCCCCTCATTCTTCTCTTCCGCAGACTAAACAATCCCAGTGCCCTCAGCCGCTCCTCATAAGTCATGTGTTCCAGACCCCTAATCATTTTTGTTGCCCTCTGCTGGACGTTTTCTCCTTTTTCCACATCCTTCCTGTAGTGTGGGGCCCAAAACTGGACACAGTACTCCAGATGAGGCCTCATCAATGTCGAATAGAGGGGAACGATCACGTCCCTCGATCCGCTGGCAATGTCCCTACTTATACATCCCAAAATGCCATTGGCCTTCTGGGCAATAATGGCACACTGTTGACTCATATCCAGCTTCTCGTCCACTGTAACCCCTAGGTCCTTTTCTGCAGAACTGCTGCCTAGCCATTCGGTCCCTAGTCTGTAGCGGTGCATGGGATTCTTCCATCCTAAGTGCAGGACTCTGCACTTGTCCTTGTTGAACCTCATCAGATTTCTTTTGGCCCAATCCTCTAATTTGTCTAGGGCCCTCTGTATCCTATCCCTACCCTCCAGCATATCTACCTCTCCTCCCAATGTCGACCATTAGGTCCTCCGACTCCACCACCTCCTCGGCCTGCAGACCCATGTTGCACGCCATCCTGCGAAAGAGGTCATGGTGGGCACAGCTGTCTATGGGGGGCGGTCCAGAGACAGAAGTGCTTGCAACGGCCTCATCTGGGGAGGAGGACGAAGAGGCTAATCGGGGAACAGGGTCCTCCTGTCCCTCCTGCTCGTCAGAGACCTCCTGTCCTGTCTCGCTGGCTGGACCACGTAGACCAGGGTCCTGCTCAGGAACTGGAGTTGGTTCTGTGGGCGGGGTGGGGGTTGCGGGCACGGCACCTTCTCTGCACCGCTAGGGGTGGGGCCACTGACAGAAGCCTCCGGCACCTGTGGTTCAGAGGCGGCCAATCGGGATCCTTTAGATTGGGTGCCCTGCGCTTGGTGGTACACCCACGGCATCCAAAATGGCCACTGCGCTGGTCCTTGCCACTGAGTAGGCCATGGCCTTGCCCCCACCTCACAGCATCCATGGCCCAACCAGTGCCAACCCTGATCTGAGTATCTAGATCCCGTCTCCGAGTAGAAGACTGGGATCGGGACCGCAGTGGCCAGGGCAGTGCCGAGCAGAGCTGATCCTGCAAGCAGCGCTACACTGGGGAGCGGTGTTGCAATGCCGGAGAGTGGTGCTGCAAGGCTGGAGAGCAGTGCTGCGAGGCTGCAGAGCAGTGTCACGATCTGGAGCTGTGTGGGGTTGCTGAGTGGCACTGGGACTGGTGCTGGGAGTGGGACCTGCTGCTTGACGCGGATCGACGCATGGATCATCATTGCAAACCGGAGTGCTGGCGTGACCTGGACCGGTGCCGCGAGTCTGAGCGGTGCTGTGATTGCGAGCGGCACCGGGACTCTAAGCAGTGCTGCAATTCTATCAGCGATGCTGAGGGACGGAGCATCGTCAGTTTGCCTCGAGACGGTGCCATTCGATGCGGTACCGGAGGCTTAGCCTTGGGTGTCTGCCAGCGTCCTTCTGCAGTGCCGCTTCAACCACTGTCGCCAAGGTGCTACACACTGATGAACTTGGCGCCAGGTATTGCCGCACTGGTGGAGGCTGTGGTCTAAGTGCTGCCTCCATAAGGAGCTGCTTGAGGTGAAAATCTCACTCCTTTTTGGTTCTGGGGCGAAACCCCTTACAAATCCTGCACCTGTCAGCTTTAGACAAGCGTCGTGGGGTTACTTATTGGCCTGGGCTTGCTGCAGGACTTGCAGGGCTTGAACCCCTCGGACTTGGGGCATGTAAGCCCTCCCAAGGAAAAGCGGTCGGGATAGAGAGTAAACCCCCCAGTCCAAGTGCTAACTACTAACTATCAACCAAGAACTAACTAATAAGTACAGAGAACACAAACAAAGCTAGGGAAATGTGGTAGAACTTGCTGAGCAAGTTCCAAAGACCGTCACTGTCACTAAGAAGGAACTGAGGAGGCGCCACGTTGGCAGGGTCATATATTGAGCTCCATGAAGGCGCCACTCCAGGGGGCTCTACAGACGACCCAACGGGCACTGCCAGGGGAAAAAACTTTCCAACAACTGTGCGCACACACCTAATTGGAATTGATATGAGCAATCACTCGAAGCAGAACTGGAGGTTTTGTCATGTGGGTGGGGACAACTGGGGCTTCTGGCACATGAGCACGGGAAATTATTTGAGATTGTTGAATAAAGTACATTAGCCAAATGTTTCTGTTACAATAATCAGCAGCAAAACAGCTAATTATTAGTTAAACTGTTGTCTTTAAGTTCCAGAGATAACAGTCCACTGAGATGAATGGGACAGTTCACTACTGTTTCATTACATCTGTTTATGTTCTGTTCACACTTTCAAGATTTTCTTTACAACCATTAAGGTTAGAATTTTTTTTTTTAAATAAATGAAAGTTGAGATTCATGAACACGATCTGCTGCAAACTCCATGGTCACTGAGTCATGGAATACATAGGGCCCTGCTTTTAAGAAAGTCTCCCTTAGCTGAGTTAGAAGGTATTGTGTTAGACTTTGATGAATCAGGGCCAAATATTCTAAGAAGAGAGCTAAATTAATAACTTCCAACAGTTCTATAATCCTTTAGCCTCATCATCAAGTAAACTAAACACCAGTTTCTTCATTCTGACAATTTATCAAGAATGAACAAGAAGTAAATGAGAACGTGTGCCTCCACTATCTTAATTCAGAAACCAACAGTTCTGTGTAATGGCTGCTCTCACATTACTCCACAGCACTGAATTAACTGATTGCTTCAAAACCAATACAAAACAGTTCTCTACACAAAAATAATTTGGTGCATTACTAATTCTGTACACCCTTCTTGCAGAATGCTAGAATACTTATACTCAGAACACTTTACTGTGGTAACCAGGTACCTGTAGTCAAGGAGACGCTCCATGAGGCGAGTAACTGATGTAACAAAAGAGACGCCAGTCTCCCGCCACGTCTCTTGTTCAATCTTCTCCAGCAGGCTGTTTGGAAATGAAGAGGCAGCATATGAGGCTTTCCTGGAAACGGTATAGATCCTGGAGAGAGCCAGGGGCAACTTTGTTTCTCTCTCATGCAGAAGACTGACAGAATTACAGTCTTACCTGGGGTAGGGCCCAAAGAGCTGGGTTCTACTCCATGCAGCATGAAGCAAAGACAAGAAAAGATGGAATTGGCAGCAAAAGGTAAAATTTCCCATCACAATGCTGCTTCAAACATAGGAAAGAGAACACTGCACGTAACAAAAATTGGTTCCCAAGCTGCTAATGGTAGCTGCTTATAGCAATGGAAAGCTATGACTGGGAAGGAGCCTAAACCCACTGTAACACATTTTATCCCCTCAGTTAAACTGTTAAATTCTGGTCTCTAATGAGCAATCCCAGTTCAACATCTTGCATCACAACTATTATCACAGATATCATCAACTGCAGCAAGGGAAATACAGAACATTGTTCTTGCCAGGTAAATAAAAAGAAAAACAAATTTTCCATTATTTTCTTTTCAAATGTATTTGCTATTTTTGCATGTACACTGATGGAGCCAAACTTTCAAAAAGTGGTTTCCATTTGTGTGCACTCAAATACAAGTGCATACTTTCTGAGTATTAACATAAAGGTGCACAGGTTATAGATTTACCTGCATACCCAAAATGATGGGTGTGCACAAGTAAATTCTATAATTTCCATGCAGAGGTGTTGATGCACCAAAAATGCATGTAGATGTTTGTATACATCAAGCTGCATGCACATAAATGGAGACTGGATTGAGATCCTTTTGAAAATTTGCCCTGTATTCTGTTACTGATCTCAGAGGGACAACTGGATCAATTAAAGACTCAAGATTTAACTCAGTGGAGATTACAGAGTGGGTCACAATATATGCCTTCAAACCAAGATCAGCTTCCACCAAGGGAGGCATTTGAAAATCAGACTTGGACACAGCTCAGCACCCGAGAACTAACCATGTGGGAGGGACAGATCTTGAGATTTCAGGTTAGCCTCCGACTATCATTATTGTTTCTTGGGTTGGAAGGGACTGGAAATGCTGTGCACTGATAGGCTTTGGAGGGAGCAGTTTCCAGCCTTCAATTAATGTATGACCTTCAAGAGCAAGGTAAGCAAGGGGAGAAAATGGAGGGAAATTTTAAATGCCCCAAAACAGACTTGAACTGCTTGATGGTTTAGCTGGCCCTCTGAACAACCTGAAGACTATGACTTCACACTCTGATGTCACAAAGCTGAGCACTGGCTTGTCTAGTGTGTCTGTGATAGGAACATGGACACCACTTGGCACACTGTATACTGTAACCTATGCAGCATCAATACTAGATTTTATTGCATGAAAGATACAAAAATATATTTTTATATTCTTGTCAGTGTAAAAGGGATGGCAAGCTTTTTCATAGCCCTCTCTCTGATTTGTGGCCAATGTCACGATAACCTGTCAGAAGTCCCTGTTCATTACTCTGTGTTCTGAGGGAGGCCACTTCCATTGCTGGTATTTTACAATGAATCATTACTTTGAAATTTTACCAAGCCTTCTAAAGGTGACCTTGTAACATGCAAGATGAAGGGAGAGTGGCATTGCTTACAGTAGGCTGAAGAGCTCCCTGTAGTTCTCGTCTCCTTTTCCTTCTGACACCAAGCTGTCCAGCTTATCAATCAATTCAGCTTCCACCTGGATCAGGGAGAAATAATGGGTTAGAAATTAACTGTGTTTGCAGAGAAGGTAAATTTCAAAAACGTTAAGAAGGCTGAGATTGTATTTTATGGATAATTTCTTATGTTCTGCAAGTTGCCAGATTTTACGGATGGATGATTTCTTCCCTGATATAAAAAAGCATCTGAAATAAAACAGACCCCTTTCAAATCTACAAAATAATGGCTCAGCGGATTCAGTGAAACAACTGGCCTCATAAGGGTCAGTGGAAGAGGTGGACTACAGAGCTCAATTATCCTCTTGCTGAGCAGAGGGGTAAAATGGGCTTCCCTGTGGAGATAGGCTTTTTGTTTCTTACAGGAGTTCTTGTCATCCATTTTCTTTGTTTTTAGCAATACCTAGATGTGGACTTTCTATAAATGAATGTATCAAGTAGAATCTTACCCTGTCCTACCTGTCAGCAACAGAAAAAAAATGGTTACCTACCTTTCGTAAAAGACAGTTACCTTTTCTGTAACTGGTGTTCTTCGAGATGTATTGCTCATGTCCATTCCATATTAGGTGTGTGTGCTCACCACATGCACTGGTGCTGGAAGTTTTTCCCTCAGTAGTATCCATAGGGGACCAGCTCTGGCACCCTCTGGAGTGGTGTCTGCATGGGGCAGTATAATGGGCACCACCGGCTCCCCCAACCCTCAGTTCCTTCTTGCCGGAAACTCCGACAGTGGGGAAGGAGGGCGGGTCATGGAATGGACATAAGCAACACATTTTGAAGAACACCAGTTACGGATAAGGTAACTTTCTTTTCTTCTTTGAGTGCTTCCTCATGTCCGTTCCACATCAGGTGAATCCCAAGCAGTGCCCCTGGAGATGGGTAGAAGTTCACGGACGTGTAGATTGCAACACAGCTCTGCCAAACCCAGCATCGTCCCTGGCCTGCTGAGTGACGGCATAATGGGTGGTAAACGTGTGAACAGAGGACCACGCTGCAATTCTACAGATGTCCTGGATAGGGATGTGCGCCAGGAAGGCCGCCGAAAATGCCTGCGCTCTCATTGAGTAAGCTCTGACAATCAGGGGCGGCGGAACCCCTGCCAGGTCGTAAGAGGTCCTTATGCATGAGGTAATCCAATTGGAAATCCCCTGCGAGGACACACGGTGACCCTTCATCCTATCTGCTGTAGCAATGAAGAGTTGAGTCAATTTACGGAAAGGCTTGGTACGTTCTAAGTAGAAAACCAAGGCCCTCCGGGCATGAAGATGCCTCTCTTCACTGGTTTTGTGCGGTTTGGGACAGAACCCTGGGAGGAAGATGTCCTGGTTCATATAGGAGGTGGAGACCACCTTTGGCAGGAAGGCTGGGTAGGGCCACAACTGAACTTTATCTTTGTAGAAGACCATGTGTCATAAATATAAAGGGAAGGGTAAACACCTTTAAATCCCTCCTGGCCAGAGGAAAAACCCTTTCACCTGTAAAGGGTTAAGAAGCTAAGACAACCTCGCTGGCACCTGACCAAAATGACCAATGAGGAGACAAGATACTTTCAAAGCTGGAGGGGCGGGGGGAACAAAGGGTTCTCTCTGTCTGTGTGTTGTTTTTGCCGGGACCAGAGCAGGAATGCAGGTCAGAACTCCTGTAAAAAGTCAGTAAGCAATGTAGTTAAATATGCGTTAGATTCTGTTTTGTTTAAATGGCTGATAAAATAAGTTGTGCTGAATGGAATGTAGATTCTTGGTTTGGGTCTGTGTTCACCTGTGCAAATTGGTGAGGATTTTTATCAAGTCTTCCCCAGGAAAGGGGGTGTAGGGCTTGCGGGGATTTTGGGGGGAAAGACGTTTCCAAGTGGGCTCTTTCCCTGTTATATTTGTTAGACGCTTGGTGGTGGAAGAAATAAAGTTCAGGGACAAAAGGTAAAATAGTTTGTACCTTGGGGAAGTTTTAACCTAAGCTCATAAAAATAAGCTAAGGGGGTTTTTCATGCAGGTCCCCACATCTGTACCCTAGAGTTCAGAGTGGGGAAGGAACCTTGACACCACGTATGGAGTTTCTGAGGTCAAGGCTTTAATTTCGAAGACCCGTCTCACTGACATCACCGCCACCAGGCACGCGACCTTCCATGACAAGTGGGAAAAGGAGCAGGAACCCAGCAGCTCAAAGGACGGGCCAATGAGCCTAGAGAGGACCAAGTTAAGTTCCCACTGCTGGACAGGAGCCCGTACTTTCAGGAAGAGTCTCCCAAACCCTCTCAGGAATCTGACCATCATGTTATGGGAAAACACCGACAGTCGTTGGATCGGCAGGTGAAAAGCGGAGATGGCCGCGAGATGCACTCTAATGGAAGAGTGTGCCAGGCCCTGGTTCCTCAAATGGAGAAGGTAGTCCAGGACAGCCTGTATGGAGAAACGTGAGGGAGAGATGCCCCGTTCGGATGCCCAGCGGGAAAATCTTGTCCACTTGGCCAGGTAAGTCAGTCTAGTTGAGGGCTTCCTATTTTTCAGGAGGACCTGTTGGACTCCTTCCAAACAGGTCTGCTCCTCCGGGTTCAGCCACACAGCGTCCATACCAAGAGGTGGAGGGACCAGAGGTTTGGGTACAGGAGTCGACCGTGGTCCTGTGACAGCAGGTCTGGTCGGTTGGGCAGGGGCCAGGGAGGGGCCGCTGACAGGCTCGTGAGCATGCTGAACCAGTGCTGGCGAGGCCATGTCAGGGCGATCATGATGACCTGTGCCTTGTCTCTCTTGATCTTTGCCAGGGCCCTGCTGATGAGTGGAATCAGAGGGAATGCATAGGGAACGCAGCAGGTCAGGCTCCCTGACCACGACAGGAGGAAGGCATTGGAGAGGGAGCCCTTGCTCAAACCTTGCCAAGAACAAAACCAGTGGCATTTCCTGTTCTGTCTGGTAGTGAACAGGTCCACTTGGGGCGTTCCCCACCTTTGGAAGATCATTCAGGCTATCTCTGGATGGAGTGACCACTTGTGGTGAGAGGAGAACTCCCTGTTGAGCTGGTCCGCCAGCGTATTTCTGATGCCGGGAAGGTGACAAGCTTCCAGGTGGATCTCGTGGCCGATGCAGAAGTCCCATAGACAGAGAGCCTCTTGATAGACAGCCAACGAGCGTGCTCCCCCTTTCCTGTTCTAAAGTAGAACATTGAGGGTGTGTTGTCCGTCAGGACTCGTACCAACTTGCCCAACAGGTGGGGCAAGAAGACTCCGCATGCCAACCGGACTGCTCAGAGCTCTTTGATGTTTATGTGTAACCGTGCTTCGTCCAGGGACCACATTCCCTGAGTCTAGAGGACACCAATATGCACTCCCCAGCCGAGGTCTGAGGTCCCAACCCCTTCCAGGACTGTTCTGTGGTTGGTCCACCACCTCAGCGAGGTAAGTATCACCTAGGGAATGGTAACAATCTTTTCCTGGGTGTCTCAGGACGGGGAATAGACCATTGGCAGCTACTGTTGCAGGGGCCGCATCCGGAGCCTGGCATAGCGGACCACGTAAGTGCATGCTGCCATATGGCCCCGCAGGCACAGACAGACCCTGGCTCTAGTCAGAGGGAATGTGGAGACTTCCGCAATGAGGTTCGTCAATGTGTGGAACCTTTCCAGCGGCAGGAACGTCCTGCACAGGTCGAGTCGAGGACCGCGCCAATTAACTCTATCCTCTGCACTGGCACGCACATCAACTTTCTGTCATTTACCAGTAGACCCAGAGAGCGGCACATAGCTTGAAGCACCGTGACATCCCTTTGCACTCGAGACCTGGAGCTGCCCTTGATGAGCCAGTCATCAAGGTCTGGGTAGATCTGGATACCTCGGCGCCTGAGGTAAGCTGCTACCACCGACATGCACTTGGTGAACACCCTCAGTGCTGTAGCCAGGCCGAACGGGAGGACCACAAATTGGTAGTGGTGGGGCCACACCATAAACTGGAGGAAGTGTCTGTGTCCTTGAAAGATCGCCATATGGAAGTATACATCCTTCAAGTTGAGGGCGGCATACCAGTCTCCCGAATCCAGGGAGGGGATAATAGAAGCCAGAGAGACCACGCAGAACTTTAGCTTCTTTAGGTACTTGTTGAGGTCTCGCAGGTCCAAGATGGGCCATAGACCACCCTCAGCCTTTGGGATTAAAAAGTACTGGGAATAGAACCCTTGTTCTAGTGCTCGAGAGGAACTTCTTCCATCGCACCCAGTTGTAGCAACCCCTTTACCTCCTGCGTGAGGAGACTCTCATGAGAGGGGTCCCTGAAGAGGGATGGGGAAGGCGGGTGGGAAGGGGTGGGGGTAGAAAGGAACTGGAGGGTATAACCCTGTTCCACTGTGCTGAGGACCCTTCCATCTGAGGTTATAGCTGTCCAGGCAGGTAGGAAGAGAGAAAGGTGGTTGGAGAACACTGGGAAAGATGGGTCTGGGGAATAATCTGTTAGGTCACCCTCGGACGCAGCCTCAAAATGAGCATTTGGCCCCCTGCTTATTATGGGTCGAGCCCGACTGGGCAGAGGGTGGAGGCGGGTGGCTCGGGCAGCACTTGTAGCTTTTGGCTCATTTATGGGGCTGGTCCTGCTGAGGCTGGCTCCCCTGGCCCTGCGGCTGCTCCAGTTTGAACCCCTTACGCGCCGGGGCTGGGACGTAGAGATCCAGGGTTTTCAGGGTGGTGTGGGAGTCCTTGAGGCCATGCAATTTGCTGTTTGTTTGCTCTGCAAATAGGGTCCGGCCATCGAAGGGTAGGTCCTGCATAGACTGCTGGGCCTCGGTGGACAACCCGAAAGGGACCGTGAGCTACTATGGGCCAGTTGCCGGGAGGATCGTCCTGAGTAGGGCGACCTTCCTTTTGGAGATGGGCCATTATGGCCCGGTGATCGGCAGTATCCCGTGTTTGATCGGTCCTGGGATTGGTAACGAGCCCTTGGAGATAGTTGGGGCTGGTCCCGGAGTTCTTGCTGCGAGGCTTGTGCCTCAGAGGGTCTGAGCCTATCTACCGGCGACGTACGACTCGAGTCCCTCGACCGGTGTCCCCTGTGTGGGGACTGCAGAAGGCTCTGCTGAGCCTGCCTCTCCAGTGCCGAGGCATGGTGGCTGCAGGCGGGCAAACACTAGCGGGATGTCCATCTCGATGGGGAATGGTACCGCTGAGGCAGGGACACGCGGATAGATCCCAACGCGGGTTTTCCCCAAGACCAGGGTACCATGGGAGCTGGTGAGGGTGGCACTGGGAGCATCAGGATCTCCTGAGCTGCTTGAAGGGCTTCAGGTATCGATGTCACCTGATGCTGGCTGGGGCCTGAACTGCTATCTGGAGCCGCAGGCAAAGCATGGGATGGCCTGCACCACTCGACTTGAGCTGGGGCCCGACTTCCCAAGGGGGATGTTGAGTTGCCTGGCACGGATCTTGGCTCGCCCCCTGCCCTTTCCTTTCCCTTGCCAGGGGTAGGAGATCTTCCCCTCACAGTCTTTTTTGGTTTCTTGACTGAAGCCATGGAAGGAGACCGGTGCCAGCTTGTGGACAGCGCCTGGGGAGCACTGCACATGGAGGCCATGGTGCTTGGTGTGGAGTCAGACCGCTGCTCTGGTGCTGGAGTGAGTGTCGACTCCATTAGGAGTGCTCTTAGATGGATATTGCGCTCCTTCTTCGTCCTAGGTTTGAAGGACTTGCAGATACAGCACTTGTCACTTAGGTGCCCTTCACCTAAGCACCTTAGGCAGCTGATATGTGGATTGATGATGGGCATACACTGTTTGCAGCAATCGCAGGGCTTAAAGCCTGGGGACTGTGGCATGTCCTGACCCCTGTCTGGGTCCCATTTGTGACTAACGAAAAGTTTGAGAACTACTACTAAAGGTAACTAAGAAACTACTAACTATATATAACTATTTTACAGGATTTCAAAGTTTGCAAGAACAAAGAACGAAACAACGCTAGCCAAAGCAGCAGATATTCCAGCACCGTCACTGGCGACAAGAAGGAACTGAGGGTGGGAGGCGCCAGCGGCGCCCCTTATACCATGCGATGCGGGTGCCACTCCAGAGGGCTCAAGAGCCGGTCCCCCACGGATACTGCTGAGGGAAAACTTCTGGCACTGGTGCATGTGGCAAGCACACACACCTAATATGGAATGGACATGAGCAAGCACTTGAAGAAGAATTGTTGTTCTTCAAGCTGTATTGCTCACGTCCATTCCATTCTAGATGTGTGCGCATGCACATGCACAGTCGTCAGAGATTTTTGATTTAGCGGTATCCGTAGGGTTGGCTGTGGTGCCCTCTGGAGTGCTGCGCTCATGCGACGGTATATAGGCATTGCCAGCCCTACACCCTCTCAGTTCCTTTTTGCCGGCAACTCCGACAGAGGGGTAGGAAGGCAGATAATGGAATGGACATGAACAATACATCTCAAATAACAACAGTTACGAAAGGTAGGTAACTGTTTTTCTTCTTCAAGTGCTTGCTCATGTCAATTCCATTCTAGGTGACTCACAGGCAGTATCCTTAGAGTTCACAGTCGTGCGGCTTGCAACACTGGTCTACCAAAACCAGCATTGTCATGGACCTGCTGGGGGAGTGCGTAATGAGACGTAAACATGTGGATGGACAACCAGTGGCCCTGCAGATATCTTGACTCGGCACTTAGGCCAGGAAGGCTGTTGCCGAGGCTTGTGCCCTAGTCAAGTGGGCGGTTACAATCGCCGGTGGAAGCACTTTAGCCAGATCATAGCAGAAAAGGATGCAGGTGGTAATCCATGATGAAATTCTCTTGGGCGGACACTGGAAGACTTTTCATCCTGTCCGCCACTACAACGAACAACTGTGTCGACTTACGGAATGGCTTGGTCCTTTCAGTGTAACAGGCTAGTGCGATCCTGACGTCCAGAGAGTGTAATTTTCACTCCTCTTCTGACTTATGAGATTTTGGAAAGAAGACAGGTAAGTATATGTCCAGGCTTGTACGAAACTGAAGCTATCTTGGGCAGGGAAAGCTGGATGCAGTCACAGCTGGACCTTGTCCTTGTAAAACACCGTATAGGGAGGCTCCGAGGTAAGCGCCCTAATCTCAGAGACCTGCGGGCAGAAGTTTTTGTCAGCAGGAATGAAACCTTCTAGGAGAGTAGAAGCTGGGAGCAGGAAGCCAAAGGCTCGGGGTCGGGGGGCGGGGAGGAGAGAAAGATGGTTTATTGTTCACCCAACTGATCACTCTTTTTAATTGTGATGCATAATAATAAGCCAAGTTAGGGAAAACACTAAGCAGTGCTTTTTCTTGCTTTAGCGATCACTAACAAAGATTCTGGAATCATAACTCACTTGACAATTTTGTTGATGGAGCATGAGACAGAATAAAACACATTTGCTCTACCATCATTACAGCACATTGGCTTTCCAGTACTCACAGCAGAAAACATTTATTTGTGCCACTAGCCTAAGCTCCAGAAGAGTCACAGAGAGTAGGTGTGTGTATTAACAAGGTGCACATTTTCAGTTTAGTTTCTGACCATAACGATACACTTTACTATGACATGGGTCAGTTGCCATAAAGAAGAGCAAGGAGGAGAACGTAGCCTTTTGCTAAGTCCCTTTAGAGTGTAAAGTGGCATTTCTTTACATTCAATGCAATGTGCCTTTATTGATTTTTTCCCTCTTCTTTAAAGTGGATGCCTTTTGCTACAAAATGTAGATTTTGTTAGTAAATAGTAATCATAACAATAAGCTAAATCCTGAAAAAATTATTATTATCATTAGTAAACATGTATTAGTAAATTTTGAGATCAACGGGACTACTCATGGGCTTGAATTCAATCATGTGTTTAAGTGTTTGCAAGATATGTGCCACGGATAAGAAAATGCCTGCCTCAGAGGGCTTATAGTTTAAAAGACAAAAAACCAGACATCAGGCTACACTCTCATTGTAGCTAGCATCTGTGGAGATGCACTTTTGATAGGCCAATGGTAGGAAAATTATTAAAAAGTCTCAATGCACATAAAGCCATACAGGGTATTTCATCCAAAGATTTCAAAGCACTCTATGTATTTTTATTAATCACATGGTACTCACTGTACAGATGGGAAAACTAAATACCTTTACAAATCTGGCCCTAGGTGACTAACCCAAGGTCATACAAAAAGTTAGCAGCAGGGCCAGGAATAGGAGTCTTGACTTCTAGTAAAACACTGCAAGCACTAGAATACCTCATCACATATGGTTTAGAAGCATCCATTGTTTTTACCATTAGGAAGGAGAATCCACTTTCCCTTGCTCCCTGTGCAGTGAGTGCAACACTGTGTTCTGTATTAATAGGAGAAAATGCCTTATGGAAATGTTCATATAATGGTGGGACTTTGGTAGCAGTGTTGTAAAGGATGTTACTTTTTAACTAGTATCTATCTATCTATCCATCCATCCATCCACGTCAACTGCTCCCTCACATTCAGAAACAAACTATCAGTACTTCTAGTGCAGTGTTGCAGAAGGGCAGAACAACAGAGAGGATATAGCAAGAGCCTGAAAAACCGTATCACCTGTTTGAAGTTGCCATTTTTCCTCTGCTCCCAGTCCATCATGTCATGAAAGATGGGGATCATGATGTTGCGGACCTCTGTCTGTGGGACCAGTGTGACACCAAGGAAGGGGCCAATCATTCCCGGAATAAAGTGAATTTTATGTTCACCTGGGCAACACAAAGCAATTTACATTTGATGAAAGCCTTCCTTTTTTATTATTCCCTGTTGAGAAGAAGGTGAGACTATATGGTAAAGACACATGCAACTTGTCCCTGCATTAAGCCTAAAGAAGCAAACAGGTTCTTTCTCCAAAAATTATCAAATCAATGGTACTTTAAGTTTTCCATGGTGAAGTCTGCCTGGTTATCTTTACATTAATTAATCTTTACATTTAGCAGAAACTGCAGATCCTACAGGGAAACTCATTCAACATCTGCTTCACCTTTATGTGTCAGATGCATTAATTCTGCCAGAGAAGATGGAGAGATTCCACTGCCGTTTTGGAGGCTCTGGCTCCTAAGGAGAAAGGGATTTTTCAAAGGAACTGTGACAATAGTATTTAATGGATCAGCTACAGGTCCTTTAGACTTTTTAGAGTTGCTTAACCTTAGTGGTATGAAATTTGCAATTGAATGGACAAGGACCTTGACTTTGAACCAAACAGTGTCACCTCTAGGTAGCAGAAATATACAGCATTGTTAGCAATTATTTTTATAGTGTGCTTCCACTGTAAAACTTTAGTAAATAAAACAAAATTATCTGAAAAAAACATTGATAGGGCAATATTGTTTTGAGATATCATTTCTCCACAAAATTATCTTTCAGATTAAATTGAGAATCCAACATACACCTACATATTGGAGGTTTTCCTCTAGTAAATTAATCAGCCTCTTAGGTGGTCCCACAATTGCAAAAAGGCAGGGGTAGGAAAAGAGAAATAAACAAATCAGGAAAAGCAGAAAAGAATGATTTTGATTTAAAGAGATAATAACTTTAATCCCTATGGAGAGCATATGTCATTAACTCTGCAATATTAAAACTCCTATTTCATTTCTCAGGTTTCAGAGTAGCAGCCGTGTTAGTCTGTATTCGCAAAAAGAAAAGGAGTACTTGTGGCACCTTAGAGACTAACAAATTTATTTGAGCATAAGCTTTCGTGAGCTACAGCTCACTTCATCCGGCTGTAGCTCACGAAAGCTTATGCTCAAATAAATTTGTTAGTCTCTAAGGTGCCACAAGTATTCCTTTTCTTATTTCATTTCTGTTATTCTGCATGTGAAGCATAAAGCAGACACTTTGGTATATTCCTCAAAATCGTGATCGGGATGATTACAATTTAGACATACTAGATTTTGTCTTTTAAGCTGCATGTGACATTTGTTTAAGCCTGTTAACAATTTCATGAATATTGCTATCTACTTTTCAGACAAATAATGAGAAGCAAAGTGTGTTTCTAACATAACTAATACAGTGAAGTCAATGTGATACATTCCCTGCCAATGTGATGTGGCACATGTCATCAGATGCTATGCTGCACCCCAGCTCACTTCAACCAAAAGATGTTATTTAGATCAGAAATAAGCACAATTCATAGTTTTGTAGATTATAAGGAGGCCAGAAGGGATCATTGTGATCATCTAATCTAACCTCATGTATAACACAGGCCACAGGATTTCCCTGAATTAATTCCTGTTTGAACTAGACCATATCATTTAGAAAAACATCCAATCTTGATTTTAAAATTGGCAGTGATGGAGAATCCACCACAACCCTTGGTAAATTGTTCCAATGGATAACTACCCTCGCTGTTAAAAATTTATGCCTTATTTTTAGGGTGAATTTATCTAGCTGCAATTTCCAGCCATTAGACCTTGTTATACCTTTGTCTGCCAGACTGAAGAGCCCTCTGTTACCTGTTCCATAAGTAGATTCTTATAGACTGAGATCAAGTCACCCCTTAATATTATCTTTGTTAAGATAACAGATTGAGCTCCTTGAGTCCTTCACTATATAGCATGTTTTCAATCCTTGCATCATTTTTGTGGCTCTTCTCTGAATCCTCTCCAATCAATATCAATGTCTTTCATGAATTTTGGACACCAGAAATGGGCACTATATTCCAGTAGCGGTTGCACCTGTGCCAAATATAGAGGTAAAATAACCCCTCTACTCCTATTCAACACTCCCTGTTTTTTAATAATCAAGAAACACATTAGCGCTTTTGGCCATAGCTTTACTCTGGGAGCTCTTGTTCAGCTGATTATCCACCATGCCCCCCAAGTACTTTTGGAGTCTCTGCTTGCCAGGACAGAATTCCCCCATCCTAGAAGTAAGGCCTACATTCTTTGTTCCTAGATGTAGGATTTACATGTAGCCACATTAAAAGCTTACTTGTTGCTTGCACCCAGTTCACCAAGTGACCCAGATCATTCTGTAGCAGTGACTTATCCTCTTCATTATTTACTACCCAATCTTTGTGTCATCCACAAACTTTACCAGGAATGATTGTATGTTTTCTTCCCAGACAGATAAATGTGTTAAATAGCATAGGGCCAAGAAATGATCTCTGTGGGGCCACACTAAGAACACACTTGCCTGATTATGCTTCCCCATTTACAATCACATTTTGTGAGCTATCAGTTAGCTAGTTTTAGCAGATTCAATATATGCTGTATTGATTTAGTAACATTCCAGTGTCAATCAAAATATCACGTGGTACAAACTCAAATGACTTACAGAAATGTAAAGTCTATTACAACTGGTGTAACAACTATTGGATAATTGTGGCAAACTTTTGTGTTTTTTTAACCAGTAACAGAGAATTTGTTTCAGAGTAGCAGCCATGTTAGTCTGTATTCGCAAAAAGAAAAGGAGTACTTGATGCATTCCGATGAAGTGAGCTGTAGCTCACGAAAGCTTATGCTCAGATAAATTTGTTAGTCTCTAAGGTGCCACAAGTCCTCCTTTTCTTTTTAGAGAATTTGTTATTATACTTATCAGACACATTAATAAAGCACTCATAAATATGCACTTTACTGCATGTCTCTTCTGTACATGATCGCTAGCTGTGCACTTTTAGAATTCTGCATCACCCTGACTTGTTCTGTTGTACCATTTGCAAATGGATGAAATTGGACACAGCTGTAAAGGTTTCGTTTCAGCGATGCAGTCATAGACCAGATTAAAGTCAAGAGTGTACAACCGTATCTCAAGTACTAGACTAGATTGCGGCACAACAGCATGGATTTCCAAATGCTAATGCAGTACATCATCTGGGAATACCAAAGAAAAGCTGTTGAAACCGTCACTATAAGATTTGAGAGTAAAGTATTCAAATTCATAGGAATGAGTTATTTCAAATGAGAAAAATATCCCCATAGAGCTATGCAGAAAGTCATTTTTTTTAGTTGAAAATTCCTGAAGAAACAAGACCCAGCATAAGCTCTGTGGTGTCACAGCACTAAAGCTGAATATTAGTAATGCAATTCTTAAACAACTTTAGTTTTGGTGATTAGGAGGAGAACAGGAGACAAAGAGACATACCCAGGTTCTGCCACATGCTGAACAACTCATATGCCATCATCACTCGCATGTCGCCGTATCTGAAAGAGACGGCATAGACAATCCCTTAATGGGACAAAATACAGCAAGTTGGTGATCTAATGAAATTAAATCAATATTTAAACCAAGGTTATACTTTTTAAGAACACCAGGGGATTCATCAAATTGTTGCATACTTGTCCTATGACCTCTACGTATGATTTTTCTGGGATGATTCCTCTCACTGCCTGTAATGTATGGGGTTTTGTGATAAAAACCTACGTCCTACTTTTGAGGTTATGTCAAAAATCAGAGTTTTGGAGGCAAGGAGATCATATTCTTACTTGTCCAGAATCTTCTTTCTCTTAGCTGGAGTGACAATTTCTAGCTGCAGGCTTGGCTGGTTTATAAACAGAACTGCCAAGCTGAAATAGGAGTTCCACACCTAGAAAACAGGAAGGAAATTAAACACATGACAGTCCAAAGGCAGAACAAGTTCTGAACACAAACATACATGCCATGTTTACATTTTACAGAAGGCATCAGGTTGTTCCACCTTAAGTCAGAGGAAAATAGGTAATTATGTCTCAATAAACCAGATGTAATAATAAACTAAGTTAAATCAGTGCCAGGAATTATACAAATACTGGAGGGAATGACAATTAAAAGAATCCAGCAGCAAGGGAGTGGTGGGGCTTCAGACATAGGCCTTTCACCTCTTGACACCTGAATTCAACTCTGCATTAGGCCAAAAGTGAAATGAGTTTGGCAGTTTCAAATATTCCTAGTGAACACATTTTCATACGCTAAACCACAACATAGAGCGTGCTTTGAATTACATTAGACACTATACATTCTTGACTTTAGCCAATGCAAGCAGTCTCACTTTTCGTACCATTAGAATTCATAACGCTTCTGCTCTTCTGGGATTTTCCAGTTCAGTCAAAGCCTCAGCAGAGTTTGATGACTGTCTCTATCAGCTAGTTTATTTTCTGAGCTAATGAACATAGTGAACATAATCTATTAACATAGAGTAGCCACTGTTCCTGCATTGCTGCTGGTTTTAAAGGCTGTCATAAAATTTTCTAGATCTCAATCCTTACCTTAAAATCAAAGTCTGTTTCTGTGAAGTTCTTGTGCAGGGCAGAAGACAGGTACTGGACTGTGGTAACTATGATACTATAATTAAAAAAAAAGATCCTTTTCAATCTGCAGTACAAATTACATTCAGAGAGTTTTTGAATGGCTCTGAGCACTGGTGCTTTCTGTTATATTTCAAAATGCATTTTGGCACTCTTTCTTTATGCAGTCATTTCTAGATATCACCATAAAGGTCACTGTGGTTTTTTTTTTTTTTAACAAAGACTTCAAATTAAATAATGCAAGGCAGAATTCACAAATATGTTTTTCTGAACTATTGTAGATATTGGAAACCGAAGAGTATCTTTGTAATTGATGAGTTTATTTTGAAAAGTTCAGTACTGCAGTTAATAAATAAAAGAACAAACATAACTTATTTATTTTTGTTTCTGTGCATTTCTTTAATCAAAAATCAGGGAGGCACAATCCTCTACAGTTTTTGGACTTTGCTGTAAATTGATCTCCTCTGTACATTTTGGGTAATATTTTGTAAGCTCTGGGTTCACTGGGAAACGTAAATATTTTTGTAGGTGCTTTGAGCAGGGGGTTGAATTAGATGACCTCCTGAGGTCCCTTCCAATCCTGATATTCTACGAAATGCCTTTAATTAAATGGGAATAAATCATGTAACAACATGCAAGAATTAACGAAGTCTAATTTGCTTTGGTATAAAAAAGAAATAGGCTAAAGCTCAGCATCTCATTCATGTGATACTTTCAGTGACATTGATAAATGCACCTTATTTCAACCTGAAGAGATTTCCAGCTAAGCGGTGCCAGCAGGATGAGGTTATCTAGGTAACCAGGTCTTTTTTACTTTATATGGATTTCTCTTGTCCTGTAGTACAGCATGTAACCTGGGGGTTCACAACATTTATAGCTACTTCTTTCACTTCTCATTAGCACTGTGAACTCACAGAGCATACAACACCACTGTTATAATATAGATATTCAGGCCTGTCTGTAAAGGCCTATACTCTAAGAATTTAAGTGTATTCTTATCACTTGGCTAGTTAGAGGTATAAAAGAAAGAATCAAAATCACTGTCTGCCAGTGTAAGGTCCTTCTCTTACTGTGACAGTCTGAGGCCCTATGCTTAGGCTAAGATCTTTGGCTAAGCAACAGAGGCAGCCATAAGCTGGGAAGCGACGGGTCACCTCCTCCCATTCCAAACTAGTCACATTGAAATAAGGTGCTATTGGGCTGTTAGGAATACACTCCTGTCCTGATAGTGCCTATCGCCTCCAGAGAAAGGGAAGTGCCTAGAAAATGTAAAAGGAAACTTAGTTTGATAGCATCCTGTCTGGCAAGAACTCACTTATCACTAGCTGGGATGTGAAATCCTCACTTCTGTATTGTTTTGTCAATATAGTTCCCACTTTGCTATTGTTTGTCTGTATAATCTCTGTCTGGTTCTGTGATTGTTCCTGTCTGCTGTATAATTAATTTTGCTGGGTGTAAACTAATTGAGGTGGTGGGATGTAATTGGTTACATAATCATGTTACAATATGTTAGGATTGGTTAGTTAAATTTCAGGAAAATGATTGGTTAAGGTATAGCTAAGCAGAACTCAAGTTTTACTATATAGTCTGCAGTCAATCAGGAAGTGGGTGGGTGGGAAATGGGAACAGGGAATGGGGAAAGGGGGTGGGGAAATTGGAATCATGTTTTGTTAAAGGGGGAAATGGGAACAGGGAATGGGGGTGGGGAAATTGGAATCATGTTTAGGCTAAGGGCAGGAATGGGAACAGGGACACAGGTGTAAGGCTCTGTGGTGTCAGAGCTGGGCAGGGGGACAATAAGGAAGGAAACTGGAATCATGCTTGCTGGAAGTTCACCCCAATAAACATCGAATTGTTTGCACCTCTGGACTTTGGGTATTGTTGCTCTCTGTTCATGTGAGAAGGACCAGGGAAGTAAGTGGGTGAAGCAATAAGCCCCCTAACAACAACAGCTGACCAATCAGCCTTCAGGAAGAGGTCCATGACATCATCTTGCAATGTGGACCCCTCCAGTACTTCAGTTAGTCAACTGTGATGCTACAGTTAGGTTAGCTAATAAAATGAGACACTAGTAGGTAACCCCAGCCTCTGGGTATAATCCTGGCTCTCAGCCTGCTGCTGCTACCTCCTAAAAAAAACAGAAAAAGCTTGACAAGGCAAAAATAAAAAACAAAACTAAATAAATTCAAGCCCAAATGACAACTGCATAATCAAGAAATAATGATTTCAATCTGATACTTTGTCATCTGGTGTAAGGACTGTGGTCTGCCCCTCCTTTTCTAAAAAAAATTGAGTCCACCACCAGGGCCGTCTCTAGAGTTTTTGCTGCCCCAAGCAAAAAAATTGCCACCCCAGCAATTGCCGAAGCAAAAAAGAAACAAAAAAAAAAAAAACCAACCGGTGGCCGGAACGCCACCCCTGGAATTGTGCCACCCCAAGCACGTGCTTGCTTTGCTGGTGCCTAGAGCCGGTCCTGTCCACCACTGATCTAAGCTGAGTTGCTCTGGTCTTTCACCCAAAGAGCATGTTTAGAGCCTGTAGGGATGCTGGTTCTGCTAGGAGCAGTAGCCCAAGGCAGTGCACCAGGCACAAACTGCGAGAAAACTCCTTGGTGAGTTTTGTTGCTGTTTTTTAAATTGAGACACAATGAAGAGGTGGGGAAAGGATAGCTCAGTGGTTTGAGCATTGAACTCAGAGCTTTGGGTTTAGCAAGCCAATCTCTGAGGGGGCCATTTAGGGATCTGGAAAATTGGGGATTGGTCCCACTTTGAACAGGGGGTTGGACTAGATGACCTCCTGAGGTCCCTTCCAACCCTGATATTCTATGATTAAGCCAGAGAGGTAACAATGTAGGTAAAAGGAAAATTAAGACCATAAGCACTACATATCCAAGAGCTATGTATACCTCAGCAGCTCCTTCCATTTTAGTAACTTGGCTGAAATGGCAGAGCCAGTCTTTTTGGCTATCCCTCCTTGCAACTCAGACTATTGACGAAGTGCATTTATCACATGGCAAGAGGAAACCATGCCTCCCTCAGTCAGGGAAGGATTTGTGGGGTACTTGTGGATACAGTCATAGATAACTGGAATTGGTGTCTACTCGGCACTTAAAGAGCATTGCCTGTCTTCAAAGCAATGGACCTAAGCAAAGCAATTACCGAAACTTTACAGATGGGAAAACAGACAAAGGGGCAGATGTTCAAAGGGGTAAATAAACTCCATATGTGACCAACTTTGGGCAGATCATTTTAGCTCACTATCACTTGTGTGCATAAGTGATAGAATTTACATACAGGAAGCCTATTTGCACTTGGTTTTCGTGAAAAAAGAGCGATTTATAGTATTAACTCTATAGTATGTGTGCCCACTGGTAGCATGTAAAACTTGTACATGAAAGTGATCATTCATTGACAGAAGCCCTAACTTGGCCCTGATAGCTTAAGTAACTTTGCAGAACCAGGATTAGTACTCAGGAAGAGTTCCTGCCTAGAGTCCCACCCCTCAATCCACTAAAACACACTGTTTCTCTGGGATTGAGAAGCCCTAATGTAGAGTACCCCCAGAGTTCTCATACAAACTTTCAGTGCTTTAAACATGTCCATACTCACTTGCTGGTGAGCAACCTCATCACCATCCAGTCCCGAGGAAAGACACTCATCTTCATTAGATTTCGAAACACACAGAAAATCTTCAGCAGGAACTCCTAATACACAGAAAAAAGACAATAATAAGCAGTGGCAGCTGTAGGCAAATGTACTTTCCTAGCCACAGCCAAGACAATTAAGCTAATTATGTTTTCCTTGCTTGATCCCTGTGTCACTAGGCTACATAGCTCAGGACATGGAAGCAGCATGTATGGGAATGAGACAGATACAGTTGTTTTCAGCAGGGGCACTCTCCTATATTTTAAAGCTTACAGTGCAGCACTTTATTTTACTTTATTCCATATGACATTTCGGTAGTGTCATGCAGAATTCTGGTCTGAGTTCCCAGTGTGCCTTTTGGAGGAATTGTTATTTATTTAATTTATATTAAAAGGGGTATGTTTTCATGGTTCTAGGCACCCCTGTAATAAAATAAAAAAATGAATAAAAATAAATTATTTTATAGGTTATGTAATATGGTAATATAAGATCCCATTTATAATGAAGAAGAAAGGACTTGCTAAAGGCATCCCACCCCGATGTCTGTTTCTAAAAGGACCACTTCAGAGATAGAGAGAGAGAGAGAGAGAGAGAGAGAGTGTATGTGTCTATCATGCAAAGAAACCTAAGGGAGAAAGAAGAGTGGTCTAGCAGTCCTGAGCAAAGGATTGAGGAAAAACTCCTGAGATCAAATCCTGGCTCTGCCAATGACTTACTTTTTGACTCTGAATAAATCACTTAGCAACTCACTATCTGCCTCATTTTTCACTTTTATATAACAGTAATCCTCTCTTAACCCATAAAAGGGGTATACATTATTGTTGTTACACCAGCATAATTCAATCTCTATCTCCATAGCCAATTTAATCACAGATCTTTTTACTGAGACTATCAAGAAGGTTGCCAGCTGTGACAGTGGTATTTGTGATGTCAGGTGAGAACAACTTCAAAACTTTTCTTAAGTGAACTTCTCAGTAGAGCTGGTCAAAACTTGGAATTTCTGGTTTCTGGGAAATTTCAAAACTCCTTTCTTCTGATTCAGGTAGAAAACAAATATTTTTGAAATTTCCTAATTACCCGAAATTCCCCCCAACCCCAAAAAATACAGTTTTGGAAGACATTAATTTTGAAATTTCAATTTGGATTTCTCAGTTTTGTTTTGGAAGCTTGTTTTTTTATTCTTGAATTTCAAAACTTTGTTTCAAATTTGATTTGATTTGATTTTTAAATTTTTATTATATTTAATTATTTCATGACATGTAGATGTAGTAAATATCATTAAAGGCAGCTGCTTCTTAGTACTGACTGAAACATCTTAGTAGCTTCCCTTTAAGATTTTAAAAAATATATTAAAAATAGAATATTTAAACAATTATATAATATTATGAGTCAGTAGCTACAGTGCATAATGTGCAATACTACTGACATAACATAATATAAAAATAATGTACCAATAAAACCAGGTACAAATAAAATAGAATTCAAAATGAAATTTTGAAATTTCAAAGCAAAAATTCAAATTCCAAAGCAAAATTTTGAAACCTGAAATTAAATTTTAAAACAAAGATGTACTGAAATGATATTTGTTTGTTTTGAAATTTGAGAGAATTTTTATCAAAACTGACAACTTTTTCAGAAATATTTCAATTATGATGAAACCAGAATTTTCTGTTAAAAATTCCACAAAAATTTCCAATAAGCTCTACTCCTATGTATATTCCATGTCTACTTAAGACTCAGTATGAGAGTGCCAACTCTTATCATGTGCACTATTGAAAAAGTCATCAAAAGTTAACTTTAGATCACTACCAATTTGTGCTCCATTCAACCTAGCAACCTAGAGGTAAGAGGCTCTGTTATCCCAAAGTCTGTATCTCTGAGCCACCCAGCCTTTCTCAGGATACATTTTCATTGGTATATACAATAATTGGAAGTTGACAACCTCTTCCAAAAGCACTTCAGATCCTGTTCCACCTTGTTTGTTCAGTGTTTTAACAGGTTTCTACCATGGTGTCAGTTTGGTATTACTATTCACTCTATTACTGAGCTGTCACACTAGCCACAAAAACATTTTGTATATAACCCCATCATCATACTGTGAAAGGAAAGTGGCAGCATAACTGTTACTTCCATCAGATTTATGTATTGCTTCTTGAAGTTAATCTGCACTTCAGAGCCATTTACTGTGATCTGAGACATGCTGCCTTCATACTGATGCGAAGGTAACAGATAGGCTTCTCTCCCTTTGAGATGGACGCCTCAAAACAGATAATGGTTGGGAAGCCACCAGTGAGGGTACATAAACTGTGTACTAAGCAACTCTCTCTTCGTAATCTTCATAATAGCTATGATTTAGGTCACCACTCACAAATGGGAATTTGGGGAGCTTGTTGAAGCATACCAGGTAGAGTAGGCTGGCCACTACTCTAACAGACCAAGCTAAAATTTGCTGTTGACTTTTCTCTGCTTGGTATGCAAAAAGTCAGCCTTGGAATATAATTATCTTTTGACATAAGAACAAACTTCAAACCTTTTCTTAAGTGAGCTCCTATGTATATTCCATGCCCTTCAATAGGTTGCAGAATAAACTACTTTGGATTTTCTAGTCTGTACAGACTACTAGTCTGTAGTTCAGGCTATGTTCCACAAAGTACCATAATGATATCTATCCCAGGTACTTATCTGCTCCCTATTATCACATGATCTGAACATCTTGCTATCTTTAATGTATTTATCCTCACACCACTGCCATGAGGTAGGGAAGTGCTATGGGTATGACTAACTGCAGCTGAGAGGTGTTATTCCCAGTGCGGGTGGACAGATTCGTGCTAGCACACTAAAAATTGCAGTGTGAAAGTTGCGGCGCTGGCTCAGGTTAGTCACTTGAGCACAGACCCAGGAGGTTGGGCAGGCTCAGACTTGGGCAGCTATCCTGAGCCACTGCTAGTGCCACAAGAGCCACACTCCACTAACTCAGGGTGAGAGCTTATGCTCAAATACATTTGTTAGTTAGTCTCTAAGGCGCCACAAGTACTCATTTTCTTCTAACCACACTGGGAATCACAACTCCGAGCTGCAGTGTAGACATACCAGGGAGATTCTGGGTATATTTACAATGCAGAGAAAAACCTGCAGCACAGTCTCAGAGCCTGGGTCAACAGACTTGGGCTTGCAGGACTTGGGCTGCTGGGCTTAAAAGAGCAATTTAGATGTTCCTGCTCTGACTGGAGTCCAGGGTCTGAGACCCTCCCCCTCAGCTCCAGCCCAAGCGTGAATGTCTACACTGCTCTTTTTACGCCCGCACTCCGAGTCCCATGAGCACAAGCCAAAGGAACCAGGCTCTGAGATTCGGCACCATGGGTTTTTCTTTGCAATGTAGACATACCTTCCGTGACTTGTTCAAGGTCACACCGGAAGCCTGGGATAAAGGTAGGGACTCCCAACTCCTAGGTTAGTGTCCTAACCACTGGACCATCCTTTTCTCTGATAATAATAAACTAAGTATATGAAACAAATAGTGACTATATCTGTAGTGAATGTGGATGCTCAGTAGAGTAAGTGAAAACACCTTCTGCACTGTCATCTATCTGATTTCTGAGGGTAATATTTAATAGCTGCTTCTAAAAACCATGATGTTACGTCCTACCTTTAGCTCATCCTTGCTCTGGAAGTTGTCCAGTAAATGTTGAAAATGAGTGTCTGACATTTGACGAAGCAGAGACAAGAGACAGGACACATACTCTCCCTGTCAAGTAAATGAAGAATTATTCAGTCCAGACAATCAAAGTATTTTTTAGATGTAAAATTCAACCTGAGGTAGGAGATAAAAGGTGGGGTCTGAAATGGCACCAATGCATATGGAAGAAAAGCTCATGTGCAGAGATTAAAAATACTGTATGACAAATGATCTCTATTTCCTGTTAATACATAGCAAAAAATCTCAGAGGCTCAGCTTTCATAGGACTTATTACAAATATCAGAGTTTAAATGGTCAATACTGACAGTCAAGGGGTCTCTCTCTCTCCTAGTATGTAGGAGAAGTGAAGCTGCTCTGAAATCAAGGTCTTACATAGTAAATAATACTTTGCTGTTATATAGTTCCTTTCACCATAGCCTCTCAAAGCGCTTTACAAAGGTGAGTAAAAATCCCCACTGTAGCAAAGTGGTCACCCGCTCCTGCCTGGAAGGGCTTAAAACAGCCCTGGGAGAGGGCTAGGGCAGCAGAAAAGCTGGGCTGATTGGGAGGCAGCCTCAGCTGTGGCCATGCCCCAAACAGACCCAGCTGGCCCTATAAAAGCCAGTGAAGCCAGGTGCAGAAGGACTCTCTCTCTGGCCTGTTGAGAGGGAGGGACCTGGCTGCTGGGAGTATACCAAGGTACCTGAGGTGGAGCAGGGCTGGGGGAAGGCTAGAGGAGCTGGGGAACTCCGGCCTGGAAACCCCCAGGCTGCACGCCTAGTGGAAGGTTAAATAGATGCTGGGATTGCAGAGGGCAACCCAAGGGGTAGGCAGAGGCAGCAGGTCCAATCTCCCCTTGCCTATGATGAGTGGTGCTTACACTGCAGTTGGCCCCAGGAAATGGGGGCTAGGTGATGACTGGCAGTGGCCATAGACTGAGGTGAGGTGGGGGTAGAGAGTTGGTGGTTCCCTGGGAAGGGGAGACCCAGATCGGTGTGGGGTACTGCAGGTGGCAGCACCCAGGTGTGAAAGGGGGCACTGGGGTCCAGGAGGGACTAGGGGCCCAGCGGCAAGAGGGACACCGGCTTGCAGAGGGAGCTCTGGAGGCTGGAATGCTAATTCCCTGGATGACCAGCAGGAGGCACCACATGGGTGAGTCCCACCCCGCTACACCCACTTGTACACATTTGAAGAGTACAGCATAAAGGGGTGAGGCATTGTGTCCAAGGTAACGTTGCAAGTCAGTAGCAGTCAGGAATGGTATCTGTCTCCACCTTACTAGTTCCCTGCTATGACTACCAAACATGTCTCCTTGTAGCAATTGTGTCTCTAAGCCATTGAAACAATTTATTTTTAAACAATTGCAAAGATTTTATAAGAAGTACCTAATCTTGTGTCACATATTACAGATACTGTGCTAAATATGAATGTTCATGAAGAATGTTTCTGAAGAGATTTTATATCTGGGGGTTTCCTGGGCAAGTTCATTTTTCAGATGGACTCAGGTAGCTGCCCATGTGCTTGGGAATGTTTATAAACTTTTTTGAGCTACTCCACTTAACGTTAATACTTTGTCTTTACTAAGAAAAAGGTGTGTTCTTACAGGTACATGTGTTAGCTAACAGATGTAAGTAAAAGAATGTAAATCATAGTAAGAAAAGACAGTTGTAGTGTTTTTTTCATAGATACTAAGATCAGAAGGGACCATTATGATCATCTAGTCTGACCTCCTGCACAACGCAGGCCACAGAATCTCACCCACCCACTCCTGCAATAAACCTCTCACCAATAGTCTGAGCTACTGAAGTCCTCAAATCATGGTTTAAAGACTTCAAGGAGCAGAGAATCCTCCAGCAAGTGACCTGTGCCCCATGCTACAGAGGAAGGCAAAAAACCTCCAGGGCCTCTTCCAATCTGTCCTGGAGGAAAATTCCTTCCCGACCCCAAATATGGCGATCAGCTTAACCCAGAGCATATGGGCAAGATTCACCAGCCAGATACTATAGAAAATTCTTTCCTGGGTAACTCAGATCCCATCCCATCACAGGCCACTGGGCCTATTTACCATGAATAGTTAAAGATCAATTAATTACCAAAATCATGTTATCCCATCATACCATCTCCTCCATAAACTTATCAAGTTTAATCTTAAAGCCAGATAGATCTTTTGCCCCCACTGCTTCCCTTGGAAGGCTACTCCAAAACTTCACCCCTCTGATGGTTAAACCTTTGTCTAATTTCAAGTCTAAACTTCCTGGTGGCCAGTTTATATCCATTTGTTCTTGTGTCCACATTGGTACTGAGCTTAAATAATTCCTCTCCCTCTCTGGTATTTATCCCTCTGATATATTTAGAGAGAGCAATCATATCTCCCCTCAACCTTCTTTTAGTTAGGCTAAACAAGCCAAGCTCCTTGAGTCTCCTTTCATAAGACAAGTTTTCCATTCCTCGGATCATCCAAGTAGCTCTTCTCTGTACCTGTTCCAGTTTGAATTAATCCTTCTTAAACATGGGAGACCAGAATGGCACACAGTATTCCAGGTGAGGTCTCACCAGTGCCTTGTATAACGGTACTAACACCTCCTTATCCCGACTGGAAATACTTCTCCTGATGCATCCTAAGACAGCATTAGCTTTTTTCACAGCCATATCACATTGGCGGCTCATAGTCATCCTATGATCAACCAATACTCCAAGGTCTTCTCCTCCTCCGTTACTTCTAATTGATGCGTCCCCAGCTTATAACTAAAATTCTTGTTGTTAATCCCTAAATGCATAAACTTACACTTCTCAGTATTAAATTTCATCCTATTACTATTACTCCAGTTTACAAGGTCACCCAGATCCTCCTGTATGATATCCCAGTCCTTCTCTAAATTGGCAATACCTCCCAGCTTTGTATCATCCGCAAACTTTATTAGCACATGTTAGCAAGTGAAGGTAAAACCTAGACTCGCCCCTACAAACTGCCTTGTCTTCATTAGGAATTTACCTCATGTTTTCTTACTGCATTATAGCTAACAAGATGTTAGGAAACATCTTTATTCCTAGTGTGGAGGCACTGACTGTACATCTACCTGCACAACCCACTCAAATTCCCAGCCAATTTGTAAGAAAATTAACACTGGATGGAAAGCGTTTTGGAGAACAGATTGACAACACAAGTGGCGCTGATATCTGCTCAGTGTTTGAATCAAGTAAAAATAGGGTTAGGATAGAATATGTAGTGCAATGAGTCCAGGAAGGGAGAAGGCTGGATGGGATTTTTATCCTTTCCCCCCCTCCTTTTGTGAAAGACCAGGAAGAATTCTCATTCTCTCTTTATCCCATGCTGCTGAATAATTTGGGCCAGCTGTACGCTTATTAGCACCCTTTGAAAAGATCAGGTTTGGTTCTATATTCATCTCTTTGCTCCTTTCCTCCCACCCAGCTCAGCAACACACTCGATTTCCTATCTGTTGTTTCCTTCTCCAGAAGGATGCACCTGTTTCATTTGTGGGAAGTGATAAGTGTGGATCAGTTGAGCAGAATCTCTCCAGGTACTGAAGTGAATGGCACTGGCCTGCTGGTGAGGAATCATGATATTCCCAATGTTGTTTTGGTGCCCATTTAGAGGTGGAGCTCTAAATCATCACCTAATTGGCATATGCCAAAGACTACCAAATGATGATTTGCAATCATAACGTCAAATGTAATCCAAGACAGTAACTATAGCAACCAGGAAAGCTTCCTGGGCCCCATCAGTTGCTGACGTAAACGTGAAGCAGACTGACTAGTGCACTGTGACCAATTTTTTTCAGAGTGGAAGGAATGGTTTCATGAGTGGGAAGGGAAGGAGAGAAAGCTGTGATCGTTCATGCAGGAGAGATGGTAATGAGGTGTAGGTGGTTGTGAGGGAGTGGGATAAAGGGAGCTGAACGTTAGAGAAGCAGGAAATAGAACCTGATTGTTAGTTACTAACAGTGATTTCGGCTGTGCACTGCGGGCAACGCTGCCCTCTTACCGCCTCCTGAGACTGCGATTTACTCATGATAGTAAGCAGAGTCTGTAAAAGTACATCCAGGAGGCTCTCCACCATCATCTCAACCTCCTCCACTACATCTGCCTCCTACAGTGAGCAGTAAGAAAACAGACAATTAGTAGCTGAGGACAGAAATGGCAAGCCAAATGTGCAGCTCCAATCACGCCAGGAACGGCCTTCATGATGGGACTCTGATAACTTTAGAGAAGCTCAGGAAGAATTGTTACTGTCATAACCATAGGAGTAGCCTAAATTCCTCCTTACCTGTAAGGGGTTAAGAAGCTCAAGTAACCTGGTTGGCACCTGACCAAAGGAACCAATGGGGACAAAAGATACTTTCAAATCTGGTGGGGGGAGAAGTTTTGTTTTGGGTTCTTTGTTTCTGTGGCCATTCGCTCTTGGGACTAAGAGGGACCGGACATCAATACATGTTCTCCAAATCTTTCTGAACAAGTCTCTCATATTTCAAACTTGTACGTAACAGCCAGGCAAGGCGTATTAGTTTATCTTTGTTTTCTCAACTTGTGAATTTTCCCTTTGCTAGAGGGAGGTTTATCCCTGTTTTGTTCTAACTTTGAAACTAAGGCTAGAGGGGGTTCCTCTGTGCTCTTTGAATTTTCTACTACTCTGTAAGATTAACTACCAGCCTCAGTTTACAGAGGTGGTTCTTTTACCTTTTTCCTCTTTAAATAAAATCCTTCTTTTTAAGAACCTGACTGATTTTTCCATTGTTCTAAGACCTAGGGGTTTGGGTCTGTAGTCACTTTGTAACCAATTGGTGAGGATATATGCTCAAGCCTTCCCCAGGAAAGGGGGTGTAGGCTTGGGAGAATATTTGGGGGGAACAGGACTCCAAGTGTTCCTTTCCCTGATTGATTGATAAATCACTTGGTGGTGACAGCGATCCCAAGGCAAGAAAGGAATCTGTGCCTTGGGGAAGCTTTAACCTAAGCTGCAGGTCCCCACATCTGTACCCCAGAGTTCAGACTGGGGAAGGAACCCTGACAGTTACCAAAAGAGATTCCTGGAGATGGAGGTTCGGAGGCAGAAAATAAACATCGCCCTACATAGCAGACACTGTCATATGACTGCAATGTTATAATATGTGACTTCTCACCTCTTCCCTCCCTGATAGAAGGATATTGGAACACATCAAAAGATATAAATTAGGGCTGTCGATTAATCAAAGTTAACTCACGCGATTAACTCAAAAAATTGTTTAAAAAATTAATTGTGATTAATTGCACTGTTAGACAATAGAATACCAATTGAAATTTATTAAATATTTTTGGATGTTTTTCTACATTTTCAAGTATATTGATTTCTATTACAGCACAGAATACAAAGTGTACAGTGATCACTTTATATTTTTGATTACAAATATTTGCACTCTAAAAATGATAAACAAAAGAAATAGTATTTTTCAATTCACCTCATACAAGTACTGTAGTGCAATCTCTTCGTTGTGAAAGTGTAACTTACAAATGTAGATTTGTTGTTACATAACTGCATTCAAACAAAACAATGTAAAACTTTAGAGCCTACAAGTGCACTCGGTCCTTCTTGTTCAGCCAATCGCTAAGACAAACAAGTTTGTTTACATTTACAGGAGATACTGCTGCCTGCTTCTTGTTTATGTCATCTGAAAGTGAGAACAGGCATTCGCATGGCACTTTTGTAGCCAGTGTTGCAAGGTATTTACATCTCAGATATACTAAACATTTGTATGCCCCTTTATGCTCTGGCAACCATTCCAGAGGACATGCTTCCATGCCGATGATGCTCATCTAAAAAAAAATCCATTAATTAAATTTGTGACTGAACTCCTTGGGGGAGAATTGTATGTCTCCTGTTCTGTTTTACCCACATTCTGCCATATATTTCAAGTTATATCCACCTCGGATGATGACCCAGCACATGTTCGTTTTAGAACACTTTCACAGCAGATTAGACAAAACGTGAAGAAGGTCCCAATGTGAGATTTCTAAAAATAGCTACAGCACTCGACCCAAGGTTTAAGAATCTGAAGTGCCATCCAAAATCTGAGAGGGACAAGGTGTGGAGCATGCTTTCAGAAGTCTTAAAAGATCTACACTCAGATGTGGAAACTACAGAACCTGAACCACCAAAAAAGGAAATCAACCTTCTGCTTGTGGCATCTGACTCAGATGATGAAAATGAACATGCATTGGTCCATTCTGCTTTGGATCGTTATTGAACAGAACCCATCATTGGCATGGACGCATGTCCGGGAATGGTGGCTGAAGCATGAAAGGACATATGAACCTTTAGCACGTCTGGCACATAAATGTCTTGCAACGACAGCTACAACAGTGCCATGCGAATGCCTGTTCTCACTTTCAGGTGACACTGTAAACAAGAAGCGGGCAGCATTGTCTCCTGCAAATTGTAACCAAACTTGTTTGAGCGATTGGCTGAAGTAGGACTGAGTGGACTTGTAGGCTCTAAAGTTATTCTTTTTTTATATTTTTGAATGTAGTTTTTTTGGACACAATTCTACATTTGTAAGTTCAACTTTCATAATAAAGAGATTGCACTACAGTACTTGTCTTAGATGAATTGAAAAATTTCTTTTATTTTTTACAGTGCAAATATTTTTAATAAAAATAAAGTGAGCATTGTACACTTGTATTCTGTTTTGTAATTGAAATCAATATATTTGAAAATGTAGAAAACATCCAAAGATATTTAAATAAATGTTGTTCTATTGTTTAACAGTGCAATTAAGCACGATTAATTTAATCCTGCAATTAATTGCGATTAATGTTTTTTAGTTGCTTGACAGACCTAATATAAATCCCTACTGAGACACCTGTGTACTCCGTGGCACAGTGGGACCAACTTCTATTCCCCTAAGTTCTGTGGGAACATTGCTTTATTTTATCATTTCTTTCATCCCATTCAAACTTACAGAACTACAGTGCACATTTCAAAATACTCATTGATGTGACTTATTTTAAACACCATAGACTTCCTCCTTTGGAGTAACCTGGGATAGTTCTCTGCCCTGTAGGAAATTGTGAACATTTTAAAAAAACAACTGAGGTGGCATTCAAGATAAGAGTATCCGGAAGATCAAAGCTGGCTGTTTAAATCAGCAGCAATTTCTGAAAATAAGCATGATTTCATTGATAATTTTAGAGTTCTCTTAACATTCACCATAAAGTGCTAGTTACTGTTTCCTACAGAACTGCAAGTGACAGGACTGGGTAGGACTTTTGAGCACCACAGATAAGTGAGTTCCAGGCTAGGGTGAAGAAAATTAAACAGTGTCAGTCTTGCTGGGTTTGTCTGAGGTTTTGTGTGTGTGGGTTTTTTACAGCAAGAACATGCTGTAACCAGAATGCTCTGAGTCATACACACAAAGGCAGCCATTCACTTAAGGAATTCTCTTGCTGCTAATAAAGTTAGCGTTCTGTTATAAAAAGATTCACTGAAAAAGATATAGTTTCTATTGGATATATCTCAGATTGTGCTTCAGTAATTTAGTGTTGGAATGGAGAAGACAGGTGGGCAGATTACCAAGGAGCTGGCCTTGATAATGGAGAAGATACTACTGAGGATCCCAGAGCAGATGAGTAACTCCTTCTGCTGTCTCAGATGAAGGTGAATGTGATGAAGAACCACAGGAAGCAAGATTCGCCGGGATTCTAAAATAGGGAAACAAGACTCAGAATTATTCTAGGACAGACCAGAATTTCAGCAACCTTGATATTATCCAAAAACCTTGTATGTGGAAACCGAGGAATTAGTATTAATATAGGATGCCGATACAGTAGAATTCACTTAATTGCCCCCCTGATTGATTGATTGGGATTGCTACAGAAAAGATTTTCAATGCAATGCATTTTAAAGACACTAAACAATTAATTAATGAATGGTACATCTAAATGGCATGCCTGATGACTACTGTGAATGTGCTTGCAAACAGGTGTGAATTGCCATTTGCTAGAATTAATTTCTAGCTGTGTGGCCCTTTGTTCACTTCATGCTGCTTTCACAGCAGCTTAGTGAGTCAAACTCTGTATATATTTAACTCGTAGGAAATTAGCTTATCTTTGTGGGTTCATCACCTTAAGGACTTAACTGTATTCATTGCACAAAATAGTGGAAAGGGTGCAATGTTGGAAGCAGGGAGGTTTTCTGGCTTTTGGGAGGTAGGGCCACATCAGGATTCTTGCCTGCAGTGAGTTCTGATTGGCCCAGACTCCTCAATGCTAGGATTTCCTCATTCCTTCCTCTAGTATGTCTGGCCAATGGTCTTGCCTTCACCAGCTGCAGGGCCCTGCCCTTCCCTTATTCTGGGAAGCCCCTGTAGAAAGGCTGCAAAAGACTCATGAGTAGGGAGAAAATAGAAATCAGCACCAAAGGCAGCCCCACGTTTGAGTGGATAGGTGCAAGGAAAACAGGCCAGTAGCAAAAGGAACACAGGAAGGAACAATGAGGCTTTCTGCTCATTGGAATGCAATGAGGTTAAGAAGATGTAGGGTCGGCAGGTAAAGGAGGGCTTTGGATGCCGGAATCCCTTGTTAAAGAGAGGAGGAAGAAATGGAGAAGCTAACAGAGAGGAGTCAGGTTTACTTAGCTCTTCCTTTTAGAACCCTAAGGAAAATATATTAACCCATAGGGTTAAAGTATTTAAAGAAACAGAATCCATTGCCTGCCAATCAGACAATATCACTGCCCTCTTCTTTGATCTGCTTCACTTGTTTCCCCCTTGCCACCCACCTTAGTAAAGTTTAATCCTCTCTTCCTCACCTTCAAGGCCCTGGCAGACTCAATCCTGGCTTATTGGATCTCACCTTCTATTGTGTTTCCTCTGTCTTTCTTTGGACAAATATGCCAGCATCTAAAACCTTTTTGTTTTCTTCTTCCACTCCTGTCGTCTTAACTACTTTCAAGAAGACCCTTATACATGGAATGACCTCCCCAACTCAGTGCACCAGGCTCTCACCTTTTCCTCATTCAAATGCCTCCAAAACACCCACTTCTTTTATAAGACCCATAAATGTTGAAAATAAAAATGTTCAGATTATATATTTTTAAAAAATCCTTATCTAAAGTGACTCTTTCCTGGGTCTCTCATTGCAGCTCCTCTTTCAGTGAGTATCTTCCAGGCTGCAAGCTTGCTGGGGCAGGGATTGTCTTCATATCTGTGTCTTGTTCAATGCAGTTGTAATAAATAATACTAGACTTGTAGCACAGTGCATTCCTTTGAGCACTGATAATCATAATAATTGGATCACTTAAGAATGTTTTTAATCAATGGATATGCTAGTTAAGTGTATCGTTCTGTGCCTTAAATCTCATGTTTTCTACACTATCTGAGGTCACACTATTTATGGGGGCATACCACATACCGTACACCACATTCTTCTCTGTAGGAAAAGCTCCATATATGTAGAACAATACATACATACACCATAAGTACAACATAGCTAACAACTCCAAGTTTATTTGTATTCTTCACTGAATGGTTCTCCATAAAGTAGCTGCAAAAAATGCAATACAATCCTACTATCACTTTGCTAGATTTACCAGGGGCATTCAGCTGCAAGCGTTACAAATGGCTGCCACTGTCTTACCTGAGAAAGAAAACAGGCGGCTGTCCACAGTGCGTGCTATAGATTGCAGCTTAACTACATCCATCGACTGTCCGATATGAACTGTACTGGGCATGCTTCCTAGAGTTCCCCTCACAAACTCTGCAACTTCCTGCACAGTGAACATCTGCAATAGCTCATCAAAGATAGCAGGGAAGGAATTCAGTAAAGCAGCCTGAAAAAAGAAAATGAACAAGTTATGACAGTTTTGAGTTCTCTAACTACAGAATAGGGATGGCACATCATAGATATATATGTGTGAAATACAAATAAACAATGGTAAAACAGAGTTAAGGGTCTGAAAAAAGCTATTACATTCAAAATGGTGGCTGATGTTCTATCTTTGTAACACCCTGCAGCTCACAAAAGCAAAGCACTTCCGGTATGTAAGCTTTTTGTTCTCAAAGCTTTGCAATATCAACATATTATATAATAAGTTGAGCACAGAGTGATTTTAAAAAAACACAAAACACTACTGTCTATATTATAGCCTCACGGTTTGTAAAATGGTGTTAAACAGATTCTTTTTTAGTCTCCTGTCAAAAAAAACCAAAAACACCCAAACTGGTCCAAATATTTTTTTCTTGATTTTTATCTTTTAATGAAAAAAAGTGCTTCTGAGTTAAGAACTTCTATAAAGATTTTTGCACTGAAACAACTTAATAAGGCAGAGTTACAAACCATTCTGAAAGGTTGTTCATAAATAAGATACTGAGAGACCCTTAAAAGCACCACCATGTGATACTACTGTACTCTTACAACAGTGAGGCAGAGTATTTTTGCATCAAAATAATGCATCATACCATGCAAATAATAGAGCAAAATTTATTTCTGTGATAAGGGGGTATCTTTCGTACCTTGGAGTTATCCCTGAAGGTATCTCTGGACTGGAGGAAGGACCTCAACATAACACAAACAGAACTCTTCATTTCACACTCCTGTCCTTCCTTCCTATTCACTTCTCCATGATGGTAGATAATTCCATGAGCACTCCCAATCTCCAGGCCCACACGCCTGATGTTATCCTTAACTCCACCCATTTACCCCTCATATTCAGGATGTTTTAAAATCCTCTGTTTCCTCCTTTACAATGCATCCAAAATCCCTGTGTGTGTCTTAATAACATCCCACTTGGACTATTGTAACCTCCTCTCTAGTCTTCCCAACAGCTGCCTCACTCCTATCCAATCTATCCAAAATGTCACCACGAAACTCACTTTTTGATCACATCTTCCCCTTTTATGAATCCCTTAACTGACTCTGCAGTCCTTTGCATAACAATTTCAAAATAACTGAACTCAATTTGTTAGGTTCTTTCCAGCTCTGCTCTTGCCTATGTCTCATCAGTGGCTGTCCACCACTCTCCTCTATTCTGCCAATCTTTCTTCCCTCCACATACTTTTTCTTTTTTCCCAGAAGTACTTCTGTGCCTTCTTTCATGCTGGCCCTTAGACTTGGAATGTCTTCCCTGATCCTATATACCACACAATTTCCCTCTTCAAAACACTTTTATCCACAATCCTTCCAACAAACAATGATCCTCTAGCTAATGTCCTTTACACAATAAAAATAAAAAATGCAATTATGAATAAAATAAAACAAAAGCCTTTTAGAACTAACAATTTGTCCTGTATAGTTCATAACATTCTCTATATTCCTTCACCCCTTCCTCCATCTCTCTTGCCTGTTATCTCCCCCAGCATCTTGATTGATCATGTGATCAATTTAGATTACATAGTGGCCTAGAGCTTACAAGTGCCATCACATGCAACATTATTAGTTTAATTAAACGTGTGTATCAGTTTTTTGAAATATTTCAAAAAAATCTCTTTGGAGGCTATTACAATGGCTGTGAATCTCTACATCAGTTTATCTCTGTGATAATCTGATGATTCTGTAGACTAACTTTGGGAAGTCTGAGACAGCCTTTGGGATAATGGCCTGAGATATCAGTATTATGGCCCTGGGTATTCTTGCAACAGTTTGCCTGAAGCCTGCCTATAAATCTATCTTCTGAGTGGGAGGATTTCTGTAATGATTTAGGAAACCTAGTAATAGTTCAATATTATGCTAGATAACCTGCGGGATCTCTGTGGTGGTTTATTAATTCTTAGAAGGGTATGGCTGCTTTCTGTACAAGTATCTGCAATGGTCTGGTATATTCCTCTTGTCAGATCATTGAACTGGAAAGAGGGCAGAATCAATTTCACTGTGATGGTCGGGAAAGGAGCATGGAGAGAGAGATCTCTAACATCCTGGGTGAAAGAAGTGTGAAGGTTTTTTTTTTTTTTTTTTTGCTAAGGCCTTTTTTTGCTAAGCCTCTGTCATGGTTTAATAGCTTTCCAGTTATCTGGGTTGCTTTTTATTCACTCAAAAGACCTAACTCTGGATCAGTGTATGAAAATATAAACAATGAAACAGGAACAGGGCTGTTCTAAATTACCATCTTCACCATTAGATTTAAGTCTTTGCTAGAACATTACTCGATCAGTATTGATATGAAATATTCAACAGACAAGCACTGGACTAGTGTTACTATCATACAGTGATACATGCACTTAAAGAACCTAATCATTATAACAAAAGGCTTGAACTTGTAAATTGCCATTTGCCACAATCATCCTGGTAGAAGCAGAAAGGATGAGCAAGGTCCAAGTAAGTCTTCTTTCATCATTTGTTTAAAATGTCTTCTCTCCCACCATTGCTTCTCCTGACTATTAATATGTTAAGCATCCTTTATAATGAAGGATGCATAAGATCCAATCTCTCTTCTCTTTCAATATTGGATCTATAACATTTTCTTTCTCATCATTGTTTTTCATGACCATGTAGTTATTAAATATATCTTGTTTACTGAAGGATGAATAAGACCCAATATCCGTTCTCTTTCATGACTGATTGGATATACTTTTTTCCTCTCATCGTTGGTTCTCCTGCACAAGTTGACTCACATGTACTGTATTTTCAGTGTTTGAAATCCTACACATTCAATCCATTATCAGAATATTTCACATCGTGAAAAAACCTGAAGTTGTACACTGCACTCCAAGATTATATGCAGGAAAAGATGGATTTGGGTAGGGAAAGGAGAGTCACGGGGCACATCCATGATGAAAGAGTGGTGCAGGCAAGGTGATTATTACTTACAGAATTAAACGACGGCCTTGAAGTACCACCACACTTTTGTGGGGCACATGTCCCAGCTCCGCTCACCTGTCCTCCAGGCTGAGGGGCCTATGGGGCAATGAGGGTCGAGGGGGCAACACAATGGCAAGTGGGAAACAAAAAGTAAACTTTTCAAATATTAAACAGGACAGGTTTTATAAATATACAAATGCCTGAAGTGAAGACATTTCGAAAGACAGTAGTAACACAGGGCAAAAAAGAGAGAGAGAGAACAAACCTGTCCTCAGTTCAGTTTCCCTTATGTATTTATGACAGCCCAAATGAAAAACAAAAGAATGGTTTCCCCAGACACTATTTTCCCCCAATGTCAGTTTCCTGGTAGAAAGTTGCAGTGATTTCTGATGACCCTGGTCCATACTCTTGCTAAGTGATTAAATCAAAGGCTGCAGCAGTGGTTCTCAAACTTTGTCATAATGTGGACCACTTCTCGAGAGAGAGAGAGAGAGTGTCTTGCTGACCACTTTTCCTCCCACTGGGATAATTAAACTTTATTGTGACAACTACAGCAATTGCTTCCATGGAAAATCCTATTAGGACAATATTAAATGTATCTGTAACTGAGAATGTCAAGAACCAGCACGACATTACCAGTCAGCTCTATGCAAATCACAATTTGAGAGCCTCTGAGCTAGGGTATGTACATACAACAAAAGATCCTACTGTTTAAAATGTTAAGTTTTAAATGTTAGTATAGTGATCCTTACAATAACACAGAGCCAGACTATGACATCCTTACTCACACTGAGGAGCGCCTTACTTATATGAACTCCCACTGAAGTCAATGGAACTGTTTGCAAAGTAAGGCACTACCAAACATGAATAAGGATATCATAATATGATTGTAGTCAATCCACCATTGATTCCGGTAGTGATGGTTAAACTGAGGATGTGAATTTTTCTAGGGTTTGCTAGTTAATTACACATCAATCAAAACTTTTCCACTATGCGCAGCTGCTGTGATCTACTGTATTAACTTGAGCTTTACTTTCCTCTGTGACAAATAAAGGAATTAAAATTCCTCTGTGCCAATTCTGAGACATGCTTATGAATGAGACACTTAACATAAAAACAAAAAGAATATGGAATGTCTACTCTAACCACATAACATGACAATATATGTCTCCATTCACTGTAAAACTGCCCAGCTGTTCTGCATCTGTTCACTGTCTAAACTTACTGTGGAACTATGTCACTCATTTCTGTAAAATCAGCCTGTAAAAGAGGGCAAATTATGCCTCTTAACCATCGGATGAATATGTTGCTTGTGCATAAAATAGCTGCCTCTGCACTTCCAGGTGAATTCAAGCATAGAAAATAGCTAACCTGTGTGAAGATGAGAGTCTCTGAGCTCCTGCTGTCCAAGCTGAGTACAAATCTGATGGACTGGAAAAGCTCTTGGATACTGGAGCGAAATTGTTCCTCCTCCATTCCGCAAGTAGCTCTCGAGTAAAGGATCCGAGATTGGACAATGAACTTGAAAAGATATTCCAAGGCCTTAATGAGTAAGAGAGGAATGAGAGTAACACAGAAAGAGAGAGATAAGGGAGCTTTAAAGAGAGCCAGGAAGATTTTAATAACATTATTAGTAATGGAATTCTTCATTCACAGAGAACAGGGAAAGAAAAACCAGGTTGTGTAAATTAAAACACAGTTATGTACAACCTGCTCACAGCTAATTGTTCCCTCCTCACCAACAATCTTCACTATGGAAATCTCTCACTAGGATAAAAGGTGTGTTCTTAATTCAAGTTAACTGAATTAAGGCAAAATACTAGTGAAGATAATGCAGTAGGTAGTTTTCATGCAAGTTAGCCAGTTGAGCTAAAAACCATGGGGGAGCCTAGTCTTTCAGTAATTTTTCTAACATACATGAGAACTACAAACTACTTTGTTTTCAACAGGTTTTACCCCGAGTTAACTAACTTGAGAATACATTTTTTTGTTCCTAGAAAAGACAGCAGTGATGCTGCGACTCCATAGGCTAGCCACTTGAGTAAATACCAGGGTCATGGGTGGGCTTGGATAGCCCCTGCTGCTGCAGCTTCACTGCTATTGGTATTCAAGCTAGCCAGATCAAAGCTAGCTTAGGTATATCTACATGTGCTGCAGTCACACCACTGATTGCTGTGTAGAGATACCCAAGATGGTATAATATGCTAGGCATGTACTTGGGGTGGCTATCCCCTACTGATGCTTGTGCTGCTGAGCTAGCACAGATATGTCTCCTTGAATTGGAAATTACACTTCCAGTTCCAAATGTTCACATACCCTTAGAGTAACAGAAGAGGGCCTACCTGGGGAAAAAACCCTGCTCTTCACTCTGGACATGATGGCCTGGCCTCTCTTTATTCCCTGCAACTGCATGTAGAAACAGCAGTAGGTGGGTGTGTAAGGAGGCAGGAGCAGGATGTGAGGGTCTCTGGAAGGCCATAACTTCACTACCAGCAAGGAGCAGTTTGTACAGTAGCAAACCAACTTCCCTTTTTTCCCAGCTGAGTACAGTTGCAGGGAGAGAGAGGGATTTTTTTTCTCTCCCCCCATATGGCAACTTCTTTGTCCCTATTTAGCGCAGGCAGAGGGGGAATAATCCCCTTGAAATACAGCATTTAACACTATATAGTGAGTGATAATTACTGCTGTTCCAGAGGATTACCCCAGTGAGTTTTTAACAGTAGAGTGAAACTTCACAATATGGTTTGTATAGACTAGGATAAATGGTGTACTTTAAAAATGTGTTTGTTAAAATACTTTAACATTTTAAAAAACATTGATCTAAACAGGGCGACTAGCTGTATTTTTATGATTCTATAATTCTCCGTATCAAGTGGTAGAGATGGACTCTAGGGGTGAGCTAAGTGTCAGTGTAAGAAAAAAATACTGTCATAGTGCACCCTTTATTATGCTAACCAGCCCAGCATGATCAGCAATAGTAATCACAGGGCTCTCAGCTAGCTGAGAAAATGGGTAGAACTGAGTGCCAGTATCCCATATGAAAACATAGTGCTCTCCATTCTGATCACATGGAGTTCACAAGCAGCAGCAATGAAATGTATTTCAGGCCTGTGCCATTTTGCTTCAGTAGGCACCTCCCCCTTCCCTTCAGTCTTCCATTTTGGCATGGCTGAAGTAGTAGCTGAAGTGCTGTTTGATGCCATCCTCATAGTCTGGGTACCAATAGCTACATTGTCTAAGTAAGCAAAGAATAGGTTGGATCCCCACAGCTGGCACAGAGACATCATTAATGTCCCTATTGGTGAAAACTCTTCCTGCCTGTCACAAACGGAATTCTTTAACATTCTCACATCATGCATCTTGCCTGGTCAGCCAGTGTGAGTTCCAGGACTTGCTCTCTAAGATTTGCCACAGCCAGTAAGACTTTTATATTTGTAGAAATCTGTGAACTGATTTTAAGGACAAAGAATTGGGAAATGAGATTCATTAATAGTCCCAGCACAGCTTGAGAAGTCGGAATGTTCAAAGTCCTCCATCATCTCTGGAACAGTGGTAACCTTGATCACATGGGCCAGTTCAACTTCCTTTTAATTTACACCTCAATACAACATAACCCATTGAGGAATACCTCACACCAAAGAGCTCCACCAGGTGATAATATTCTACTCTTGATCAGTTTTCAGATTGCTATTGCAACTTTTGTCCACAGGAACATCAGCTCTCATACAGTAGTTTTGCATTGTAAGTGTAAGTCTGCTGCCAGGTCCACACACAGAAAGTCAAAATTGGGCTTGGTCATCCACATGGGTCTCAGTCACTCACATTTGGTCCAGACAGCCACAACACTGTCTCATCAGCACATAACATGTGACCTGACCCAGAAACCACTTTTCTCATGATCCAGTTTGGAAATATAACAAACCTCTTCATCTGCATTTTCCTTACACTCAGAGCACTCTGTAAAGATTACAATTTCTGCCCTGCTTTGCTTCCAGGCTGTCAACTACCAAATTCCAGAAGTTGGAGGATGCAGCAATGTGAAGTGACTTGAAATTCTCCATAAAAGGGAAAGGCCACTGTGACCCAAGGAAGAGGATTATAGGATTTGTATATGATGTTCCATAATCCTCTATGAAAAGAGGTTTCGGAGTAGCAGCCGTGTTAGTCTGTATTCGCAAAAAGAAAAGGAGTACTTGTGGCACCTTAGAGACTAACAAATTTATTTGAGCATAAGCTTTCATGATGAAGTGAGCTGTAGCTCATGAAAACTTATGCTCAAATAAATTTGTTAGTCTCTAAGGTGCCACAAGTACTCCTTTTCTTTTTATGAAAAGAGCGGTTCTTAAAAAGACCCATGCTTCTGGGGGCAGGCTGCTATGGCTGCCCAGAATGCCCTCAGGGAGTTAGGCAGAGCACTAGGTGTGCATGCAAACACATGGCTGTGATGGCAGAAAAGCTGGTGCATGGACACCAACAAATTATATTAAACGTTATAGGCTCAGTTGCAGCGTGTAAGGCCCTTAGAGAAGTAGAAATTAATTGAAATGCCCTGAGACCTTCTGTTTTCTTGAACACTATTATTTTGGAGGCATTGTCTGACAATTAACAGAGACAAAAGGGACTTCAGTCCCTAACTGGAAATTAAGTTTCTGCAAGTTTGGTCAAGCCAACAAGCGGCAAAGGCAAAATGAGAGAGAGAGAGAGTGTGTAAAATCAGATCCATAGGCATCAAAGCCCTCTGCTATAGTCTTCAAATACTCAATGAATCTGTCTGTTTTACAGCACAGACACTATGAAGCACAAAAGACTGGAAATCCAGCTTGAAGGAGGTGGTAGGGAACATTTAAAGCAAGGGAAAGACTGTCAGACTAGTACAGAGAAATAAACAAAAAGTAATTTTTCAGGAATAAAGTACATTTTCTTCAAGTCTTATATCAGTCCAGTGATCATAGGGACTTAAAGAAGTAGCAACTCAGAAGTGCAAACTCTTCGTTGGATTATTGCTTGGTGAAACCTTCTACCAAAGGCTACATAGACCATTATTGCTACCTGCATCATTTCAGGTTGCCTATCTCTATACAGATGCTTCACATAGGTCCTGAACTGAAGCTACTGTTCAGGATGTAGACACAGAAATGAACTCTAAAATGTGAAGTCAACAAATGGACCTTGACCTTATAGGCCTTTGACATAAAACTATCCATCCTTCATAAGAAAATGAGGATTCAAAGCCTGATCTATGTCAGAGCCTTAGAAACAACTTGTTTCTCTCTTTCCACAGTTAATGAAACATCTGAGCCTCATTAGCATAAATGTGAAGGTGTATACTAGCTGGAAATGTCATTTATGGGAAAGGAAGACATATTTCTGTTTGCCTGTCCCAGAATCTGTTGAAAAAGGTTGGACCTGCTTAAGATGAAATTATCTATCTGAGGACCTGTCAGCGAAGCCAACTTTCATTCCTCTGGGTTCAGCAAAGGCCAACTGAGAGAATTTTGTGTTTCTCCCCCTAAAGAACAACTGAATTCCAAATTCAATGGTCTTTCTATAGTAAACCTCTTAATCTTGGTGACTTTGAGTTCTTGCTGTTATAATATAATTATAGTAAAAAAAAAGTAGCATTTTATTTGTTTTCTGTGGAACTGAACTAGTGCAAAAACTATTCCTCTGGTTCACACACAGGATGGGAAGCTGTGTCTTCCTTCAAAATCATGCTCTGTTCATTGACAACTGATCCATGCTCTGTGGGATGGTATCTGTCAACACCACGGTCCACTCAAAGGCCCATTTACTATTTTCTTAAAATATTCTAGAGCTTCATCCAGTCTGTGTCACTGCCAGAAATAAAAACCAGAACTTCAGACTCCCAGTCTGTGCTCTAACAACTATAAAAATGTTACTTCTATAAAGGTGAAACTTACTACTGTGCAGAGGGCCAGCACAAGGCCAATGCCCCCACAAAATACCACTTAAATCCACAAAATAGGGTTTTGGTAGGAGTTAAGGAGGCATAGACCTTGTACTAGCCCTCTGCACAAGGGTGAATTTCACTTTAAGATTAGAATTTGGGCAGTTTTTGACAAAGTTGAAATTTGCTCTGGACAAATGAGTACTGGAAATCTGTTCAAGATCAGGTTTCATGTGCCTTAGAGCAGCCTCAGCTGTGTAGAAGCCACAGCCACATTGAACATACATGCATTTACGACAAACACATACCCTCATTGCTTCCTGGATATGATCTTGTCGTACAAGCTCAGCTGACCGGTCCATGTACCACTTCAAACATCGGATCAGTTCTCTAGTAAGAGACACATTGACAGAAACATCAAGCAATTATCTGAAAGTAGCCAACCCTGAAACCTTCTGGGTTTTTTAAATGACTTGGCAGTTGTTTCCTTAAACAGCAAGAAATGAATATGCTTTCTTGTTACACTCACTTTTAATAGTTAGGCATATTAGTCTAAATAACCAAGTTTACAGTAACGACATATACATTAATTTAAATGTAAAAAATTTCTGACACCAAAAAATAACTCTCCCTCCATAACTAACTCAGATGGCAAGAAACAAAGAATCAAAAAGGGGTTATAACAAATCACTTCAAACAAAGAAAATAATCAGTTTACAGAAAATAAAATACATGTAGTATTTCTTTTTGGCTAAGCAATCTGAGTAAGGGTCTTATAGATAAGCAATTTTCAGAAACTGTTTGAAATTGGAAAAGACCAACTTATGTAAAAACATAGAGAAAATACCTTCACCTAATTTCCTAAAGTGCACAAAACTGTTTAGAATGCCCTGAAGTATTACATATGCTTAAGAACAAGTTTTTTTTAGACACCATCTCATCAGAAGAAAGTAGAAGTGCTAACAACATTTTCCTAAGATCAAAGATGACACTGATTATTAAAAATTCTGAAACTGTTTTCTCGTCCTTCTGAACTTCACTGTGCTTTGTGATTCCCATACAGTTTCCAATCTATTTTAAAAGAACATTTTTAATGTAACCTATTTAAGATTTTTTTCAATACACTATAGCTTGAGTCCCCTATAATACCAGGGCCAAGAATGATGGAGCTGGAAGATTGCTGTGTTCACTTTATTTTGACCCAATTTGGGAGCCATTAAATTATGCACAAGAAGCAATCTGGAAGAAAGGTAAAATACAATCCTGTCTGATGATTGCTACTGCTTTCTAAATCTGACTCATGAAGTAACATTTCATTGTAATATATTGGAAAATAAGGCTCACCACTGTTTTGAGTGTTAATGGAAATTAATTTTCTAATTCTCTGTGGAAATGAACTTTCTGCCTTTAATCTCACAGAACAGAATAACTTGATCTAATCTGAATACTTGCCCTCTTCTCTAATGCCTTTTCCTATGGCTAATTTCAAAGAATAGGTGATTTGCCTCCCTAAATGGAGGCTATTGGTCTTATGCCAATGGATGCATTCCTGATAAGAAATGTAAGAATCATTTCCGTGATCCCTGCTTAAGTTTCATGCAGGCCTCAAGTAGCCAGCATCCTTCTAGTATAGGAAGGGTGGATGCTCTGTGGGGCCCATCAACGCAGCTTCTAATTAGTTACTGCTGAGTGACATGAAGTGCTTCCTCACTTCACAGCATTCCGAGCCCCTGCAGGCTAAGACTGGGACTAGGACCAGCATGACATTCAGCAGCTTTTCTCTGGGGTTAAATTTAGAAGTCATGCTACAAAATTTTTCTCCAGAATGTTTGCTTTTGAATACCAGATATACTCTGCTAGTGTAAAAGTTATAACTCTGGTGCCTATACCACTCAAAAGTCTGAGTGTTACTGTACAAAGTGATGACAAAACTCAACCTACTTGTAAGCCAGTGCTCCTGCAAAGTGTTTCTGAATGTACATATCCATAACAGGTCGGAAATGGAAATATTTGCTGTCACGCAGCAGATTTATGATGAACACCTGCAGAAGATAGAGAAGGGAACCCATAACAGAGCAAACTGCACACGTCACCAGGGATTAAATGAACAAGCTAAACAGGCTAACAAACAGGTAGATGATGGTTTTTTTTCATATGCAGACAATGGAAATGCTCCTCTTTGACTTATTGTTTGCCCCTCCCATACTGATGGATGTAATCCTTCTCTCCTCATATTTTGGCTATGGTTATCCTACTCCTTGCACCCAATAAAATTACAGGGGTAGAACCTCCAGCTGAATCTCTCAGACATTTTAAGGTAATAAGATACTAACAATAAGGCATGGTGGTAAGGTAATAAGAGCATGGGAAATACTGACCACCAGGGAAAGAAAAGTACTCATTAATTGGAGTGGGGCTACTTACCAAAGACTGAAAGACCAACAGGCCATACTTTTCTGTATTGTCATCCAAAATCACAAACAAAGTGTCTAGAATGTCTTGCAGGAACTGAAATGGCAGGAAGAGACAGAGAATTTAAATCTACAAATCCTGCTTACATTCAAGAGCACTGCTTTTATTCTCAGATGTGACATACTTTCCTATGCCTTTACCACCATTCTGCAGGAACAGACCACTTTAAGATTTACCCATAGTAGGTGTAAGAAAAATTACTTATTGCCAAGAATGTCTCCCGTCCTTTTACAAAGAACAATTATAAAAGAAAATGACAAACACAAAAATTATTTTATTATAAACTATTTTCATTTAATTTACTAGTGTTTGCCTTTCACTGTCTCTAGGCAGATCAACAGTATTGCCCAAGACTGACAAAACCGTTCACTGTTCTGCAGTCCTAAAAGCATGTGAGATAGCATTCCACATCTGATACAAGCACATCCACTGATTCACAGTAAATAGTAAGTGTTTCAAGACATGGTTAGTACAAAACAGTTGTATTTTACGGGACAGAGATTCAGGGTGGTTGTTGTTGTTTTTATCAAGTATCTGTGCAACAATTTAGCTATACAATGCCAGCCCCTTTTGTCCATGACATGGCAGGTTGCTCAGTGTGCTGATCTCCCACTGCTTTCCATTTCAATAAATAGGACCCACTGGAGAAGAAGATAGCGAAGTGACAGTGCTATAGGGGAAGCTGATAACTGGCATTGTTGGCTAGCTTTGTGCAATCTATTCCATCGGATTCTTTGATGCGGAAAAACAAGAAAAAAAACCCATAATGACTTATGAAGTCCCCCCAATAAGATACAGCTGTCCCTGAATGGCAGTGAATTCCAGAAGGGAGTCAGTCACCACTTCACTTGGAATATGTTAAGTCCACATATTTTTTTAAGCTTTCCTAGAGAAAAATTCTCCCTGTGCAGACCCTAGCTGTACTGCATTGAAGACAAAATTTATTCTCAAAATTATGGAATTTTGTGAAGAAGTCAAATATGGACATGAAGGAGTAGGCTTGTTTTGCTCATAATCATATAAGGCAACATTCAATACGTAGCATTATTCAAAAATGAGTACTTTTAGAGTGGGCAGGTTTTTTGGGTTCACTATCCCAGGGGCCAAACACACCTCCTTCCAATTCTTAAATTCTGCAAAATAAATTGCAGGGAGGGCTCTCTGCATTTCTGGAACTAGTGGAAGGGACAGCCACTGTCTTCATATCTAGCATGGATGTGTCCTTCTCCAGGCTCACAAATGTGTGAATGTATTCTGAAATATCATCTTTGATCTGGAGAAGCCTGGGGCATGTAAGATAACAGAAGAGTTGGAACTCAGCACAACAGAGATTCCCATACAGAACAAAAACAAATTTTGGCAAGGAAAACAAAACCTTTTTCATTTTTTTGCAAAATGAAATTGTGTCTAAACATCTATGTTTGGACTGAAAAGGCCAGGTTTTCAATTTGGGGTTTCTCTCTCTCTCTCTCCGTGGAAATGACAAGAGAGTCCACCCTGAACCTCGCAAATGTTCTTGTTAAAAACTTCATCAAAATACATACATATCTGTGAAACATTTCAGTTTTGGTGAAACAGCTTACTTTGACGAAAAAACATTTTGTCAGAAATGTTCTGACCAGCTCTAATTTTGAGGCCTAAGGAGAGATTTAGAAAAGCGGAGAGAGATAAAGAAGGCCTCCTGTAGATTGTGAAGAAGCAGTTGGAGTCAGGGTAAGGGAGAATGATCTACTTGCTCTGAAGGGAAGGATTTGGGCAAGACATAGAAGAAAAGAAACCTAAAAAGTTGAAATAAATTTGATTAGCCATCTGGCATTTTCTGAGCCTATTCAGGTCCAAATGCTAAAATTTTTGAGGTTTGTCAGTCATAACTAATAGCCACCAGGTTGTTGCTTTGTGAACAAGCAGAGCTGCATATTTAGCTCAGAAATCAACTCGTCAACTGGAGTTTCAGTTCCATCATTGCCTCCACGCAACTAATGAATTTTTGAGTATTCTTGTTTATTTAGGAAGGGAGTTCAGAGACAGCCACCTTTTCAATATTTCCACACAAAAAACATGGTTAATTTAGAGGTAAGGTTGCTTAACTGTACTTTCTCATAACAATGCAAACATTAAAAAACAAGGAAATCATAAGTTAAGGCAACATTCGCCCCAAACACAATAACGGCCAGAGACCCCTTTTACAATTACAGACAGGAATCAAGTTTGTACCCATTCATCCTAAACACACAGGCTGCAGACCCCCAGCAGACTAGACCTGAGAGTTCTCCCATAGCTCCTACAGGCCAGAATGATAGGTGCATGTTATATAATCAGATAACAAAAGACCATCCGGGTTATTTTAATTCATAGATATAACAAGGAAGATTTCCTCTCTTTCATGGTGCAGGAGTAAGAGGGGATAAGGAGGAGTTAATTTCCAGTACAGAAACTGGAGTGCTTCGAGATATTTTGCCCCTACAGGTGCACACGTGCCCATGAGCTTTTGATCAGAGATTTTTCATCCACAGTATCTGTGGGTCCCACCTGCATCATATGCATAGTCATGGTTTGGACTGAGGGAATATAGGAAGGGGCACAAATCAATAAATCAATGACGAGTTAATGATGGAATTATTGCTGCTAGGGATACAATCCTGAATCTCTGCATTTTTTTGTAAGTGTTCAGAGTCCAGGTTCAGTCTCCATCCCCCTTTTCTCTTGGGAACCAGGAAGTAACTGGAGTAGAAGCCTTTTTAGGTGAATCTATGAGGAACCAGTTCAATTGCCCCCCAGCAGCAGGAAAGATTCTACCTCTTGCCCAGGAGACCCTTGTGGGAAGGGTCCCTCAAAAGGGACGAGGAAGAGGGAATGGGGCTGAACTGGATGGTGTAACCCGACTATAATAATTTAAGTAACCATCTGTCTGATCTGATGTATTCTGGGAGAGATGTACATCACAGAGTGGCAATTGGGCAGGGTGGTGCACCACAGGATTCATAGTGAGATGATTTGTTACCCTTGACCAAATGGTCAAAATGAACAAGAGGCTGTACCAGCAGCATCGAGAGAGACCTGCAAAGAAGCTTTGATATCATCTGGCCTTTGGAGATGATGGTTTGAAACTGGTTCTTCTGGTCCTGAGGCAAGTGATCAATAAAATGAGAGAATTTCCTATAATGTGCGTAGTCATATTTTGACAAGGCACGATAGTTGGCAATCCTGAATTGTAGTTCAACGGAAGAGTAACTCTTGCAGCCAAGGAGGTCCAGGTGCTTAAGATCCTGGTCATGAGGAGCTGATTTGAACAGCTCCTGTTTCTCTCATTAACCACGTTGATCACCAGAGAGTTTGGGCAGAGGTGGGAGAAAAAGGTACTCTGAACCCTTGGCCAGCACATAGTACTTTTTGCCAGCACTCCTGCTTGTAGGTGGATGGTAGCCAGTGTTTTTCAAATGGCCATGGTTATCCTGCCTGGAGGAGAAGTATGCAAGATATGCTGGGGTTCCTGTATCCTCTCTAGGGGAATCTGTAAACTCTCAGTCAGCCTCTTTATTTGTTCTTGAAAGACTTTCAAATCAACCATGTAGGATGGGGGAAAGGAGCATAACTGCCACCTCTGGAGGAAAAGGATTTATTGGAAGGTAATGCCTCTTCTGCCCTTGGCTCTTGTTCTTTCAACGGGTCTTCCTGGAGAATAGGGTCCCAGTGCCTGCTTCTCTTGATAGGTCCTCTTCTGTGAGGGCATTCTATAAAATCAGTTAGCATAAGGAGCCCAAGAGCTCCAGAAAGCCCATTGTGGAGGTGTATAAGGAAAGGGGAAGGGAGAGTAAGGGTGCTCCTGCCCACATTGGCAGGTTGGAAGCTGGCTAGTTCCAGGGGTCCTGTCCTTATGGTACACTGCTGGAGAGGGAGGTTGGAATGGAAATGTGGTGGAATCCTGGACAGAAATGTCTGAGTCCAAGGAGGTGTTGCCCCCCTGTATCTAACGGAGAAACTAGGAGTGTTGGTACTGTTGGCCATGTCAGTACTGGTGGTTGTGTTGGTACTGGATTCTGAGTTGGAACCAGTGGCTGACTTTTAGTGTGGAGGTGCACAGAAGCTGGGCAGTATGTCAGGACAGGTGGGTGCATTGGTACCAGTAGGAAATCCCTGTGTACCTCTAAGTACAGCGGATTCAGGCTGTGACTCAGAGAACCTCATGATAGAGGAAACTGGTTGGTATCAGCAATTCTGGACACTGCTCCTCAAGCTGAAGTGAGTTGAAAGGTACTGGATACAGTATGGATGGGCGGTCCATATGCTCCTTATGCACAAAGCCTGGATTGGGGTTGGTGTCATTGGGTTTGGAGGGCTCCAAGAGTACCGACAATCGTGCTGAACAGGGCTGTTGGTCGTAAGACTTCTCAGTATGTGTGCTGGAAGTCTTGTTCATGAGTAGCGACATCTTGATACCAGAGGAGGTAGAAGCCTAGTTGTACCCATACTGCCTTCTCAATCCCTGGCCTTTGGGGTGACTTTCCCCTTCTTTTAGAAGCCACATATGGGCATAGTGATATCTGTTCTTTTTAGAGGACTTTGAACGCTCTGAAACTACCCTTTCTCTGCTCACCGGAGCCAAAGTCGTCACTGGAATGCTCTGAGAGGTTGATGCCAACGTATGCAGGGGGAGTCAGACCCTGAAGTGATGGTGGCTCTCAAGGACTGCTCCATAAGCAGTAACTTCAGTCTGTCCTCCCTCAGCTTCCTGGATCTGCTCCTGAAGCCAGAGCAGACCTTACACTTTGATAGGATGTGGGACTCTCTGAGGCAGCCATAATGCCCGTTGCCAAGGGGAAGGACCCGTGGCAGGTCTGGCAGGGTTTAAAACCCAGGTTTTTGGGCATAGCCCACGGAGGGAGGCTGCAGAAAAAGGACGTCAAAGGGCAGAGGCCCTTGCTGTGAAAAACAAAGGGTGGGGGAACCTCCAAAAGCACAGCTTGTACCAAGAAGAAACAAAAATAATAAAATAAATGGTCAGCTAGGTGTGCTAAGCTAGCAGACACCACAATGCTCCCTCTCTAGCTACAGGTGGTTGAAAAGGAACTGGAGCTGCAGGGGTCTGCTCCTCGCTAATATACCATTGGTCCAGAGCACAAGGATGTGTAGGGAGCAGGCACAGACATGTGGACACTGCTAGCGAAAAATCTCTGATAAAAAGTGTATGGATGTGTGCCCACGTAAAGTGGAGCCCCTTTGGGACAATAACTCCAAGAAGAAGCTGTAGTTGGCAGGGATAATGTCGATTTACTGAGTGTTTCTGGAGTTTAGGATTTTTGAATTACAGTTTTTTTAAACTCCCAGCTTTCATTCATTTATTTTCTTAAACTTGTCTAAATTCAAATATATTAAATAACTGCAACATTCTAATGCTGTTATAGATTAATGCGTAATGTTCAACGTTATCTCAATCTTTAACTTTTTTGGTGAAGGAATAAAGCAGAAACATGACTTTTCCTTATCTACACACTGAAAATATATATACACAAAACCCTGAGCCCCCTAAAAATACCAGGTACATAACCTATCAGATAACAGTCATATTATCTGGGCTTTAAAAATTGACAGCAGAGAGTCAGTCACAGGAAGGCCTCTTCTGGTTTGCTCCCTCGAAGACACCGTTATCATAAAAAATAATTTTCCCATCAGTAAGACTGACCATTAGTTGACTCAGTACCTTAACAATTTCCTCGCCATTGACATGCCTCAGTCTTCCTAGGATATCCATTACACGGTCTGGGTAAGCCTTCCATTTTAAGAGGGCAAGCAAGTCCACTGCAAAATGACACAAGAAAGCAACATGCACTCTGATATACTGTAAAGCACAAGGACACTGAAGAATGTCTAGTACAAGCACTACATGGCTAGGTTACTAAAGTTCAGAATCAGTATGACAACAATAGAGGGCCAGACTGGCCACTAAAAGAAAGAAAGAAATGTTTCAGTTTCCACTGCATGTTTTGATCTTGTCTGTGGTCTCAATCCTGCTTTTCACGCAATATAATGAAAGACTGAAACATGGCATAAGTTTAAGTGAAGCCTCTAAAATACTAACAACAGTTCAAGAATCCTTCCCATAACAAAAGCTTGTGCGTTAGAAACATGCTCAGAACCAGTCAAAATTTATAAACAAGTAAGGTAGGAAGAAAGTCACCCCCAAGATGTGATAGAGATTGAAGAGGCGATACTTGTTCCATGAATTATTCCTCACCTCAAAGAGAAAACCCAAGGAGTAAACCTCAGAAACATATCTTACATTATTGCCAAAGAAATGAATGGTGTTTAAAAAGTAAAGGTTGTATCTCTCCCCATTTTGTCTTGATGTTGCATTGTGGGCAGTCACATTTCACCCTTTGGTGCCTCTGAGGACTTGAAGTAAGCAACATCAAGCCTTGATCACAGAAAACTTCAATATAAAGCCCAACAGAGTTAATTTAGAATTGAGTAAACATGCTAACTTTGAATTTATTATTCTCATGAGTTTAATCAGAATTAACAATGTTTTATCCTAGCCTTTGTGCCTCTATTTACAGAAATATACATACTATCTCTGTTACAAGTTAGTATGCTCATTTCCTTAAAAAACCCTGTCTCTACTCATTCCAGTAGCAATGAAGCTTAGTAAATATAAGCACAGCTAGCATTAAACCATAGAAAAAAGGAACATTATATTGAAAAAACAGAACATGTTTCAATGGCCTTGTTTTCAGAAGGGACAGTTATGGTACCGTTCTGGGTGAGTTTGGTGGAGGAGAGTTGGGTCGAGATCGAGAAGGTCTCTTTGGTACTACGCTGGAAAATGAGGCTAGAAGGGATGTTAGGGCAGCCATTGTAGTCCTCTTTGCAGCAGGGCAGCCCCAGGTACAGAGCATGATTATTAAATGTGCTGTTCTCATCACACTGCAGATACAGAAAGGAAACTAAATTTTACCCAGTTGATTCACTTTATTCCACACATTCATGCCTTGCTAGCAACTGACTAACAATACTCTGAATTATTATCTCTATTATCATAGCACCTAGGAGACCTAGTCATAGATCAGAATCCCATTGTATGATCCTCTGAGTGCACAGAAAATCTATACACAGAAACCTATGCTTGCCATCATCAGGTACACTACATTAAGTCATCTGTGTTTAAGAAAATGTGGTCTCCCACCCACAGATCCCTTCAGAACTTTTAAGGACCTTTCAGATACACTACATATATCTGTTTGAGAGCTATATCTATACACTGAAGGAAAAAACTAGGGTGACCTGGTAAGGACAAAATTACTCTGCTAGAGTATTGTCGAGCAGGATTATGGTGTCTCACATTACTAGTCTAGTCCATAACAGCACGTTTTCAGAGCGTAAAAGCGTATAGTAATAACATACCCTCATAGCATTCGTGGGTGGTTATGAATACTAGTGAGACTGAATTTAAAACCAGAGAGGAGTCACAAAAATCATTATAATTTGAGGGGGGAAATCAATTGTACCTGAAAAATGAAACCCATCTATACCAAGTCCTATAATTTGGGATCTGTTATAAATAGGTTCAGAATCCTGTCACTATTTCCTCATGTAATGAAAAACCGCACTATCAGAAATGCAATGACGATTACTCAAATGTATCTATACTGAAGTAGGGATAAATAGGTGGCAGGTCTGCAGTGCAGCATTAGAAGAGTTGTGAGCTATGGTACCTTATAAACATAAAGCTCATGGATATCATCTGATAGGGTGGTGCCATCATCCCTCATCAGAGGAGTAAATGCAAAGCCAAAGAGCTTTTTTTCTCCTTTGTCTTTAGCTGCAACAGGAAATAAAGAACATAGAGAAACATTTCTGCATATGCTGCAAGTGTATGTGTGTATAATTTTTTCCCCTCACTCTCTATACTTCACACTCACTCCTTAGCCTCTCTGTATTTCTAACAACCAATGCACGACGCCACATCAGGATTCATTTTTATATCTATCTGTAGATTACACACACACACACACACACACACACACACACACAGTACTAGGTCTCAGTTTATGCTATTGACCACACAATTAGTCTCTACAAATGTAAATCACACACACACACACACACACACACACACACACAGTACTAGGTCTCAGTTTATGCTATTGACCACACAATTAGTCTCTACAAATGTAAATCAGACAAGCCTTTATCAAGATTGTGCTGACCGGAGTAAATGATATGCACAACTTGTAAAGATAATATGTCAAAGAACACAGTAGGAAAACAACATGGGAGTCTGTTGTCCTGAACTGCATGTTCTAATCTAGACCCTCTTTTTCTATTCTCTAACAACTCTTGATAGCACCAGGATTCTTAACATTGTACTTATTGTACTTTAAAGTTCCCTCTTCCAGTGACATGGCATTCTAATCCTCTACTTGTAATGGAAAGAAATCAACATTTTTAGATTTGTTTTGGACAAACGATTATGTTGCACTCACTGGAGCAATGCCTGAACTCAAAGCGAAGGTGAGACCCACGAAACCTGTCAATGGGGATGGGTAGCTTGATAATTTCTCCCCAACGAGGGCTGTTACTGTGGTAGAGGACAAAAGAGTGGTATGCACTTCTGTTTGGCTCTCCTGAGCCTAAACTGATACAGTCCTGGAACAAAACACAAAAGAAAGAATAGAAGACATCACCTCTACTACACAAGTAGGTTTCAGAGTAGCAGCCGTGTTAGTCTGTATTTGCAAAAAGAAAAGGAGTACTTGTGGCACCTTAGAGACTAATGAATTTTAAGGTGCCACAAGTATTCCTTTTCTTTTTGTGAATACAGACTAACACGACTGCTACTCTGAAACCTGTCTTTATGCAAAGCACTGAATTTAGCCGTATGGAGTGGAAAAAATTTGTTAGTCTCTAAGGTGCCACAAGTACTCCTTTTCTTTTTACACAAGTAGGGTGACCAGATGTCCCGATTTTTTAGGGACAGTCCCAATTTGGGGGGCTTTTTCTTATATAGGCACCTATTACCTCTCACCCTCGTCCTGATTTTTTACACTAGCTATCTGGACACCATATACACAAGTCATTTTATTACACTGAGAGAGCCTCATGCTGAGGTTACTGAGGTTAGTCTCTTTTTTTCTCTGTATAATTCATCCCCTTCTGCAAACACAAGGACAGAGATAGGAGGAGAATCCTGGATGCAAAGGAATCTGAAGTTTTTTGAAGGGAGATTTTTAGACGGTGCTTTGGATCAGAGGTACAGCTCTGGGACCTGTGTCTCAAGCAGCATTCAAACAGGAGTTGTTTGCTTTCCTTTTTCCTCAGATTATTATTATTAAGTTTTACCTTTGCATCAAGTAAGTGCAGGATATATATTAACAAATGGATCAGAAGGAAAAAATGGGAAGTAACAGATAATTACTCACTTGTAATTAGGCTTCTCTGAAAACATCATTTGGCTAGATTCCTACTTTTGGGTCTCAGCTCACTAATGTAATACAGGGAAGAACTCTCTGAGCTCTCAATTTTTTTTAGCTCTTTGAAGCACTGGCCATACAGCCCTGTTCTCAGATCAAATGCCAGTGCCCCAGTGCCCTTAGATAGAACATTTTATTTCATATTACTGAGTAATGGCAAGCAAAGAACACACAGGTTAATAATTACCACCTAAAGATACCAGAGTGGATTCCCACTCTTGGAGACTAAAAAACTCCGGGGTAGTCTTGACTAATCTATACATTCTCAGCACATGGAGGAACAAAAACTGTACAAGTCAATTTAATTAAGGAGTATCATGGAAACTTCCTGAATCCCCCATTCACAACAGGAGGTAGGACAGTTGGGAGAAATAGTGAGCAGGTGGCGAACAGCTGGAGAAAGAGTGTCTACACTATGAAATTAGGTCGAATTTATAGAAGTTGATTTTTTAGAAAGCAATTTTATTCAGTTGATTGTGTGTGTCCCCACTAAACGCATTAAGTCGGCGGAGTGCGTCCACAGTACCGAGGCTAGCGTTGACTTTCGGAGCGTTGCACTGTGGGTAGCTTTCCCGCAGTCTCCGCCGCCCATTGGAATTCTGGGTTAAGCTCGCAATGCCTGATGGGGCAAAAACATTGTCGCGGGTGGTTTTGGGCACATGTCGTCAGTCGCCCCTCCCTCCGGGAAAGCAACGGCAGACAATCGTTTCACGCCTTTTTTCCGTGCGGGTGCCATACTGCTTTCAGCAGACAGTGCAGTAGGACTGCTAACCGTCGTCATCGAACCACCGCTTCCGCTGCCACTCTGCTCTCCTGATGCTATGAATCCACCTCGCAGGTCCTCTATATGACCGTCGTCATCCACTGCTTCCGCTGCCACTCTGCTCTCCTGGTGGTCTCACAGGGCTGCTTCCACTGCAACTCTGCTCGGCTGCTCTTGTCTCTCCATATCACGGCAAGCGTGCAGCCCACTCAGCTGTTGTGTCCTGGCAGCAGACGGTGCAGTAGGTCTGCAAAACTGGTCATCCAACCACCGCTTCCCCTGCAACTCTGCTCAGCTGCACTCCTGCAGACCCCATACCACGGCAAGCATGAAGCTTGCTCAGATCACCGCGGCAGTTATGAGCATTGTAAACACCTCATGCATTATATGCAGAACCAGAACCTGCAAAAGCAGGTGAGGAGGCAATGGCAGCGCAGTGATGAAAGCAATGAGGACATGGACACAGACTTCTCTCAAAGCACGGGCCCTGGCAATTTGGCCATCCTGGTGGCAATGGGGCAGGCTCATGCCATGGAATGCCGATTCTGGGCACAGGAAACAAGAACAGACTGGTGGGACCGCACAGTGTTACAGGTCTGGGATGATTCCCAGTGGCTGTGAAACTTTCGCTTGCGTAAGGGCACTTTCATGGAACTTTGTGACTTGCTTTCCCCTGCCCTGAAGCGCATGAATACCAAGATGAGAGCAGCCCTCACAGTTCACAAGCGAGTGGCGATAGCCCTCTGGAAGCTTGCAACGCCAGACAGCTACCGGTCAGTCCGGAATCAATTTGGAGTGGGCAAATCTACTGTGGGGGCTGCTGTGATCCAAGTAGCCAACGCAATCACTGAATTGCTGCTATCAAGGGTAGTGACTCTGGGAAATGTGCAGGTCATAGTGGATGGCTTTGCTGCAACGGGATTCCCTAACTGTGGTGGGGCAATAGACAGAACGCATATCCCTATCTTAGGACCGGAGTACCAAGGCAGCCAGTACATAAAACCGAAAGGGGTACTTTTCAATGGTGCTACAAGCACTGGTGGATCACAAGGGACGTTTCACCAACGTCAACGTAGGATGGCCAGGAAAGGTACATGCCGCTCGCATCTTCAGGAACTCTGGTCTGTATGAACAGCTGCAGCAAGGGACTTACTTCCCAGACCAGAAAATAACGGTTGGGGATGTTGAAATGCCTACAGTTATCCTTGGGGACCCAGCCTACCCCTTAATGCCATGGCTCATGAAGCCATACACAGGCACCCTGGACAGTAGTCAGGAGCTGTTCAACTATAGGCTGAGCAAGTGCAGAATGGTGGTAGAATGTGCATTTGGACGTTTAAAAGCGCACTGGCGCAGTTTACTGACTCGGTTAGACCTCAGCGAAACCAATCTTTCCATTGTTATTACTGTTTGCTGTGTGCTTCACAATATCTGTGAGAGTAAGGGGGAGACGTTTATGGCGGGGTGGGAAGTTGAGGCAAATCGTCTGGCTGCTGATTACACGCAGCCAGACACCAGGGTGGCTAGAAGAGCACAGCAGGGCGCACTGCGCATCAGAGAAGCTTTGAAAACCAGTTTCATGGCTGACCAGGCTACGGTGTGACAGTTCTGTTTGTTTCTCCTTGATGAAAACCCGCCCCCTTGGTTCACTCTACTTCCCTGTAAGCCAACCGCCCTCCCGTACACCCTTCGATCACCGCTTGCGGAAGCAATAAAGTCATTGTTGCTTCACAATCATACATTCTTTATTAATTCATCACACAAATAGGGGGATAACTGCCAAGGTAGCCCGGGAGGGGTGGAGGAGGAGGAAAGCACCAGGTGGAGTCGGGAAGGAGGGAAGGACAAGGCCACACTGCACTTCAAAACTTATTGAATGCCAGCCTTCTGTTGCTTGGGCAGCTCTCTGGGGTGGAGTGGTTGGGTGCCCAGAGCAGCCCTCTCCCCCCCCCCCCCCCCGCGCGTTCTTGGGCATCTGGATGAGGAGGCTATGGAACTTGGGGGGGAGGGCGGTTGGTTACACAGGGGCTGCAGTGGCGGTCTGTGCCTTTCCTGCACCTCAACCATTCACCAGAGCATATCCGTTTGATCCTTCAGTAGCCTCAGCATTGCATCCTGCCTCCTTTCATCATGCTGCCGTCACCTTTCCTCTTGATCCCACCACCTCTCCTGTTGCTCCCAACACTTGTCCTCACGTTCATTTTTGCTTTCCTGGACTCTGCCATTGTCTGCATCCAGGCATTCTGCTGTGCTCTTTCAGTTTGGGTGGACTGCATGAGCTCAGAGAACATTTCATTGCGAGTGCGTTTTTTTCACCTTCTTATCTGTGCTAGCCTCTGGGACAGAGATGCTAGTCACAGCTTTGAAACATTTGCAGCTGCGGAAGGAAAAAAGGGAGTTTAAAATTGAAAAAGACACATTGGCCATTTAAAAGGAGAGGCTGATGTTTTCGGGTTAACGTGCAGCACAAACCAACTAACCCCCCCACCCAATTCTCTGGGATGATCGCTTCACCCCTCCCCCCACCACATGGCTAACAGCAGGGATGATTTCTTTTCAGCCACAGGCAAACAGCCCAGCAGCAATAGCCACCTCTGAATGTCCCCTTAATAAAATTCCCCTATTTCAACCAGGTGACCATGAATGATATCACTCTCCTGAGGATAACACAGAGCGATAAAGAATGGATGTTGCTTGAATGCCAGCAAACAGCAGGACCACATGCTGCCATGCTTTCTTATGCAATGATTCCAGACTACGTGCTATTGGCCTGCCGTGGTAAAGTGTCCTACCATGGAGAAACCTTTTACAAAGGCTTTGGGAGTACCTCCAGGGCAGCTTCATTGAGATGTCCCTGGAGGATTTCCGCTCCATCCCCAGACACTTTGACAGACTTTTCCAGTAGCTGTACTGGCTGTGAATGCATCCCAAGTCTTCAAGGCAAGTTAATTATTAAACATGCTTGCTTTTAAACCGTGTATTATATTTACAAAGGTACACTCACCAGAGGTGCCTTCTCCACCTTCAAGGTCCGGGAGCCCAAGTTGGGAGGGTACTGTCTCCAGGGTGATAAACAGTTCCTGGCTGTCAGGGAGAATGGTTTCTCCGCTTGCCTGGTGTGTGCTATCTTCAACCTCCCCCTCCTCATCATCTTCGTCGTCCCCAAAATCCTCATCCCTGTTGAGTGAGACTCCCTTGCAGGAGGCCACGTACAGGTGTGGGGTAGTTGTAGGGGCACCCCCTAGAATTGCATGCAGCTCATCATAGAAGCGGCATGTCTGGGGCTGTGACCCCAAATGGGCATTTGTCTCTTGGGTTTTTTGGTAGGCTTTCCTGAGCTCCTTAAGTCTTTTGGAACGGAGTTCTGATAACACGGATTTGTCTCCCCATACAGCGATCAGATCCAGTACCTCCCATTCGGTCCATGCTGGAGCTCTTTTAAGATTCTGGGACTCCATGGTCACCTCTGCTGATGAGATCTGCACGGTCACCTGTGCTGATCAGCTTGCCATGCTGGCCAAACAGGAAATGAAATTCAAAAGTTTGTGAGACTTTTCCTGTCTACCTGGCCAGTGCATCTGAGTTGAGAGTGCTGTCCATAGCAGTCACAATGGAGCACTGTGGGATAGCTCCTGGAGGCCAATACCGTCGAATTGCGTCCACACTAACCCAAATTCAACCTGGCGATGTCAATTTCAGTGCTAATCCCCCTCGTTGGGGAGGAGTACAGAAATCAATTTTAAGAGCCCATTAAGTCGACAAAAATGGCTTCGTTGTGTGGATGGGTGCAGGGTTAAATCAATCTAACGCTGCTAAATTCGACCTATACTCGTAGTGTAGACCAGGGCCAAGAAGGAGACACTCCATGGTTTGTATTGAAATACAGATATACAAAAAGGTAAAGCACAAATGCATTCACTGGCTGGACACCTGCAAAGCAACCTGGAAGCTCTGACTACACCATACATCTTAAAACAAAGCAGAAAAAGGACAGTTGAAAGAATCTGCAAGTATAACTTCCAAGAAAAATTGATTTTGTTTTTGTTACCCCCACTCCTTCCAGGAAAATAGTAACCCAGGTTTTGGATTATTGATTTTTTATTTTTTGGGTGGGGTAGGTTCCTCCCTTTTAATGTTCTGAACTTCTCTATCAATTTGAAATATTTATATGGAAGGAACATAACAGAATGAATTCAAAATAGAACAGGTGCAGAGAATGGTTACTAGGATGATCCAAGGAATGGAAAACCTACCTTATGAGAGGAGACTCAAAGAGCGTGGCTTATTTAGATTAAGCAAAAGAAGGCTGAGGGGAGATATGATTGCTCTCTATAAATACATCAGAGGGATAAATGCCAGGGAGGGAGAGAAGGTATTTAAGTTATGCACCCATGTGGACACAAGAACAAATGGCTATAAACTGGCCATCAACAAGTTTAGGCTTGAAATTAGACAAAGGTTTCTAACCATCAGAGGACTGAAGTTTTGGAGCAGCCTTCTAAAGGAAGTAGTGGGGGCAAAAAACCTAACTGGCTTCAAGACTGAGCTTGATAAGTTTATGGAGGGGATGGTATGATGAGATTGACAACAATGGCATGAAGCGGATCTGTGACAGCTAGCAGCAAATATTTCCAATGGCTGGTGATGGGACGCTAGATGGGGATGGCTTTGAGTTACTACAGAGAATTCGTTCCCAGGTGTCTGGCTAGTGGTTCTTGCCCACATGCTCCTCAGGGTCTAAACTGATCGCCATATTTGGGGTCGGGTAGGATTTTTTCCCCCCGGATCAGATTGGTAGAGACTCTGGGAGGTTTTTTTGCCTTCCTCTACAGCATGGGGCAAGAGTCACTTGCAGATTTAAAATAGTGTAATTGGTGGATTCTCTGTAACTTGAAGTCTTTAAATCATGATTTGAGGACTTCAGTAACTCAGACAGAGGTTAGGGATCTGTTACAGGAGTGAGTGGGTGAGGTTCTGTGGCCTGCAATGTGCAGGAGGTCAGACTAGAGGATCATTATGGTCTCTTCTGACCTTAAAGTCTATGAGATTATAATGTAACAGAATACTCTGGGGGCACTAGGACTCAAGTGCCCCTCCCCACAGGTAAAACAGCAGAGAGGAACCAGCCAGATGCAGCCAAAGCAGGGACCACTGGACATTCAGAGAACTTTCTACAACTTTGACTGGATTTTCTGTGCCCTATGGTGATTGGTTGTTTGCTTCAACGAGAGCCCTGCGCAGATACAAAATTTGTATCCACATTTGATCCATGATCTGCAAAAATGGTCCATGATATAAGGTGGATATCTGTAGAGTTGCAGGGCTCTAGCTACAACCCTCTCTCTCCTTTGCAGTCTCGTCACCTTAGCTTCACTCCACACCTGCTCCTCTTACCCCCTTCCCTATCAGCCTCACTCTCCTTCTCTGCCCTTTATATTTAGCTTATCTCCTTCTAAGTAACCCCACAATAAATAAATATAATCATGTAACTAACCTGACATTTGCTGCCATTACACTGTTCACTCAGCTTGTGTATTATACCCTCTTCCCCTGCCCTGTGTCTCTCTCGTCTATTTAGACAGTAAACTCTGTGGGGCAGGGACTCCCTAATACTGTGTATATTTACAGTGCCTACAACAATGGGGCCAATTCTTGGTTGGCTCTTAGGCACTACATAATAAATAAAGTTTAATCTCTTTTAATATTGCTAGAAGCTAGGATATAGCAGATAAACTGATCAGCACTATAAGGAGTTTATATCATGGAAGTAGATGCATAGTAAGATTGGATACAGGCCTGGGTGAATGGTTCAATATTGTGACTGGAGTTAGATAAGGGTGTGTGTTATCATCAATCCTCTTTGCATTGGCAGTAGATTGGGTGATGAAGCAGGCAACACAAGGCATCATGGACGGTGTAAAATTGGTTAGCAGAGACTAGTTAACACAACGTTAACTTTGCCAACAACATTGCTTTACTGAGGCCAGGTCTACACTACTGGCTAAATCGGCACTGCTCTGATCCCTGCAGCAGTATCGGTTTAGCAGGTCTGATGAAGACATGCTAAATTGATGGGAGAGCACTTTCTGATCGAATTGTCTACTCCACCTCTCCGCCAAGAAGGGTAAGGGAAGTTGGTGGGAGAGTGTCTCCCATCGACACAGCACAGCGTAGACACTGCGGTAAGCGGATCTAGCTACGTTGACTCCAGTTACGTATTTCAATGAAGTAGCGTAACTTAGATCAATTTACCACCATAGTGTAGACCAGCCCTAAGTATGAATGGAATGGAATTACTGCCCTAACATCAGAGGTAGAACAGGAAGCAGCAAAATTTGGACTGAAAATCAAGGCAGAGAAAAATCAATATTATGAAAGTAGAAAACTGGACAACAGATACAAAGGTGTACATGGATGGAAAAGAAATTTAACAGCTAGCAATGTTCTGATACCTGTGTGTGTGTGATGTCATTCAAAGGTGGCTGTGATAAACATATTCACACAAGAAAAACACCACTTTTGGAAGGATGACCAAATTTGGTCAAACAGATCTTCACACCAAATGATAGGTCAGATTATACCATGTGATTGTACTGAGCATGTTTCTGTACAGAGCAGAGACATGGCCAATGACTGTGGCTAACAAAAAGAGATTGGAGGCTTCCCATCAAAGATGGTGGAGGAAAATACTGAATATTTCATGAAAAGACAAAATTACAAATATAAGAGTAAGGGAGCTGAGAGAGCAGGACAGGTTATAAAATATCATCAAAGAAAGATGGGTCAGCTGCCTAGGACATATATACCATATGGAAGACAAGAGACATGCTAAGCAAGTATTGAAATGGGTATCTGACAACAGAAAAAGAAAGCAAGGAAGGTCAAGGAAGAATTAACTGAAGACAGTGCCAGAGGACACTGATTGATCCGGCATCAGCTGGGATGAAGTACCACAACAACTAGTGAGTGACCATAATCAGTGGAGGAATTAGACTTTCCAATTTGTCAGCAGCTCAGAAGGAAAGAAGACCAAAGGTGAGGTTTCTCTCTTTCTACATGTTCCCTCACCCATACAGCAGATTTCTGTATATGATGTGGCAAGGCATCTTTTTTGCCACGTCAGCCTCAGCATTTCTCTCTGTGGTGGCAGAGGCAGGGCTGGAGTAAGTCAGTCCTACTCTGGAGGTTTTTAAATTCTTAACTTTGGTTTATTTACAATATTTACAAGGTCAGGCTCAGGGTAGGCTAGAGTAGTTCTCTTAAGCAAAAGAACCCCATAATACAAAAGAAATATATCTCCTGGACCCCTGACTAGAGTATTAACTTATTATGCTGGTTTCTGGTTACTAGCCCTTCCCCAAAACAGAAGTAAATTCAATGTTTCCCGTGTACGGAGGAGACCAGCCTTCTCACCTAGGATAACCCTTTTCTTCCTGCTGCCCCTAACCCTGCTGAAGCTTGTTTCTTCTCCTTCCTCCCACTCTCTTACTGGAGGAGGGGCTTTTAAAGGTCATCAGCAGCCCTTAATTGGACTCAAGTGTCTCTAATTAACCTGAGGTAACGTCTTTTCAGTTCATAGGAAAAAGGGTCTTCACCGTTATAGGACTGATACACATGACTTCCACCACTCTCTTATAGCTGTGAGGTTTGACTTTGTCACAATGATCAAGAATTTTGTTAATAAGTGCTTATTGTTATATCACATGCTTCTACATATAGTAGAAAAACAGAGTTTATTTGTAAGGTGCCAGTTCCTGAAGCATTCAAAGCATAGGAATTCATATTAACTAATAACAATTCCATCTCTCCTCTCCTTCCCTCCACTACAATAAAATGGCCTCTGTTTCTCAAAAGAGACTTAACACTGAAGTGCCCATGTATCAAAATCATTGTCACTCAATCTGCTTATTTCAGAGTAGCAGCCGTGTTAGTCTGTATCCGCAAAAAGAAAAGGAGGACTTGTGGCACCTTAAAGACTAACAAATTTATTTGAGCATAAGCTTTCGTGAGCTACCACTCACTTCATTGGATGCATATATATCCATTCTTACTTGTAATTTGGTAAGAAATTAAGTAGATCTCTTGTAAGAAACTGATTTGTGGTCCTGGCTTCTCTGAGGAGGACCCAATGCTCTTTTATTTACTTGGATTTGGGATATCTTTGAAATGAAGTGATATATTTTTAAAATCAGTCACTTATAAAAAAAAAATCTACCTAACAATCTATATGGGTCTAACCTCTCAAATCTGTGATATCTGAACCTTTGTCCTAGTTCCTTACATGACCTCACCATCATCCAACAAAGGAAATACTCTAAAAGGTTTAATTAAGAAAAAGAGAAACTTTAACCATAATTATTATTGAACATGTCAATAATAATAAATATGCCAAATCTATAAAATTAGTCACAATGTAATGTTGGCATGCATAGCTGAACCATGGGCCATACATTGATTCTAAGTAAGATGAACTGAATATATCCCCAGCTCTCTGACCATCCTTATTTCAACAAGATGGGCCATTTTAATACTGACCCATATTTTTGTTATTATTTATATTACAGTAGCAGCGAGAGGCTACAACTGAGATTGGGGCCTCATTGTACTAGGTACTGTACAAACAGATACTATAGCAAGAGACAGTCCTTGCCCAAAAGAATTTACAATCCAAACGGATTAGTTCAAGCGGACACATCCTCAAAATGGAGAAATTGTGTGCTCAATGCACAAAGAAGTTCATGTGTTTTTAAACTTCAGACCAAATATTTAACTGAAACATGTAAGGCCAGATTCTCAACTGGTATCAGTCAACACAGCTTGACTGAAAACAATGGAGATATTTCAATTTACACCAGCTGAGGATCAGACCCAAAATTCAAAAGAATGTTCCCTAACTTATAGAGCATTTCAAATGTTCAAACAGCTGTCCAAAAAGGAACTGATTAACAACAACTGAGGATTCCTAAATGGGATATGACATACCTCATAACAAGTAAGCAAAATATCCAGCCTAGCGCAATAAGAGCCCACAAGAGAAAGCAGAACTCTGCTCCCTTTAATCTGAATATTTGTATAGTTTATTACTTCAGAATAGCAGCATGAAACATATCACATTTAACATCTATTGAATTGAATTTAGACCACTTCAAAAATGCCAGTCGCCAATATGCAGAAATAATCAGTACCACATAACAGAAACACACTATACGGCATTCAATTTGGAGACTAATCCCGTCTCATCTCTTTGCTCACTGTCGAGTTTTCTGCGTGATGTAAAAATTTTGCCAATTCATCTGCCAAAGTAAAAGCAAATGAGACCAGCCATCTGGGATTACTGTTAATTTAGTGGGGTAATTTATCATTCCACATTAATATCCTTGTCCTTGTAGAAGACAGTTGACCTTTTAAGTGTATACTGGTGTTCTAAATCTATAGAAAAACCCTGAAAAACAGAAAACTTCAGCTCCTCAAATGTTAGGTTTCCAGTTTGTGTCAGCCTCCAAAATGCTGTAAAGATTAGACAAAAAGTTTGCTTTCAAGGTCTTCCTCTTAATTTAGGTGAAGATCTCTGAGAATGATGAGATCTATCACTTTAATAGTCTCAGCTCTGTAATGGATTTTAAGATGTCTAGGCATCCATTTGCCAAAAACCTACATGGGTTTATTACCCTAGGTGTTTTCAGTATGATACTAAATTAATATTGTTTTATCTTTTATTTTCAGAATCATTCTGTTTTGTTTCAAACTATTCGCAAAATTTCAAGGTATTTTACTTTACACTTCATACATGTGGTCTAGTTAATCTTCATTTTGGCCATTTAGAGCAAGTGGGCTTTTAATTTTATACTTGTGACGCCCCTGCCATTTCCCATCAGGAGTGAAGCAGATATCATTTAAGGTCAGATAGGATTTTGATATTAAACAGAAGGAGAAGCTGTTGCTGCAAAGACACTGTCAGCTAGAGAACTTCAGCTGCAATAATTCAACATAATAGAAAATGAAAAAGAGTGCATTAAAGATTAATAATTTTTTATTGTAAACATTAATAGTAAGGAGTTTCTGGAAGAGCTGCTTGATCCAATATCTTCAGTGTTTATATTTGTTTTCCCAGAAGGATCACCTGAGTTCCTTGAGGCTGCTTACGTAATGCGATGCAGCCATTTTCTCCCCCAAGTTTCTTTTAATTATAGGGTGAATTTAATAACTTTTAGTGCTTAATAGAGAGGAGAGATTGATAGCAATTCTCTGTTCCAAGCATACAGTAATTGAGCAGAACTGCGCAAGTTTCTCTCACACAGTCAAAGCACCACAATTCCAATTTGAAATATATTTGGCTGTTCCTGGTCTATGGCTTATTCTGAACAGAGATTGCTGGTTGTGATAAGGGGTGCTAAATTACAAAGTAGTGTGAGGAAATTTCCACTAAAATTAGACAGAAATTAGACTAAAACCACCAAACGTGTTGACTTGGGAAATAATTCAAATTTGAATACAATGCCTTCTACAGACTTCAGTGGGACAAGACAATAATTTTAAGGACATCTCAATCTCTCCCTAAAGGCCCAATTCTGTCATCCTTACTCATATTTTTGTATGCAGTATTGTTGTTGTAGCTGTGTTGTTCCCAGATATCAGAGATAAGGTGGGTGAGGTAATATCTTTTATTGGAGCAACTTCTGGTTGGTGAGAGAGATACGCTTTTGAGCTTACACAGAGCTCTTCTATAGGTCTGGGAAACTCACTCAGTGTCACAGCTAAATACAAGGTGGAACAGATTGTTTAGCATAAGTAACTAACACACATTTCAAGGGACCATTCAAGATGAAATGGTCCGTTAATACCCCTCCAGTCATAGGGAGGAAAGGAAAGGGGGGGTTGTCAGTGGGAAATAGATTATTTTAATAAGCCATACATCCAGTGTCTCTATTCAGTCAGGTATAGAGTGACATATTCAGTCCTCATCCTCAAAGGAAACTTGCACAACACTTTCAAGAGACAAGCTGGGAGCTTAACCTCATAACTTTTGCTAGATACTAAAAATTGTGAGCCTGCCCCACACACGCTGCAGCAGTGGCTCCTTCCCCGGAGCTGGGCCTGGTTCCTCATTCTGGGCATTGCGACTTGGTGCACAGGGTTACAGTGCCATTCACATTTGGCCCAGCCACCCCTCATCATTAACAGAGTGGCAGCTGAGCCAAACCTGAGCAGTGCTGTGATCCCACATACCAAAGCACAATGCCATTCACTTAAATTTAGTCAGCCGCACCCTTCTCCCCTCCCATCACTGGCATGGAATTCTTGAGTTTTGATCCACTCTGAGTGAAAAGTTTACTAAATTAGCTTTTCACTTACTGTTTATTAATGTTTTGTCCAAGTGCCCAAATTCAGAGGTTTACCATTATTTCCCCACTAGCAGAATTGCCCTAAATTAATTCAAGCCTGGTAGTTGAATCTCTTTATCATAGTATAGTAGTAAATAAAGAACCCCAAAGGCCCAAAACGTTGAAGGAAATCATTTTATTCAAAACTTTCCAGGGTATTAGAGAAGGCAAGAGAAGATGTGCATGGAACAAGTAGGTTGATATTGATGTAACTCAGCACGGAAACAAACTAATTTGCTTACCTTCAGGATCTCTCCATCTGCATAAAGAACATACATGGTCACTTCGATGTTCTTCTGCACACTCTTCCCGCCTCTCTCAAAATCCCCCTTCTCTAGTGTCAGGTACAAGTCATTACGTATATCACCTGAAATGAGAGATAGAAGTCACATGTTTAAACACCACATCAAAGATATGGTGCCTCTATGGAGGCAACTGACTGACTTTGTTCTTCAAGGTTTTGGCTGGAGCTCAACTCATTCCAAGCAGCAAGTTAATAAAAAAAAAAAAGAATATTTGACCAACAATGAATTAAATCAGAGGGTTGTTAGTAACGTTTGTATTAAATCTGAATTTGGAATCAATAATTGCATTATTACGGGGGGAGTGAAGGGAATGGGAAAATAACCTCACATTCTTTTGCCGGGTCATCTGATTTGGAATGATCCAGGTAAGTTTAACCAATGGTCAATAACACTTAATTAACTGTCTCTAGTATGCTTTAAAAATTGTGATATTTTGTAGCAAGTAAGTTCAAGTAATTCTTTTCACAACAAAACTAATGTTTATTATTACTGTAACAAAAGCAAAAGCTGTTCTTTGTTTTGAAGATCTGTTTGTAATTCAAACCTCTGCTGAGGTGGAGTGGGTGAGAATTAATACATTTCTTTCTGCTGGATTCCTGGCTAGCTTGCAGACTCCATGCAGGAGTGCTAGGGAGAGAGCACTAGAAATGCCTGCCAATTTTTCATCACCTTGTTTTCAAGTGCTTTCAGAGCAGATGATTATATCCAGAAATACAGATGCTAGGGTACTGGGGGTAACAATCTGTCAACCCTTTGTTGCTTTGAATTTGACAGCTTCTAGTCCACTTTTCTAGTATTTACTGCTGGTGTGGGAAAATCAGCTTTCAAATCTAATGTAGTCAACTCTAAAGTGTTTATGTTCTGTAACAAAAGGAGACAAGAGAGCACCCATTTTTCTTTAGGTTTTTCATTTATTTATTTTTAACTGTCACTGGCTTCTAAAGATATACTTTTTCATCTGTGTTGGTTTTCCATATAGCATACTGAAGGATAGCTCATGCTAACACGGTGTGAAAAATGTGTAAGGTTAAAAAACAAAAAATCAAACCCTTTCAGGCAAATATTGTGTTAAGCAGCCCAAAGAAACTAAATAATGAAGTAATGGAATGGCTATCCAGCAATGCAGAGCCTGTTTGGAAGTATGGTTTTTTCCACTTCAGTACTTGGAGAAGCTGATGCATTTAAATCTGTTCATTAACCAGAAGCACAAAGAAAGAGGCAGTGAGGGAAATCCTTCTGTATCTGTCACGGTCTACACCTAAACGGAAATGTTCCTTAACCCCTTTCCTAAATCCACTGTATGGATCAACACTACAAGCTTTCAGCCTTGTCTTTATCTCACTTTTTGCTCGTGACAAGTATAACTCTTTAGCACTTAATATTAGATACAGAGCTATATTATTTTGCCGAGACTTCTGTTGGGAGTTGTTTATGAACAGGAATCTATACAGGGCCTCCTCCTTGCTGCATTATCCCCACTCCCACTGTGTAGCCCCATGAAGTTTGCAGTCTGAAGCATCTCACAATTAGAGATCTGAAAATGCCAAGGCTAATTAATGGGGGAGGGAGGTGGGAATTGTCATATGGAAACTGGTTTCTGAAGACCCTCAAGCATTTTACCTAGCATTTCTTACTAATGTTTAGTGGTCAAACTTAACACCTAGCAAACCACAATGATGGGAAAGTGATAATGCATTTTAATCAGTCTCATTGCTCAAAATGCAGGCTGAGCCATTTATGCACTTGCTATGGGACTATTAAAGAAATGTAACAGTCTGTTGACATGAAAGAGAAATGTAGGTCAGAGTTGATTATTTGCTTTGAAATTTCTCGTGGTCAGTCCTTAGTGAAAACTGCACACATTTTCCTCAGAACACTTCATATGGCGAAAGGAATTAATTTACATCTATAAACTAACTTTCTGGAAATACATTTTACTAATTATAATTGGGTATTTTGGAGCCTCTTGCTGGTGACCCCATCTTGCTGAAGACTGACTCTGGAAATCAGAGTTCTAGTGACAGATTACAAATCAGTCCCTAGCCTGGTTTAATAACAATATTTGATATTGACATAGCATCTTACATTCCAAGATGCTTTACATAGGTATATATAAAGGAAACCCATAAGATACATACAGCTTAGATACCGTGATTGACATCACAATGAAAAATGAGGGGAGAAGGCATTTTAGTCAAGCACACTGATGCAACTGCATTTACAAAAAACAGCTTGGGGTCTGTAATGTTAATGCAGAGCAAACAGGACCTTTTAAAAAATAAAGTGTTTCCCACAGCAAAGGGTACAAGAGCAAATGTATGTACTTTGGCACAGAAAAGGCGTCATAAACATACAGCTAAGGGTATCATAAAATCCCTCCTTACCTGTAAAGGGTTAAGAAGCTCAGGTAACCTGGTTGGCACCTGACCAAAAAGACCAATAAGGGGAGAAGACACTTTCAAATCTGTGGGGGAAGGTTTTTGCTTGTTATCTTTGTTGGTTCTCTCCGGGTCAGTGAGAAATCAGGACAGGGAAAATACATCTCCCAAAGCCCTACTTGAACTAAGTATCTAAATTACAAAAATTGTAAGTAAAGCAAGGAAATGCGTTAGTTTATCTTTTGGTTTAGCTTGTGAATTTTCCCTGTGCTAGAGGGAGGTTTATCCCTGGATTTTTGTAACTTTTAAGTTTTGCCTAGAGGGAAATCCTCTGTGTTTTTAATCTGATTGTCCTGTAAAATTACCTTCCATCCTGATTTTACAGAGGTGCTTCTTTTACTTTTTTCCCCTTTATAATAAAGTTCTGTTTTTTAAGAATCTGATTGGGTTTTTAGTGTCCTACAAACCCAAGGGTCTGGTTTGTGCTCACCTTGTTTATTTTTCAAGCCTCCCCAGGAAAGGGGGTGTAGGCTTGGGGGGATATTTTGTGGGACTAGGAACTCCAAGTATTCCTTTCCCTGATTCTTTGTCTAAATCACTTGGTGGTGGCAGCATACCTCAGTCCAAGGACAAATAGAGATTTGTACCTTGGGGAAGTTTTTAACCTAAGCTGGTAGAAATAAGCTTAGGGGGTCTTTCATGCGGGTCCCCACATCTGTACCCTAGAGTTCAGAGTGGGGAAGGAACCCTGACAGAAGGGGTGAGTTAACTTGATCAGATATTGAACCTATGATTGCAGAGAGTCTAGTTATTCCAAAGTCAGAAGATTGAACTACTGAATTAAGTTCTTCACTTTAACGATGAAGATAATTTTACTGTCTTAAAAATATTTACTTAAATATTACATTGGTTTACCACCTCTGCCACTGGCCCCCATGAGTTGGGGTCACATTTCTCTGAGATGGTAGCTGTCAGCAGGAGGTTTCTAAGCCCAGAGGCACTAAGACCTTGCCTACACTACACAGTTTTGTTGACAAAAGTCAGGTTTCGTTGACAAAACAGTGGAGGTGTACACACTGCAATGCTCTGTCTGCCAACAAAATTCTCCTGCTTTGCTGATAAAATAAAACCACCTTCACGAGAGGCGTAGAGATTTTTGTGGCTAAGTTATATTGACAAAGTGTCAGTGTAGACACTGCGCTTGGTTATGTCACTGTAAATGGCCTTCAGAAGATATCCCACAATGCCCATCCTGACTGCTCTTGTCAGCAATTCAAACTCTGCTGCCCTGCACCCAGGTACACAGGCATCCACTCCTCCCCCTTTAAATGCCCCGGAAGAGGCAGGCATACCAGAAGGCAAGGGAGACAAACCGTCGCTCTGGTGCTGCGCCAAAGACGCGCCACTTCTATATGGAGCTGGATGCCATCCTTGGCGGTAACTCTACCACCACCACCACGAGCCCCGTGGATACTTCGGTGGGGCTGGAGGCAATGGACAGTGAACTCAATGGCAAGGAGAAAGTCGTGGATCAGGAGGTCAAGATGGAAGATGATGTGCAGCACACGGCAGGGTCATCTGGTGGCACAGTGAGTCAGGACCTCTTTTCCATTCCGGAGGGGTCTAGCCAGTCCCAGCAGTCTGTGTCTGGTGTGCATGATACAGGAGAGGAGAGCTCTGGTAAGTGATCTTCTTGAGTAGATGCTGCTTGATTATATGAGGTAGAGCTGTCCTTTGCTCTGTATATTCTCGAAGTGAGTAAAGGGATAGAAATGTACAAGACTAGCTGTGTTTGAGTGTGCTATACATTCCTCTGTGCAGCTAAGCAGAGTGGTGGAACAGTGTGTTAATGTACACCGAGATTTCACGGGAATCCTCCATAGAGATCTCTAGGAAACTTTTGTGTAGGTACTCGCCAATCCTCTGCTGAAGGTTCCCTGGCAGAGCTGCTTTGTTCCTTTAGCCATTGTAGGAAACTTTCCCACGCCAATAGGCAATCACTTGTGCAGGGACCAAAGCAGCACACAGGCGAGCAGCATAGGGACCCAGTCTGAAGCTGCATGCGTGCAAGAGATGCACCCTTGCTTACCCTCAGGAGTGAAATATTGTCTTTGATAACCCACCTGAGGAAAATGGTGGCAGAATTTACAATATTGTCCCTAGTCACCTGCACCGATCCCCTTAAAAAAAATCTACCTAGACCCTCTGCCCGAACCTGAACACCCAACCCCGACCTGGGCCAAACTCACCACGCTTAGGGTGTTTGCCAAGATGTATGCTTGTCAAGGGACAGTGTGAAAGTGATTCGTATGTTAAAAGAGATGTATTTTACTGTAAAGATTCAATGCTGTGTGTGAACTAACCATCATGCTTCTTTGTATTTTTTTCTGTGCTCCTGCAGATGTGGCCTTCAGGGGAACCCCCTACACACCAGCGAAGGGCCACCGCCAGATAGGGAAGCGACCAAGGTGGAGCAAGGAGAACATGTTCCAAGAGGTGCCCCAATCCTCAGAGGCCGAAAAAAGAGAATGCAGTTAGTGGAGAGAGACCCTGAGGGAAAAATTTAAAATAGAAAGGCAGGACAGAAAGGAGACCAAGAAGCGCATTTGTAAAGGACCAGGAGCAGATGATAAAAGTGATGGAGGAGCAAACAGAGGTACTGAAGTCCCCAATCATGCTCCAGACAGAACACATGCATGCTCTCCCTGCTGCCCTGCAACAGATACAGAACTGCTTTCCATGTCCTCCCCAAACTCCTCCCACACATTCCTTGATACTTCCTGGAACATCTCGGTACCCCATTCATTCCACCCCTTCAGACAGCTTCCAAAATGATAGCTGGACTTACACACAGCTATGAGAGCCAACACTGCCCTGCACTCTTATCTCCCTTCCCACCAATCCTTTTGTGTGTGTTGTTAATTGGTATTTAATAAAAACAAACTCTCTGAAAGATAACCAATCTTTATTTGTCTCCTACTCATGGTGGTTGCTGCTGGTAGAAATACATAGCGGCAGTCTGATCATTTGCTGACCTCAAATCCTGCTCAAGAATCATCACAATTTTCATCCAAGGCAGCACATTAACAAAGCATGGCAGAGTGCTGTATAGAAAGACACATTACTGGTGCTCATTATCAAAATCTTGCCTCAAAGCCTCCCTGATTTGAATAGCCCCGTTTTGCCCCTCTAATAACCCTGGTATCTGGCTGCTCAAATTCAGCAGGCAGGCAATCCATCTCCGCACTCCACTCCAGGGGAAAACTTTTTATTCTTAGCCTCACAAATATTATGGAGCATGCAGCAGGCTGCTATGATTATGGGAATGTTTTCCTCATTTAGGCCTAACCTGCCATAAAGGCACTGCCAGCATGCTTTTAATCAGCCAAAGGCACATTCCACAGTCATTCTGCATCTGCTCAGCCTATTCTTGAAGCACTCCTTGCTGTTGTCCAGATTTCCCATGTAAAGCTTCATGAGTCATGGGAATAAGGAGTAGGCTGGGTCTCCCAGGATCACTACAGGCATTTCAACATCCCCCACTGGAATCTCTGTTCTGGAAAGAAAGTCCCTGCTTGGAGCTTTCTGTAGAGGCCAGTGCTCCTGAAGACGCATGCATCATGCACCTTCCGAGACCACCCCACGTTGATGTCAGTGAAACGTCCGCATGATCCACAAGTGCCTGCAATACTATAGAGAAGTACCTCTTTCTATTGATGTACTCCATCACAAGATGGTCTGGGGCCAAAATTGGAATATGCATGCCATCTATTGCCCTTCCGCAGTTAGGGAATCCCATTGCCACAAAGCCATCCACTCTTTCACACATATTGCCAAGAGTCACAGTCCTTTATAACATGATGCAATTAATAGCTCTGCATAATTGCATTAACACAGCCCCAGTGGTCAACTTCCTGACTCCAAAGTGATTTGCGACTGACTGGTAGCTTAACCAGCTTCTACACAGCGATCGTCAGGCATTTCTCCGCTGAGAGGGCAGCTCTCATTTTGGAGTCCTTGTGCCGCAGTACTGGGGCGAGCTCCGCACACAGTTCCTGGAAGGTGGCTTTCCACATCCAAAAGTTCTGTAGCCACTGCTCATCATCCCAGACCTGCATAATGATGCAATCCCATCATTCAGTGCTTGTTTCCCGAGCCCAAAAGCAACTGTCCACCATGTTCAGCTGCTCTGTGAATGTCAAAAGTAATCTGGCATTGTTTCTTTCCATGGCACACAGCAGGTCAGGCAACTCTGATTCCTGTTCAGATTTGGAGCTCATGATATACTGCATGACCATCCACGACATGTTCATAACAGTGACCACAACAGTAGAGAGCGGTGCAGGATCCAGCCTTTCAGACAGAGATGGCGGGTGCACAGTAAACAGGGGCCATTGAAAAATGCTGGGAAATGCAGTCAGAAGCCCATAGAATGCTGGGACAGAAAGACCTGCATCAGGGGACGTTGAGCCTGCACCCATGATGCACTGTGATCCACTCTGCTTTCCCACAACTCCTAGCTGCAGAAGGTGGCAAGTAGCACAGTGGGATGGCTACCCACAGTGCACTGCTCTCACTGTTGATGCTAGAGCACCAAGTATAGATGCACTCTGCTGACAGAAGGAGCATAGTGAGAACACGCACAAGTGGTGTAATTATACCGTTTTTGATCGTCAGCTTAACTTGCATCGACAAAACTCTGTAGTGTAGACAAGGCCTAAGGGTTGCACAGAAACCACAGCAAGTCTTCAGTCCCACATCAGTTCATTAACTGAAATTATCCACGTTCATTAATTACACTTAGAAAGCAAGAGGTGCTATTCCGCAACAAATGTTTAAACGGAAATGAGAGTGCAGCTTTAGGGTGACCAGATGTCCCGATTTTATAGGGACAGTCCTGATTTTTGGGTCTTTTTCTTATATAGGCTCCTGTTACCCCCCACCCCCGTCCCGATTTTTCACATTTGCTGTCTGGTCACCCTATGTAGCTTGCTTGTGACTAAAAAGGTCTTGTCAATGACTTTAGAAAATGATCTAAGTCAGCTTTAATACAGAATGGCAATGACATTTCAAATCAAAAGGCCTGGCTAACAGAATTCCTGCTCTTTAAATCAGATCTTTCACATCATTTATAAAACAAAAATAAACAAACAAAGAAGGACTTTTCTCACATACCAGCTAATCTATTTCCTCTGTGTGGCAAAAGTGTAAATTGCAATGGCTCCCTGAAGCAGCAATAACTGATATTTCTCTATTCATGGTTTTGGGAGAAGAACAGTGTGGCTTGGAAGCCTGGATTGTTTAGGATGTCATATCTTTGTAAGAAGAATATTGCAGATTAGAAAATGGGATTAGTTGTAGCCTCATACCTTTAAGGCAGGAATAATACTGCTATAAGATTCATTTTGGGTGGCTGTCTAGGTTGAAATGAAATATGTAATGGAAATTTTCAATAGCATAGCACGAATGTCTCTGCTTGTGTTACTTCTCTCAACAAAAGTGGGTCTAATTTCCAAAGCCAGGTATTAGCTGTTACTGAGCATATAAAGTTCGTAGAATTCACCTAGTCAGTTACTACAATTTATTTCTCAGTGAAATGCCTTGAAAATGCTTTTGAGTGTGAAAAATGTTACATAAAACCAAATTATATTCTTCTGTATTTTATCAGAAAAATATACCCAATGGGTCCTTCCTCCCTCCACTGGAGTTTTTTCCCCCCTCTCTGTTTATGAAGCCTCAGGTTCAGAAAACAAATCCTGATCAAGCTATAAACCTAGCAAGCTTTGGCAACTTTACTTATATGAAAATGAAATCCTCTATCTTCTAACCTAAAAATGCCATGAAAAGCTGCTATAACTATATATTGGTTTTGTATTTGTATATGTACCAAAAACGGAAAAGTGTACTGCAGAACGTTTGAAAATCGCGAATGCTCATCCTGTGTATTAATGGCTTTAAGCTGAAAATATCTTAAAAAATATGAACTACTCTAGTTTAGTGACAACTTAGTAGCTGGCATCTATTATAGTAAGGAGATTTTTGCTAAAGGGATTTTCATGTTCTCTGTTGAAAGGGTTTACCATGATGTTCTGGCCACAAAGTAATTATACCTTATAGTAACAGTCTGCATTTATAAAAAGAAAAGGAGTACTTGTGGCACCTTAGAGACTAACAAATTTATTTGAGCATAAGCTTTTATGCATTTATGTAGCACTTTTCATTAGAGGATCTCAAAATTTTTTAACTACACTTACAACGACCTTTTGAGGAAAGGAATGATTATTATCCCTATTTTATATATGGGAAAAATGAGGTAAAGAGGTTACATGACTTGTTCAAGGTCACAGAATAAGCTAGAGACAGAACGGTAAATCTTGAAGTCTTGACTCTCAACATCTGTTTACAGAGTGGCCAGCTTTCTCCAGCTTTGCAGCCTTCTGAAATGGACTTAATACATCAATGTCCTTTGGGGAAAAAAGGCAGCTCAGTTCAGTTTGTATTTGTACCCAGCTTTCTGAATAATTGAGGAATATTTCAGTAAAAAGGAGTATTTACCCAGGGAGTCTTTACAGGATTTATTAAGTAAAAGTCCAGTCTCTCATGGCCTGCAAAGCCAGGCGATTAAGGACTATCTGTATATTAAAAACTTAACATGTGCGTCTGTTTATATCCAACTGTCAAAATGGCCCTATTTATGTAGGGCCCAATCCTGTGAGTTACTGAGCCCCCTCTATGCATCTTAAGTCACTGGGGCTCAGCAATAGGAAGTGATAGTATTTTATAGGATTGGGCCCCTATACTCTATAAAAGAATGCCTGGTACTCATGGAGAGACAGTGGGGTAGAATGGGCAATCAAAATATATTTGTTTTTCAGTTCCCTGGTTCTGAAACAAAAACAAAAACCAAACAAAAAACCCAAGAAACAATCAACCCAGACCACACAACACATGTAAAAATTAGGGTTCAGATCCTCAGCTGGTATAAATCAGCATATCTCAGTTTTGATCTTAGGCAGCCTGATCTTGCCACCCTTACAGTGGGTAGTACCTTCATCCATGAATAGTCCAATGGAAATAAATAGAGCTACTTAGTATGGTAATGTTCCAAACACGTAAGGATGACAGAATCAGGGCCGCGGTTAGCAGTATGATCATAAATTCTGTATCTTTTGAGCCTCACTAGATTTTTCTTGTAACAAATCACAATTAACTGTAATCCGTATGATGTATAGGAACCCTTAAGCAAAAGTTTCTCTTATACGGTATCATGCTATATCTGATTTATAACTACTCTCTTGTTCTTCCAATCACCACTGAAAACCTGTAAAGGGTCTACCGGGCCTGATTTGCATTTACACTAAGGACACTTTTCATTGTTTTGGCAGTGAAAGAATCCTTAAAGTTGGTGTAAATAAACTTGTCATAACGTAAATGAGTATCAGGTCCTATTCTTTCCTAAAAATGTGCATGAGACTATATTAATGTTAATAGGAACAATGGGAAAGTAGAAAGGGGACACACAACATCTATTATTATTTATTCTTTCTATTACGGTATCATTATTGGGATTAGTACAATCATTTTAACCCTTGATGATCACTCTGGCTTTTGGTGAAGAAAATGGTCAGGCTGTATTTCGCTCTGCTTCTGAGGGGAACAAGGGAAAGACAGAATGTCACATTAATCTGCTTTCTGATAATAGATTTTTGGACCTGTGGATCCAAAGGAATTAATACAATGTCTTCTATAAATAGATTTATAGAGCCAGCAGGATATACCTACACAAATATTTGTATTTAGTGTCATGGTTTTGCTCCCAGATTAATTTGGAGAAAGTTGACCACTCTCTTTCCTTTCCTTCAACAAGATTTTTTTTCATATTGATAGAATCATGCAATCTTCAGGGTGGGTAAGGCACACTAGTGGATGATTCAGCATATGCCCTTGTGTAAATAAATGACTGGTTTCATTATCCTTCCTGTCTTGGTTAGATAGGTGTCTTTTCTGTCCTTGAATATCAATGATCCAGAAACTTCCTTAACAGACTGTTCCATTTTTTCTCTCTGTTTTTACAAACAGATTCTTCTAATATTTTACCTAAATTTTCCTTGCTCCATCTTAACACTTGCTTATTTTCTTTTTTCTGATTAATGAAAATGATTGGTCTTCATTCTCTTTGTAACACATATTTATGCCTTTTTTATTGTTGTTTAACACATATATGCCTTTTTTTTATTCTTGTTAACCCTCTTCGCATAATTGTGCTCTGAGCAGCTGACAAGCCCTGTCATATCCTGTTATTAATGTTTCTCTTGCCATGACTTAGTGAACATTCAAAGCACTGATGCCCAAAGCTTTCTCAGCAGTGATTCTGATTCATCCTGTTATACTTAGCGACTCTGTCTGGAATACATTAGTGTGAAGAAATACTGATAATACACTGAAAATGCCCATCTGTTACCAAAGCTTCCCCGCAATGCCATTATGGTTTGTTACTTTTACCAATCCCCAACATTCCATGAAAAAAACATGAAGTAAAGATGGGGAAAAATCAAGCAATAAGCAAACATTACATAGAAAAGCAGAAACTTACACCCAACTATCTTCAGCTCTGCATCAGAAACAAAGAGGAGAGAATGAAGCAAAAGTAAAGAGAGGAACCAGGACAATTAGAAAGGAGAGAGAGAGAAAAGAGAAAGAAACGTCACTCACAAGTAAAAGATGAAGCATGCACTTTTCATCAGAGGATCAAAGTAAAAGACAGCATAGGTATCAGCACATGGGGAAGGGAAGGGATGTCCTTCGGGAAACTGACAAACACCATGCCTATGCAACAGATTTCTGATAGCAAATTCTGTATACAAATAAAGTTGCAATCCAAAAGGCAAGCAGCACATGCCTCATTGCATTTGTCTCTGGGGAAAGGTAAAATTATCGTCAGGATTAAATGGACGTTCTTAAATCCAATAGCAATTTAGAAAGAAACTTCATAAGCCTGGTATGACTGAATCCCTTCTGATTCACAAGGACACAGAACAGCATTACATTCATCAGGATGCTCTTCTCAGATCACAACACAATGAAAATCTCAGAACTTCTAAATTTAACATCGAAACAGACATGATTGTCCAAAGAGACTTTAGCAATGCGCTGCACAGCTATGCAGGACATATGCATGACTTGACTGGTTCCAGTAATTCTGTTCCCTAATGATTGCTGGATATTAGTCAAGATTCTTGGTCGATGGGGGAAGAGAGGTTTATTAGAAGAATCCTCACTAGTGCCATTAAAAAAGCCAGGGAGGAAGAGGGGAAACTGGGAGAAAAGTAGTAACCTTACAATTTTAATGTTTGGATGTCTGGGGGCAAAGGGAACTTGCTGACTCCTCATAAAAAAGGAAGAGAAAAGAATGTTAAAGTTCATTTGAAATGGGTTTGAATACATTAAAGTTATTTGCTTTCTTTTGACAGTTTTTGGCTTAACAATCAGATCAGTGTATATGAGCAACATTAGGTGACACAGCCTCTACATGGTTATTAATCCTCTTTTGACCGTCACCTCTTGAAAACATGCACCTAGTTGCAAAGTATAATTCTGATAGAAACCTTTAGGCTCACTGTTAATCGTTTCAGAGAGAAGAAACCTTGTCTTTAATAACACAGCAATAGCTCTGAAGTAAAGCAGGGAGAAAGCAGTCTGAAAGAGAGATTTAACAAATACGTGGACATGCTCAAGAGCTAACAAAAGCACCCAAAAGGTTTTGACTTGGTAACCAGTAAAGTCTTTTCTAAATCACTGAAAATACAAATAAAGTTGTCAGAAAATGAAGACTTTTGAATTTGACAGTGATAACACTGGAACCAAAGATTATGTAATCTTTATTCTCATAGTTCTGCTAATTCAATCCTCATTTATACTATCCCTGGTTCTCTAATACTGGACCTCTTCTAAACAGAGTCTATCAATTGCGTCAAACTGCATCAGATGGATAAATATCTGCTACGGAATGGATGAGATCAAACACGTTTTCACTTGTAAAAACATACATCTCCAGGGGTGAAGGGGAACTAACCTGCATCATTGAAATTCCCTTATTTTTTTTAGTATACTGATTTTGCTGATGGAGAGTTGTCCAGGTAATTAAGTGTTTGCTTTATGCATCACTTCACATATGACTGCTTCTTTCTTCCTACCCACTTACACTGTGGTCATGTGCTCCTTTATACCTACTCTTCGTCTGAGCATGGACTCTTCAAGGAAGGGTACTGGTTGTCAGGGAGTGTCCAATGTGCTTGTCACCATTTCTGACATAACTGAGCCAAATTTTTCAAATGTGAGTGCCTAAAGTTAGGCACCTAATTCCATATTTAGGCACCTAAATAAGAGGCCTAATTTTCAGATATGCAGAACATCTGCAGCCACCATTGGATTTAACAGAGTTCTGGTGTTCAGCACCTCTAAAAAGAAAGAAACAATCATTTACCATGATAACTGTGGTCCTTCAGGATGACTGTCCATGTAGGCCCACACTTTGGGGAGATGCACATCCCTGGTTCACAAGTATGGACTTTCTAGTAATCACTATCTGATGAGGCTTTGGTTGCACCCAACCTCTCTTCACTCACTAATAATTGCCCCAACTGCCCCTCTGCATTCTTCTTTTAATTCAGGAATCCTTAATAAGAGACTCCAAAGAAGTGGCAAGGGGAGTGTGAATCCATATCCACGATCATCTCAAAGAACCACAGTTACTCTGGTATGCTGTTTTTCCTCCTTCAAGGATTGACAGTATGGATTCCCACGCTACTGGGGCAACAGCACGAGGTGTCTCTGGTGAGCATTAGCTGAAAAGAGAGTGCAGGACAGGCTCTCTTGAATTGGGCACCAGATCTAGAGGCCAAGTCAAGGGATTACAGCTGAATATGGAGCTGAAAGTCACAGCCTTGCATATTTCAATGATGGAAACACCATGAAGGCATTCTGTAGAAGCTGCTTTTAGTTTAATATTCCCGATGTCTCCCAGTGGCCAAACACCAGCAAAGTCACAGCAATAATGTACAAATAATCTTACTCATTTGGACAGCTTTTGTGTTGAGATGGACTGACTGCTAGACAAACCCCATATGCCACAGTCTCGAAGATTTGCAGACTAAGTTGATACTATTAGAAGAAACCTCTTAGGCTTAGATTGGGGACAGCCTTTGCATGGGGACTGCTCCCCCTCGATTCCTTTGCAAACAAACTGCCTAAAAGAGGAGAGGCATGGAGGAGGCAGGGCAACCCCCACTTTATGACAGCCCCAAGAGCAGGGCTGGTGTCCCAGGAAGAGCAAAACCAAAGAGGGAAGCATTGAGGCCATTGAGCTATTCATTGAACCTGCTACACCTTTAATGGTCTGAAGGAACCAAGGGGCAGTTCAACATACCCAAGAATGGGGATCCATTGGAGTAATTCATGAAGGAGAATCAGGCCACTTACCCAGGTGTCTAAATATGGATTTAAGCACTGAAATTTCAAAAGTCTGGCCCTGATGTCAACTACAGTAGTCCACTGAGTGGGAGTTGTGATTTTATCCTGATATACAACCTTTTGAATAGCAGACTGCAGAGTGATGTGGTACCATCATGCCATTGGGCCTGGCTTATAGAACACAGGTTTAGAATATAGTTAAATAAATTAAATTCTTTGGCATGCTCTTAGGCCAAAAAATGTCTTTGATAAATTCACTAAAAAGACATTCACATTAAATGTGTGTCAACTAATTGAATTTCTTTAGCTATATTCAGATTTATAAAAAAATTTTTGTGATCAATAAAACACAATTTTAATTTGAAATTGTTTCTTTTTTAATTCCCATGTAATTATCACAATATAGAATTTGGAGGTTAGCATCCCTGTGTCCTCATCCTCCTCTCTCACCCATCTTAATGCAAGAAATCCTGGTACTTTCAAAAGTGTTAAAATATATACGGTTCTAAACTTCTGATCATATCATTTACACTATATTTTCAAAAAATACTTCCCACATAATCCCTGCTGAGCTTTTCGCTATGGTTTCTATAAAGACTGCCTGATAAGACTGAACCAACCAAAGATGTTAATGTGCCAGCACAGTTTTTCCAGTACAGAAATCCAACATTTCTCCCAAACACTGCTCACACAAAATTTCCCAAATCTACAAAATCCTTATTGGTTCTGATTCGTAATGTGAAGTGAGGGAGTGGCATTTCAAATGCTGGCATATCAAGTTTATGTATGGCAGAGAGTTTCTAGGCCAGTTCCTCATTACACTGCATGAATCAGGCTATATGATGCCAACCTTCATGCCCATTGATCATAGGAATGGCCACATGCTAGTTTGGCCCCTAAATCAACTCAGCAGACTCAAGGCTGCTCTAATTTGTGCCCAAATGACAATGGACACAAGAGGCTACTCTGGCAGCCAGGGATAACTAGAATGCTGCAGCGCTGTGGCCAAGACTTCTGTTGGGAGGGGTTGAGTGTGTGTAGAATTAGGGATGCTGGGGGTGGGGGGGAAGGGGAGGGGAAATAGATGGTTTTACATGCACTTTGTGCTGTCAAACAATGAAGAAGGGCTATATTAAACCTGAGAATCAGCTCCACAATGTGGAAACTCTCCTGTTTCCCCAGGCTTTTTATTATGGGGCAGAATGGGTATGATAACTCTCTCTGGTTCTGAAACAGACAACCCTATACTTATTTCTAATTAAAAAAAAGAGCAAAACAGTCTGTTGAATATATGTTACATACGTCAATTTAATGAATTCTAGTACGGTTCTGTACTGTTTCAATGAAAAATACTTCAAATTGGCAATAGGTATTGTGACAGGGTCAGGCCAGATGGCTACAAGAGAGTGGTCGAAGGTAGATACATTAGTTCCAGGTTAAGCAGGTCCCTTTTCTCCTAGTAAGATAACAGGGACTATTCCAGAAACTCAGGAACTTTCTAGAACTAATTAAGGCAGGGAGGCCAATTAGTACACCTGTAGCCAATTGTGAAGCTGCTAGAATTAATTAAGGCTAATCAGGATACCTGGTTTAAAAAGGCTGTCACTCCAGTTAGTGAGGTGTGCGCGTAAGGAGTTGGGAGTGAGAGGACCTGCTGCTGGAGGACTGAGGAGTACAAGCATTAAAAGACAGCAGGAGGAAGGTCCTGTGGTGAGGACAAAGAAGGTGTTGGGAGGAGGCCAAGGGGAAGTAGCCCAGGGAATTGTAGCTGTCGTGCAGCTGTTTCAGAAGGCACTCTAGACAGCTGCAGTCCACAGGGCCCTAGGCTGGAACCCGGGGGAGAGGGCGGGCCTGGGTTCCCCCCAAACCTCCCAACTCCTGACCCAACACAGGAGTTTCCACCAGAGGTGAAGGTCTCTGAGCTGGTCCCCGACCCACATGGTGGATCAGCAGAAACTGCGGGGATTGTTCTTACTCTTTTTTCCCCATGCTGGCCAGTGATGAGGTTATCTGAGAGAATGGCAGATTCGAGCCATGAAAGTGGCCAAACTGAGGGCTGCCGTGAATCTCTGAAGCGAGCAAAATCCACCAATAAGCGCATGACCCAACAAGGTAGAGGAGGAACTTTGTCACAGTATGCTTTACTGCAATCAGGAATTTGTAATCTAGAACGTTTGTAATCTGGGAATGTCTGACATTATTGTCCATCCTTGAGTGAAAAACTATCCCAGTTATCAATGCTTAAGAAAGACTGAACAATAGCTTCTGCATTTTATAGTTAGAGGAGATCTACCTACCTGGCATTATGACATCAGGGAAACCAAGTTTTCTGGTAATAGACACCCCCCTGTTAAAGATCATGGGGTTCTCCCTTCGAATCTGCTCCATGTCCCCACGAAGAAGCTGTAGAGAAATTATAAGTCCTGCAAGAAACAAAGCTGTTTATTTTTCCAGATCTGAGAGTTCTAACTCAGTCCACATCAAACATATGTGGGAAATAATGGCTTGTATTACAGTATGTACAACACAATAATACACATAGCATTTTTTATTTGAATAATATCATGTATCTAAATCTGAAGTAATGCTGGAGAAACCAAACTGTTCTAGAGAACCAGCTAGGAGCGTAATGTAATGTTATACAGGACTGTGAATTTGAAGTAGAAAATTAAACATTGCAGGTTGACTGTAAAACACTTATGAGGCACTATGTTTCTTCCCGGTACACACTAGGCTAGAACCTCTTGGGAATAATAATGTAAACCTTTATCTTAATTGCCACATCAGTACAATGCTATAGGGTTTCCTTGAACTGTCTTCACTCTAACCTAACACCATACAACAATCTTGGAGCTCACTTTCACACTTTGTTTCTTTAACCAACTGATGTGAGAATGTTTGTCTCTAATGGAATTCCCTCCAATACTTAGGACTGTCCCAGCAAAAGCAATGGTCAATTTGAATGCAAGCTCAAGACATAGAAAAGTACAAGCGACCTGGTAACTTGCTGCCCTGTTATGTGGCCCTTTCTATTCTCCATCAACTGAACAGTTGAAGAGGGATCAAATTAATCTCAGCACAAGTGTTTGCATAGATCTTTCTCTAATTGCTTTTTATTTATATTTCATCGTAAAAATTACATTAAAATAACGTTAACATTGCAAAGCCAAGCACTCTCAAGTTAGTAAGTGCCAGAATGTAGGTTGCCTGTGCAACCTTAATTCAGCCTCCCTGTGAGTATGCATTATTAATTGCATGATCATGTGCTATTTTTTTGCCCCACGATCCCTGTCTCATTCAGCTAAGGGTAGTTACTTAATTTTTTTTTTATCCTCCATATTCAATCCCAGGCCTTATTTAACACACACTATCCAAACACTGCATGGAATACAAATTCCTGCATAGGCAACCTTAATTCTGGCATTTCCTAACTTTGGAATGCTTGCCTTTGCAATCTTAACACTTTTTTAAATTGAGGGATTTTTATGTAAAAAAAAGCAAAAAAGAAAAAGCAAAAAATCCATCACATGGAACCATACTGATTTCCAACATGGATGATAAGCAGGGTACAGACCTTTAGATTCACAGCACAGATCACCTGGGGTAATGGAGTAAATGGCAGCAGCAGAAGGCTGTTATCTATGGTGGACCAATCACAAGAGGGGAATGAGACACACACTTTGCAAGTGGGATTCATAGCTATTTGCTGACAGCAGAGGAATAACAGAATCATAGAAGATTAGGGTTGGAAGAGCTCTCAGGAGGTCATCTAGTCCAACCCCCTGCTTAAAGCAGGACCAGAATATAGTAACTCAGGACTGTCTTCAATTTCAGGTTCTGTAGGGGAGTGTTCTCTAGTAGTTATAGACCCTTCTGCTTCAGTGGCCCCTAAGACTGTCTACTCATCCTTGACTTCTGCCCCCAATTCCTACACTGATCTTATCCACAACTCTGACATCCTGGCTCCTCCCACTGGTTTCTGTCCCTTCTATGCCACTCCCAGCTCCTTTTCCTCACAATCTCTGTTCCTATTTAGCCTACAACCACCACCTCTTCTCTGCACTTCTGTCAACTTACCACACCTCTGCTCCCTGTTCCTTTCCAGCCTACTCATGGGTCCTCCCTCTGCTCCTGGAGCAGTCATGATTGGCTGCTCTTTCCCTGTAAATAGGGAAGTGGGGAAGGCAGCCAATCAGAGGAGGCTTTCCCTCAGGTAGGGCTGAAATTTGCATGAGGGCAGGAGAGTCTCTCATTGCCAGACTGGCTCCAGCAGGGGCAAATTTGTGCTATTCGCAATAAAATCATAAGAGGTGGCAGCTCTGCATCCCTAGCACCAGGACAACACTGCTGTCAAATTTAAGTACCTGTTGCAAAGCATGGAGGCACTACAGCTTCTCAACAAGATGGTTAGAAATATTCTTTTAACATGGGCGAACAATATATTTTCCCCTATTCTTGTTCTCAAAAAATTTGGAGCTACTTTCGCTGAAACTTTCAAATAAATAAATAAGCAATCATGCCAGAGGCAGGCACCTGTTATTGAAAATTTCAGTCCAAGTGGTTAAAGTTTAGCAAAGTTATGAGCAACTGTAAACAGAGTCTTACAACAAGAAGTGTTGGGCAACCTTACCTATAGGTGGTATTACAAACTCTACCTATAACATAAGCCTGCTTGCTAGCTGCTTCATTTGCCTTCAGTTGTACTTAGTGCCCTTTATGCTAATGGGAATTATTGCAAATTCAGTGACAGCATATTTGATATGTAAGCAACTGAAATCCAGAAGAGATTAGGATTTAAACCTCAGTGGGGTCCTGCTGAATTCTAAATTTATTTTCCAACAAAAGCAAAACTGCCTGTACCTTTAAATGACTGTACATTAAGGTTTCAGAGGAGCAGCCGTGTTAGTCTGTATTCGCAAAAAGAAAAGGAGTACTTGTGGCACTTTAGAGACTAACAAATTTATTTGAGCATAAGCTTTCGTGAGCTACAGTTCACTTCATCGGATGCACATGTACATTAAGGGTAACACATAGTAGGATTTGGAATGGAATAGCAATTGCATTTCCAAATTAGCTATCTATGTCACTTATAAACTGAGGTGGCTGACAGGATAAGGAGAAAGATTAATTTACTCAACAAATTACAAATTTATCTTTAATTGATTTATTTAATTTAGTAAATCTGGACTCAGAATACAGTAAGAACTCTGCCAAGACAATAACTGCCCATGGCTATTTATGAAGCACTCTGCGCTGCAACTATCAGAGCTAGTGTTCATGATAATTAATCTTCAGGTATAAATGCACTGGTCTCTCTCTGGAAAAATCAGATAAGTATCTTAAAGAAATGCAATATTTATCCCTTCACAAATAGATTCATGGTGTCCTAAGATGAGCATATCTCAGGTATGTGTCACTGCGGGAATCTTCATGGGAATACTTAGGTGGTATGATCCAGAATAATCAAGAGAGATTCTAATTAAATTTTTGACTCCTGTGCAAATCCTTCAGCTCCTGTAGAACTTCCCTCGATTTCTATCTAGGAACCTTAACAAGAAACATTGCTTCAAATGGATATATAAAATATTTTTGCCAGTGCAGTTAGCTGCTGATATTGTACACTTCCCTTGGCTACCGGTTTTCATAAGCAAGGGTAAAATGCCCAACAAAATTAAGAGTAGCCACAAATGAAAACTCAGAGATAGCCACTAGTTGTCTCCACTTTGATCTACAGACAATGGCATTGTACAGATATAATAAAGGAGAGACTTTAACATGCAGAATCTTTAATATTGCCAACAGTGCATAGGCAGGACAGAATCCAGCTTGACTTTCTGTATCCACGGCAAATTTGTAGGAGTAGTCATTAGAGATTTTTTTTAACCTGTAAACTGAATAAATTTTATATGGAAATTATTAAAAACACAAACATGGAACCCCAAAATGCCATTTTCAGAGAGTCATTTATCAGAGTTGTAATGCCCTATAAATCTTTACCTGACGAAATACTAACACCAGCACAAATAAACAAACAACTAGAAAGAATGTATGATGCCTGGCAATGAGCTAGGTGTGACAGCATATCTTGTGGAACTTCTCTGCCCACAAAGAATTCTCAGTTTTATCAAGGTACACTTTAAGGGTTCTCTAGCCAAAAAATAAAAAAAAATTACCATAGTTTGAGCTGGGTGCTGTGTACTTGGTACTGGACTTGCGGATAATGTTTTCATGGATCTGATACCATTCATTTTCATTGTTGCACCTAAAATAAAAGGGACACTAATTAAAGTTACCTGCTCTTTTTTTATCCAAATGATACAAAGAGAGAAAGGTTTACTGCATATGTTGTATGATTCCGTTTTGTGGGAGAAATCCAACACAGGCCTCTTTTTAACAGACAACAATGCACGTGTAATTTAATGAGGTCCTGCAAATACTATTACAGTATTGTATTTATAAAGTCAATATAGCAATATATTTTCAAAAAGTTTCCAGGATAGCAATTACAATATGTTTACTCATCTACCACTAGTACATAAGTTAAGTCTATTTTTTTGATTGATAAAAAAGTCAACTATTGATGTCAGTCCAGATGATGCACTGGTAATTTGTTCTATGAATAAATGTTATTTAACAATATTTGTCTAAGATAGCCAGCTGGACTGATCTTTAATAGTACAAACCATCCAGACACATTTCTTAGCTTGTGTTAGCAGAAATAATGCCTATGAGCAGGGTATGTTCTGAAATATTTTCTAACCAATATATCTTGGTCATGGTATTAGCTGCTTCAGATTTTATTGCAGATTGACTATATAATAATGCACACATCCACAGGATGTGTAAAAGATGATGTCTCCTGTTCTCATTTTTACAGATTGTTGATTTTCCACTTTTTACAGTTCGCTTTTCTAAGTCCCATCCACTTCTGACCTCTTCTTCAACTTTGTTCTCTCAAATATTAACTTAAAAATGTATGTTAATAATGAGTAATTAGAAAGGCAACTAAGAGACATATATAATAAAGAATGGGCTGGATTCTCCACTGTATTACTATATAGCTATGCTGAAGCCACTGGACTCATAGTGGCTTCAAACTGGTGTAATGCAGTGGAGAATCAGGCCCAATCTCTTCTCACTCTTCTGTCCCTCATCCTTTGTCCACAATTATCTGCTCTATGTTACATCTAACACAGATTGTAAGACTCTTTAGGGGCAGAGATTTGTCTATTTAAAAACTGTAAAGCACTATGCCTACCTATGGGCTATATCAACAACCCAATGACTTATTTTTTTGACATAATAAAGTTCCTATGTATAGTAAACAGTTGGTTTTGAGTAACATAAAATAATAATGTATGTTCATTGGTACTTGAGACCTTTCTTCTTACTTCAAATTCTTTCACAAATCTTCCCATGCAGGACAACCCACTATGGGTTTATGCTCTTTTAGTCTGACCCATTAAACTCAACTTTTCTCCAGTGGATGGATTCTTTCAGAGCATTACTTTGTATATGAGTGTTTGTTTATATTGCTCAGCCCTTGATGATATTGTAGCCAGTATTTTTTTCTTAGATTCTTGTATATCAGGGGGTAAATTTAATTATCTGAGATTACTGCAACTCTATTTTACTTACTCTATTTTACTTAGTCTTACAGTTGCTGAAGAACTGAGCAGTAAGTGACTACCCAAGGTCATTTAGTGAGTTGGTGACCCTCAGTCCTTTGCTCTAACTATTGGAACACAATTAATGAGTAAGACAAGCAACCACAATAGCCAGCATAAAATATGCAATAGAAGACTGGGAAAGCAAGGAGATATACAGCTTAGAAAAAGCACGTGGTCTCCCCTCTTTCCTCAGACTCTAGGGAGAACAGAACATTGTCTAAAAAGTGAATACCATCCATTTGCTGAAGTCTCATTAGTAACTGAGTAATGAGAGGCTCTGACAGATTTTATAGTCCCTTAAAGGCTTGACACTTGTAACTTCTTGACTTGCCAGATCAGTCAATACCTTGGAGTGTTACACAGGTGTAAAGATACTAATACCAGACTTGCTTCTTTGTCAGGCTTCCTTGTAGCTTTCTAGGTCTACAAGATTGCAAGAGCCACTTGCTATAAATGTAACATAGCCACAGGGCAGAAAGAACCCATAAGACCTCTGATCTCCACATTCATATAGCAGCTCTACAGCTTTAATGACCAATATGGGTCTCTTCTATAAAGACAATTTAGCAAAGCAGACTAAAGTTAGTGATTTCAATGACCGCTGACATTAATCTTCATAAGAAGAGTAGATTTACCAGTTTTTCACAGATCTTACTAATAAGACACTTTATGATATCTCGGGAGCTTGCAGGGCAGGGGCTGCTGCAACCTTGTACAGTATGTGTTTCACTGTTCCTTCCACTTTCCTGCTGACCTCTTTATTTTCAGAAATTAAGTCACCTAGCATATGCTACATGAAAACAATCCAAAGGGACTAATGTAAAGCAGTCACACACAAAAATTAATTGTAAAATATCCAAGTGAAATGGAGACCACTAATAATGTGTTGAAAACATATATTTTTAATTTCTGATTCAAAATTTTGTCTTCCGGCAGAAATTTAGTCCTGGAATTATGACAGTCTACATTCATGGATAATTTTTTTAGTGCACAAAATTGTGGAATGAAATCTAATTTTGGAACTGACATGTGGGATGACATCTTTGGAAGTTGTATGAAAGCATGTCAAGGATGAGTTATGATATGCTGAGTGTCAGTACATCTTGTTTCATCCTCTAACCATTGGAAAGATGGTAACAGCTCAGAGTTATAGGGTGAATATGTGAGCTGTGCACAGTTCTTTCACTTATGAAAAAAGTCAATTTATTAAATATTACTAAGCATATGTACCTATTTACTTTTTAAAGTGAAATAACTCCTTAATTATTTTTTAATAGAAACATTAGGGACTGATCAAACTTATCCTGTCAAGAACTTAAAATTGATACAAAGGAGAAATTAGTTACTGGATGAGAATTACAGTCTATATTGGGACATGTGGGGGAGAGGAACTGGTTTTCTGCCAATTTTCACATCTTTGATATATATGATATATAAGGAAGGCTCGAAATGTTTTAATCAAACAAAACATCTCAAACAATAAACAACATGTTGTTGATATTGGAAACTCAAGTCTTGTGTGCCTGTGAACCATAGAAAAATAGAGCTGGAAGGGACCACAGAGAATAGTCTATGTTAACTGGAGAATTAGGCCTTAATATACACTAGAAAGAGTTTGCTGGCAAAATTGCTAGTGGAGATGCAGTTTATACCAGTACCCTGAACAGAAGCTATCCTGGCTGTCATGGTTGCGGGGTGAGCCATACCTTCTATCCCTTTTTCTCCCTGAGGTGACAGGGCCAACATCCTTTACTTCTCTCAAGGATAGACCCATGCAGTTCAAACAACCTAGGACAGGATCTCTCGATGACAGCTTCTCTGTTTACCAACTGTGTTAACATGACAGGCCCAGCTGCGTTTGTCATCTGAAAGCCCTTTTCTTCCAGGAGTCTGTGACAGCAGCTGATTAAAGTGACTCAGAAACAGCTTTTTTAAAGCATTTATTCATTCACCCAAATAGATATAGCACACAGAGAAAAGGGTAAAAACAATAAAGGCTGATATACATATACGCTTCCCCTTACGTAAACCTTAATCTTTCCTTGAAATTTCTGGTAAGTTCCATTCAGCCCAGTTATCTCCAGCTCTGGGCTGGAAGAAGTAGGTTGTGCTGCTGTATCATGCTCTGTATATCCCTCTAGGTACATATACACTGCATGTTTCTTTCAGCATTATGCGGAGTACATACATGTATAGTTCCCCTAGCATAAGTATAAATAGCAGCATAGATAGATGGGAGGCACAACATAGGTAAGTAAAGACACGCCTGAAGAGTTATGCGAATACCATACATACTCTCTGCTTGCCCAAGTCATGTTCCCTTGTTTGTGCAGCTATTTTTAGCAGTGTGGTGTCCCACTGCCTCCCCACTGCTGGAGTCTTTACTGTCTGCAGGAAAAGACTCCCCCAGCCAGGAAAGGCTCTGGCATTGGGAGGCAGCAGGGAAAGCCTTGGGCAGCTCCCAGGCTTTCCCTGCCACAGGGCTCAGCCTTTCCCAGCTGCCTCAACCTCCCAGAGCCTTTCCTCACCACAGTGAAAGGTTCTGGCAGCGAGAAGCTGCTGAACCATTTCCATGCTATCTCCCCACACCAGACCCTTTCACCGACCTGCTTTTCACTGCGGCACATAGCTATCACATACCATACATGCTGCCGCCAGTGGCGCGTTGTGTAGATGTAGGCTCATCTCCCCCTTTCTTTTTTCTAGGTCTGGGGTCCTTTAATGATTTAGTATCCCCTTTGATCCTAGGCTCAGGCCTGGGAAGGATAAACCTTGCTAGCAGTGGTGTAGCAAGGCCCGAGAAGGCGCTGGTGCAAGAATAGACAGAGGTCTCCTTTCCGGTTCCAAAATCTAAAATTTTGCTTACCTTTATCATCTTGGAAAATCATAATTTATCTATCATATCCATAAACATGCAGCCTAGATATTGTGTCATCACAGATAAAGCACCCATATACAAAACCTAATTATCATTTTACTAGTAAATTTTATCTAATTGAAAATCTGCACAATAGCAATCATGAGGCTTCACACATTAGTAATAAACACATTGTACCAACATAAAAATGTGTAACTCAGGTTTTGTGTGCCAAACTTTAAACTACGCATAAGGCATGTCCAAAGTATACACGTTGTTTGTCAAAAAGCACAAAGATGTGAGTTACCATTGTGTTACTCCTGTCTCAAGTTGGTGCAATTCTACTGGAACTGAGTGAATAGAGTTACAATGGGTGAGTAATACAATGGGAAATCAAGCCCCAAATCTTTACATATCTGAACGCACAATTTTGTCCATGGCCAAACTTGCAATTTGAGCACACACAGCATTTGCATTCACCAATCATGTGTGGGTAGGCACCAAATGAAAACAAGTATTGTCACAAACATATAGACCACTATAAATGTGGTCTCTGTGTCACAGAAACCAAGCACAAAGACCCATACTGCCATGTCGTCAAAAAACAAAACAGAACTAACTAGTAAAACAACTACATCTTCAGCACTTTTCAAAGATTGTGATACCTAGTCCATTTTACATTACTAAGTCAGGCATTTATTACTCCTATGGGAATTGTGTGCCACTTCACATGTGCAGAATTCATGTCCAGTGCAGAATTTTTTCCCCAGGGTAGGAGAAGTGCTGCAATTCTGCCTTTCACCCACCAGAGGCCACTGTGGCACCACAACAGTCAGCAGCCAGCTGTGTTCATCACAGCATCCTGCCCACAGAGCCAGGTTAGGAGAGACAGAGTGGGGCACATAGGGGTGCTGGGGGGGGTCACAGACTGATTCAGAAGGGCTAGTGGGTGATACAGACTGGGGCACAGGCTGAGGAGCTACTGGGGTGACAGTGTTGAGCCAGGGGCTGAATGGTAGGGCTACATGGGGACAGAGAGTAGGGGACTGCAGGAATTCATGGGGAAGAAGGGCAGATGTGCCTGACTGAATGGGAGAGGCTTGGGGTCAGCCAGGGTCTGCATGCGTGAGACTCCTCAACTCCCTAACAATCCCTCCCCTCCCCCCAAAAAACCCTGTTCCATACTTCTCCCACTCACATCCAACAATCCTTCAGGTTCACTCCCGGGCTCCTTCCCCCTCCCTATGTTACCCAGACTTCCCCAAGCCTTTGCACTGCTTCTGAGAGATGTGGGAAATACATTTCTGTGTTGTAGTTTAAATAAATTACTCAAAGTTCTGTATTAATATGCCTAATAAGGAATCTATTTGTCAAAAAAACATTTCCTGAATCTTTTTTTTTGTCTCTATTGTTACAGAAATACTTGCTGACAGGTATTTTGAAATAAATTACCAAAATAATTGAAATAATTGAAACTGGTATGACAAATTGAAACTGGCGTGACAAATAAAATATGCAGAATTTTACAATATTGTGTGCAGCATTTTTTATTTTTTTGGCGCAGAATTCTCCCAGGAGTAACTTATGGTATGTCTGTTTCCATATCATATCATCTGTCCAACACCCTGACAACCCTGAACTGCCCACTTCATTTTAAGTATTCCCCTACTGCATGTGTGAACCCCTTATGCTTAACAATCTATTCCAACTTGTATTTAGCTCAGACACTCTGTTTACCTTCTCCAGACTAGAAGAAGAGCTCTGTGATGCTGAAAAGCTTGTCCCTTTCAACAATAAAAAAATACTACCTTCTCTTTCTCATATCCTGGGACCAACACGGCTACAACAACACTGCATATATCATAGAAATGTTACCCGACCTAGATAAAAAGCCAGCCCTCACCAACAACTGTAACATCTTCTAAGTACCTCTAAGATATAAACACTTTTTGGATACAGTATGATCCTACCTCATATGGTGCAAGATTCACTGGTATGGCTTCAGCTACTTTTGGGCCACTCCATAAACTCAATTTACCTGGCTGATCAGAGCAGGTTGCCAATAGTTTTCTGTTGTCAAAATGTTGCATAGGAGCCAGAGTGAACCAGTGCATCTAGCCCAGTTAGGAGAAACACATTCTAACATAGTAGAGAGATTAATTCCAATCAGGGGCTGATCCTCACCTGCCTTCTGCAACCTCCTCCTCCATCCCCTGGCCCCATCCCACACAACCCCTCCCCGGAGCCTCTCAGCTCAACCATAACAGGACTCAGCCCCCCCACCCCTCCACACTCTGTACCCCCAGCCTGCACTCCACATCCTCAGACCACCCCAGCCATCATCCACTGCCTGGCCCCACACGCTGTAGACCCCCAGTCCACCTCTTGCACCTTCCTGGATGAGCTCCTCACTGCTGAAGCAGTGGCCACAGTGCAAGTTCAGGTTGGTGGTGGTCAGGGACTGCCTGGGTGGCAGGGCCCATGGGGACCGGGCACAGAATAACAGGTGCAGGTTGGACACCAATTTGAAGTGCCAGCAACTCTGGTGGTGTTGCCAGGAGTAGCCACAAGTTGCCCATTGCCTGAGTTGTGGCCAAAAACTTACTCATACTGGAGGCAGGGCAGTGGCACTTGCTGGACTGAGGCAGCCTGGCTGGGGGCCACTTCTTGCTACTTGGCACACTGGTTGCCTATTCTGCCTATAGGTTGACAGTGGCATAATTACAGTGGTGCCTAGGATAGAGTGGTCTCTGCTGGTTGGCCCCCACAACCGAGTGGGCCCTACAACGACTGCACTGCTTGCACCACTGCAGCTATGACACTACTTGCTAGCCTGGACGGAGCTGGGCAGGAGCCTTTCCCCAGTTAACAGCTCCCCCTCCAGTGTTCCTTAAGGAGCCTCATCTCTGCCACTGTTTCATTTAATCTAATCTAATTGCCTTCTATGATGAGATAACTGGTTCTGTGGATGAAGGGAAAGCAGTGGACGTGTTATTCCTTGACTTTAGCAAAGCTTTTGACACGGTCTCCCACAGTATTCTTGTCAGCAAGTTAAAGAAGTATGGGCTGGATGGATGCACTACAAGATGGGTAGAAAGTTGGCTAGATTGTCGGGCTCAACGGGTAGTGATCAATGGCTCCATGACTAGTTGGCAGCCAGTATCTAGCGGAGTGCCCCAAGGGTCGGTCCTGGGGCCGGTTTTGTTCAATATCTTCATTAATGATCTGGAGGATGGTGTGGATTGCACCCTCAGCAAGTTTGCGGATGACACTAAACTGGGAGGAGTGGTAGATATGCTGGAGGGTAGGGATAGGATAGAGAGGGACCTAGACAAATTGGAGGATTGGGCCAAAAGAAATCTAATGAGGTTCAACAAGGACAAGTGCAGAGTCCTGCACTTAGGACAGAAGAATCCAATGCACCGCTACAGACTAGGGACCGAATGGCTAGGCAGCAGTTCTGCAGAGAAGGACCTAGGGGTGACAGTGGACGAGAAGCGGGACATGAGTCAACAGTGTGCCCTTGTTGCCAAGAAGGCCAATGGCATTTTGGGATGTATAAGTAGGGGCATTGCCAGCAGATCGAGGGACGTGATCATTCCCCTCTATTCGACATTGGTGAGGCCTCATCTGGAGTATTGTGTCCAGTTTTGGGCCCCACACTATAAGAAGGATGTGGAAAAATTGGAGAGAGTCCAGCGAAGGGCAACAAAAATGATTACGGGTCTGGAACACATGACTTATGAGGAGAGGCTGAGGGAATTGGGATTGTTTAGTCTACAGAAGAGAAGAATGAGGGGGGATTTGATAGCTACTTTTAACTACCTGAAAGGTGGATCCAAAGAGGATGGATCTAGACTATTCTCAGTGATAACAGATGACAGGACAAGGAGTAATGGTCTCAAGTTGCAGTGGGGGAGATTTAGGTTGGATATTAGGAAAAACCTTTTCACTAGGAGGGTGGTGAAACACTGGAATGTGTTACCTAGGGAGATGGTGGAATCCCCTTCCTTAGAAGTTTTTAAGGTCAGGCTTGACAAAGCCCTGGCTGGGATGATTTAGTTGGGGATTGGTCCTGCTCTGGGCAGGGGGTTGGACTAGATGACCTCCAGAGGTCCCTTCCAACTCTGATATTCTATGATTCTATGATTTCCAGTTAGTTTCCTCCTTAGCAGCTTCCTTTGATTTAACTCAATGCAGGTAGGTAGGGTAATACCAAAAAGGTAAAATAAGATACACTTATTCATAAAAAATCCCCAAGATATCTTCCTCATTCTCCACACCAACAAAATACTTTTTTGCCACTAGAACTGCATCTACACTAGAGCTTTTGCCAGCATAGCTATGTTGGTTAGGGGTGTCATTTTTCACACTTCTAACTGACATATCTATGCCAATAAAACTTTTAAGTGTAGACCAGGCCCTTGTCGCAAGAGGCTGAAAGGTGAGCAACTGAGAGAGGAGAGGAGTTTTAGTCTGACTGTTTAAGACTATTTGTGTTAACACCTGTTTTATGTCAGACTAATTAACATTTTAGAGAAAATAGAGCTTTGTTAAAGATTTCCCTCCCTTTCCCCCGACCCATTCACTTGAACAATGACAGTAGGGAACACACGTTCTCTGAGACATCTGTGTGGTCCTCCAGCAAAACCAAAGATGATCACAATTGATATGTGACATTTCTAACATTAAAAACAAGTAGAACACCTCCCCAGGTTAAAACAGGATTCCTTTTTAAGCCAGCCCTATACAGCAACCCAATGGCTGTCTTGACCCTGTAAGTTTACTCTCCCCTTGCTTCTGCCCCCTTCCCCTCCAACCCAGTACCCACATCCATCCACACTCACTCAGCCTGGGACTCACATATAACTGAGAGAGAGATTGTCTTTCCAGTCTTTCAGTCCTCAATAAAAATGCACACATTTTCAATAAATTATTACATTAACTAAGTATGTAAATGTAGCATCTAATTAGGAGTTCCAGTTCTCATTAGTACTCTCCTCTTGATGTAAAGCAGTGTTTCTCAAACTTATTTGATCAGGCCCCCCTTCTTTGTGTCTGTAGTCGTTTATGCCCTCCGCTCCCACAAGTACATATACTGCCACTCAGCTCTGAAGACATAGAGGAGAGCAGCAGCTGCTGGCCGGGCGCCCAGCTCTGAAGGCAGTGCCACACCAGCAGCAGCACAGAAGTAAGGGAGGCAATGTGAAAAGTGGGATTTGTAACAACTTTTCACAGAAGACTAAGTGCCCATTGCCACCCTTACTTCTGCACTGCTGCTGCCACCCTGGGGCTGACAGTTAAAGCCTGGCTGCCTGTAGGTGCGTGATTGGGGGATGGAAGAGAGCCTGAGCCTGGGCTGCCTCCTGGTGAGGGACTGGGAATGGGGGGAAGGAGAGTGAAAGCCTGGGTCGTCGGGCTCTGGCTGTCACCCCTGAGTGGCAGAGCTCTGCCTGTTCCCTTTATCCTTGGCTCCCAGGTGCGCATGGTCCTTCTGCACAAGCCCGAGCCACCTGGGGCTGACAGCCATAGTTCTTAACAAAAAAAGGCACACACCTCGCGCCTTCCTTGACACATTCCCTTACCTCCCTTTGGAGACCCGCCCCAGAGTTTGAGAACCACTGATGTAAAGTAAAAACTATGGTTGAACTCCATTTCTACACTTGGCTAAATTATTTATAACTGCAAGTAAAGATAATTCAAAGGATCTTTTCTCTGTAAATACTGATCATGAAACAGACCCAAGAGGTCTCTTTGGGTATGTCTACACTGCAATTAAAAACCTACAGCTGGCCTATGCCAGATGACTTGGGACAATGGGCGGCTTAACCTCATCAGGGCATGTATGGGGCAAATCCAGCCCAGCCTCACAGGAACAAAGGACACTGGCCTAGGCAGCAACAAAGGATCTGTTGGACTCTCAAGTGAGTCACCCCTCTTCCCTTGGTCAATTTGGGACTCCAATGCTCACCTGACTCGGGGTGGGGCAAAGCCAAGAGGGAAGAAAGAATATGATAAAAGGGAGAGACGTTTGCTATGCTCTCTCTCTTCCACCCCCATCTACAGACATCTCCACCAAGCAAATGAAGCGCTGATCAAAGGGGAGAGCCTGGCTGAAGAGCAACCAGCCAGTCTGTGGTGAGAAGCATCTACATTTGTAAGGGCACTGAAAGTGTTAAGATCAGCTTAGAATGCGTTTTGCTTTTATTTCATTTGACCAAATCTGACTTGTTGTGCTTTGACTGATAATCACTTAAAATCTATCTTTTGTAGTTAATAAATTTGTTTGTTTATTCTACCAGAAGCAGTGTGTTTGGTTTGAAGCGTGTCAGAGACTCCCCGTGGGATAACAAGCCTGGTACATGTCAATTTCTTTGTTAAATTGATGAACTCATACAAGCTTATGACTGGGCATAACTGGGCATAACTGGACACTGCAAGACAGAGGTTCCTAGGGTTGGGTCTGGGACCAGAGATATTGGCTAGTGTCATTCGGTTGCACAATCTAAGCAGTGGCTGGCCAAAAGTGCTCACTCATGTAGCTGGGAGCAGCTTACATGCTAGAGGCTGTGCGTGAACAGCCTGGGAGTGGGGGTTCTCACAGCAGAGCAAGGTAAGGCTGGATCCCAGAGTCGAGGATTGGCATGACCTAGCAGATCACTGGTCCAGATAACACCAGGGGAACTTTTCACTTTGGTAAATTCTTCCAATGGTTAATTACCCTCATTGTTAAAAAATTACGCCTTGTTTCCCGTCTGAATTCATCTAACTTCAACTTCCAGCCATTGGATCTTGTTAGACCTTTCTCTGCTAGACTGAAGTCCATTATCAAACATTTGCTCCCCATATAGGTGTTAGTAAACTAATCAAGTCAACCCTTAACTTTCTCTTTATTAGTCTGAGCTCCTTGAGTCCATCATTATAAGGCAAGTTTCCTAATCCTTTAAGAAGCCCTGTGGCTCTTCACAGTTCAAGAATGATGTTGATAACTTGGAGAGGGTTTAGGGGACATCAGAAATGGATACAGTATTACAGCAGTGGTCACAGCAGTGCCAAACACAGAGGTAAAATAACGTCTCTACTCTACTCGAGATTCCCCTTTTTATGCACCTCTGGATCACAATAGTCCTTTTGGCCACTGAGAGCTCATGTTCAGCTGATTAGCCATCACGATTTTTCAGAATCACTGCTTCCCAGGATAGAGTCCCCCATCCTGTTCCCCCATCCTGTATATATGGCCTACAATCTTCGTTTCTAGATGTATATATTTACATTTAGTCATATTTAAAACACACATTGTTTGCTTGCACCCAGCTTACCATGTAATCAGATCTTGCCTGATCTAATAACTAAGCAGGAACTGGGCTTGAGCAGGACCTGGATGGAAGAGTCGCAAAGAAAGGCCAAGGACATGCAGAAATTGACTGTCTGATTCTCTTTCCTCTGAGTCAAAACGAAACCAAAGTACAGTGTTAGGAGATACACTGCTGTGCATGCCTCCACCTTACACAGGCAGAATGACTCTGAACACTTCTTATCAGTAACCACAGCTCCATCCCATCCCATATACGGCTGCAAATCTGAGCAAGGGTACAATACGGAACCACACCAAATATATAGAGACAGATTTTCTGATTGGTTAGGGCTGCTTTAAACTGGCTTTCCAGTGCAAAGGTATTCTAAACCCAGAAGATCTGGCCTATGGAGGATTTGTCCTATATAGGGGAAACTTCCAGTGTTACAGAGCCACTTTAATGCCTTGTATATCACCTCCACTTCTAGTCTGTAATGGGAGAAGGGGGCTGGGCTAGGGCATCCCTATGTGCGATCCCCAACTCCCAGTACAGGCCCTTGGAGTTACTAGCAAACGACACAGTTTAAAGCTGTACTAACCTATACTGGGAAACTAGCTCAGTGCTGAGTCAGCCAAGGATCAGGGACTGCAAAGGTGGCCTAAAGCATTTGTAAAATACCCTGGGGTCCTGCTCTTTAGGATAAAATTCAGTATAGAAATATAAAAACATGAAACCCTTCAGCCAAGGTTTAAAGTAAAATGGGATTGTGTGGGGGATGGGAAGATGCATAACACAACTCTCCCTCTTCTCCTCTGAGTAAACAGCACTCCCCCAGAGCTCCCACTCTTTCTTAAGTAATGAAGTGTGTCACGACCAGGTCGTGGGCAGCCAGACCTAGTGGTCAGAGTGAGAGTTGGGACTCAAGCTGAGTTGGGTACCAGAGGGTCAGAGTCCGAGATAGACCAGAGGGCAAACCAGGAATCCGGCATCAGTAGGCAGGCAGGGTCCAGTTACTGGGAGGTCAGAGACCAAGATAGGCTGGAGGGTAAATTAAGAGTCAGGCATCAGGAGGCAGGCAGAATCAGAAGCTAGAGTCTGGGATCTCTCACACACAGAATGTGAAGCAAGATAGGCAGTATGTACTATTGCTCAGACAACTCCCTGTCATGGCTTCCTGTCTTACATACTGGCAGCCAGTCAGCCAGCCAGCCAATCAGTCAGTGGGCTGCCACTCAGGTCCTGCTGGTTGGTACTTCCTTCTGGGCCCAGCCTCATGGGGTCCTCCTGCAGGAGCTTCCTGTGATAGAGCCCTGCAAATCTGCAGATATCTGCTTTATATCCGTGGACATGTTTGAGGATCATGGATTGGATGTGATACACATTTTGTATCCACGCAGGGATCTACCTGTGTTGATTAGGGTTGCCAATTTTGGTTGGACGGATTCCTGGGGGTTTCATCACATAACATAATCTTTCATTAAAGATTAATCTTTAATTCCTGGAGACTCCAAGACAATGCTGGAGGGTTGGCAACCCCGGAGATGAAAGCAGCCCAGCATCACCATGGTCTCAGGTTCTAGCCCTGCAGGATCAAGCTCCCTCTCCTGTTTCAATCTACGTTTAAATACTGCCTTCAAAAGCAGCAAGTTGAATTGAAAAACCTAACAGCGCTTTAATTACAGCATCAATACTGTGATGCTACACAGCTAATTGAGTTCTTTAAGCTCTCTTTTTTTATAGGTTTTCTTTACATTTTGATACTCACACTTTATAAAACATTTAGAAATGGAACCTTAATATAAAGGGTTAATAAATGCTTAACAGACATTAAAGCATGTCAAAGATTGTTATAAGCACATCATAGAATGTGTTATAGATCAGAGGGTCTCAAACTGTGGTCCGCAGACCACCAGTGGTCCGTGAGCTCCATTCAGGTGATCTGCAGATAGTTCCCTCTAAGGTGCGCGCCTGGGTGGCCGCACATGAGAGAATGAAGGGCCACCCACCTAATTAGTAGAGCCGTGCAGGCATGGCTCTACTAATTAGGTGCCTGGACGCTGGAGCAGATGCACATGTAAGGTGAGGTGGTGGCCTTGGGGGGAATAGAGGGTAGATGGGAGGGGGCAGTAGGGTGAGAAGATGGGGTGGGGGATATTTGGGACATGCAGGGCTGCAGCGGCCAGAAAAAGTGGCGACTTTCCCCAGCTCCAGGGCTGCTGCTGCCTGGGAGAGACAGCCCTCCTTCCCAGCCTCTGCTCTGTGGCTGTTGTGGTTGGGGAGAGACCACTCCCTCCTTCCCAGCCCAGTTCAGGGGCTGCTGCGGTGGGGGAGACCCTCTCCTTTCCAGCCCCAGCTCGAGGGCTGCCATGGCGGAGGAGAGAGGGAAAGACCCCCTTCCTTCTCAGCCCCAGCTTGGGGGCTGCCACGGCGTGGGAGAGAGGGCACATCCATTGCATTAGAAAGGTAAGACTATTGATATTAAAATATGAGTTGTGTGCTTTTATTTGTAGAACAAAAAATGTTAATTATCATTAAGTTTTTTTATATAGCGCTTTAATCCAAAGCGCTTTACAATAGCTAATGGCACAAACAACACTTGGAAAGATCATTAAGTGGTCCGCCAAGACCCTCAGCAATTTTCAAGTGGTCCGTGAAAAAAAAAGTTTGAGATGGTTATAAGTATAAGCCATAGTTATAAGCAACTCTTTGACCTCTTGGACTCTATGGACTTGCTTAATCATTTACTAACCCTTTTAAAGCTACTTTTAAATGGAACCTTAACATAAAGTGTCATTGTTCTGATGATACAGATAAATGATCTGGTCTTGTTCCTTGTCTTGTCTAATTTATATCACTAAGAACTTGTCTTTATATCACTAAAGTTGTCTTGCTTTATCTATACTGATATAGTTAAAGCAGTATGACCTTCCCTAGTGTGGATGAAGTTATACTAGTATAAAAATCCTTATAGTGGTATAGCTTATTCCCGTATTGGAAAGGGAATAAGCTATACTGGTATAAGGCACCACTGCACTGATATAACAGCATTCAAACTAGAGGTTGTACAGGTATATACAGTAGAATCTCAGAGTTACGAACACCTCAGGAATGGAGGTTGTTTGTAACTCTGAAATGTTCATAACTCTAAGCAAAACGATATAGTGGTTCTTTCAAAAGTTTACAACTGAACACTGATTTAATATAGCTTTGAAACTTTACTATGCAGAAGAAAAATGCTGCTTCTAACCATCTTAATTTAAATGAAACAAGCACAAAAATAGTTTCCTTACCTTGTCAAATCTTTTTTTTTTAAACTTTCCCTTTATTTTGTTTAGTAGTTTATGTTAACATAGCACTGTACTGTATTTGCTTTTTTTGATCTCCGCTGGTGCCTGATTGCGTACTTCTGGTTCCAAATGAGGTGTGTGGTTGACCGGTCAGTTCGTAACTCTGAGGTTCTACTGTAGCTACATCAGTAAAAAAACAAAACCACCCCCCTACCCTGATCTTTCAAAACTGATATAGTTCTTCTGGTACAAAAACTTAGACCAGGACTAACATCTTCTCAATTCTGACTACTGGCCAGGTTATTTTGAATATAATACAGCTGCAAGACTTCTTAAGATGCCTTTGAAGTCATGATATTTTTTTCCTCAACAGCAAAGAGTGAGTCCTAGTTATTCTGAAGTAATGTTGGCTTGTTATTAAATTAAACCTCTGCCCTACTGATTTTCCTCATTTGTTCATCTTTACAGACCATAGCTTTCAAATGCTGGAAAGATGCAAAACTTCAGGAAGATAAAACCAGTTTACCCCGAGGCTTTCCTTGTAGGGTCTATTTTCTTGTATGAAGCATGTTAATTCCTCTTTTTTAAAAAGGCACATAATGTTGGCAAAATTAGACAAGAGAAAAACCAGCTGCTGTCAAGACAGACAAAAACATCAGAAATTTTTCAGCATTTATGTTCGGGGAACTTGAGCACTCAATGGCATAAGGAGTAACAGGCTAACTGTAAAGAAGTAACTGGTCATTTTCTACAGCTTTCACATTACAAACCCATGTTCTGTCAGGTAAAATGAGTTACCAGAAGCTCTACTCTAGCCTGACAACCCTTAAGAAAATGCTGAATATTAAAACTGCAAAAAGTTGTGTGGACAACAGGGAATAGGATGCTATATATCAAGCATACCATCTGAGTGTGCAAAAAAGAATTAAAAAGTAAAACTAAATTTTCCCAGAATATGTTCAAAAGGGAATTAAATAACTGAAAAGTTTGGTAGTGGAGTATGTATGGAACCCTTTCACTTGTAGACCACTGGTTTCATCCAGATTTGTAAGGTCTCAATCTAAATCTTAGTTGTACAGGTGTCAATATCCCTCTCCCAAGTCACATCTGGCATATCTGTTGGCTGTCGCAGAATGATAGGTATGGAGAATGAACTACCCTCTCACTCTTAAAGAGGATCTCTGCAAAAAAAAAAAAAAGAAGGTTGAGGTACATAAGGGGAGCAGTGTAGGGAAGCTTGAACTGATGTTATCCATGTTGTTCTGAGGGTACAGGACTTTAGTTTACAGAGATGAACTGTTCCTTTCTCCAGCATTAAATTTACTTTTGAGGAAAAGAGTGGTTTTTTTGTACTTTTTATCTTAAGGTACTGCAGATTTGCATCTCTGCCTCATGTCAGTGTTGATATTTATTGTCTAAATAAATGCTTCTCTTTGTATTGTGTGACACTGTACTGTACTGGTAAATTCAATAATTCAGCAGATTTCATAAGGCCTACACAGTACATTTAGAATTGTTCAATTTAGATACAATTTAAAAGCTTTCCCACCCACTGCATGATGAACAAGAAATCCCTTTGCCATTTCTATGTCCCCAAGCTGTCCAGCAATAGCATAAGGAGACAAAGTACTTTCTTGGAGAACACTCCTGGCCATTTCTTTTCTTTTTTATTGAATGAAAATAGCTGTCTGTCCTGATAAAGCTAGGAACTTCAAATCAACTTTATATTCTCTCATCCTTTAACCTGATAAATTGGATAGTGCTACAATCCTGGGTAACACTGGCTTCCATAAATGGGTCCAACTCCCTCTTGAATTGATTTTTTGGTTTAAATCTATTGCTGATTCTGGCAGCTTGTTCCATATGCCAGCCATCGTTTGTGTTAAGAAACCTGTCCCAAACTGCTTATACTATAATCCCTCGTTAATTTCATTCACAGACCTCTTGTTTTTGAAACAATATTTCTCTCAGTTAACTGGCATTAATCCATTCCTCTCCTTTCAAGAACCTGGAATCCTGTCACAGGTCTCTTTCTTCCTAAACTACTAAAGCCAAATATAGCTGGTCTTTCTTACACCAGAATATCTAATAAATTTGATCTTTAATATACCTTTCTATTCTAAGAAAGATCATCCCTATGATATATGAACAGAATACCAGACAATATTTGCAACATGATACCATTTATATAACACAAGAATACGACTGCCAATTTATGCTCCTCTATCTACATCGCAAGATTTTGTTTGCTTTCTCTGAAACAAGCGAACATTGAGCAGATGGTTTTAACACACTACCCACAAGCAGCCCCATGTCACTTGCCTACCCTGCATTCTGTATTGTGGCTCGTTTTAGGAGAGCACATCCAAGTTAGTGCAGTCCTTAGCCTATTCTACCTTATGCCAGAGGACCTGTCTGAGCCCTGGTCTACACTAGGACTTTAGGTCGAATTTAGCAGCATTAAATCGATGTAAACCTGCACCCGTCCACACGATGAAGCCCTTTATTTCGACTTAAAGGGCTCTTAAAATCGATTTCCTTACTCCACCCCTGACAAGTGGATTAGCGCTTAAATCGGCCTTGCCGGGTCGAATTTGGGGTACTGTGGACACAATTCGACTGTATTGGCCTCCGGGAGCTATCCCAGAGTGCTCCATTTTGACCGCTCTGGACAGCACTCTCAACTCAGATGCACTGGCCAGGTAGACAGGAAAAGAACCGCGAACTTTTGAATCTCATTTCCTGTTTGGCCAGCGTGGCAAGCTGCAGGTGACCATGCAGAGCTCATCAGCAGAGGTGACCATGATGGAGTCTCAGAATCGCAAAAGAGCTCCAGCATGGACCAAACGGGAGGTACGGGATCTGATCGCTGTATGGGGAGAGGAATCCGTGCTATCAGAACTCTGTTCCAGTTTTCGAAATGCCAAAACCTTTGTCAAGATCTCCCAGGGCATGAAGGACAGAGGCCATAACAGGGACCCGAAGCAGTGCCGCGTGAAACTGAAGGAGCTGAGGCAAGCCTACCAGAAAACCAGAGAGGCGAACGGCCGCTCCGGGTCAGAGCCCCAAACATGCCGCTTCTGTGATGAGCTGCATGCCATTTTAGGGGGTTCAGCCACCACTACCCCAGCCGTGTTGTTTGACTCCTTCAATGGAGATGGAGGCAATACGGAAGCAGGTTTTGGGGACGAAGAAGATGATGATGATGACGAGGTTGTAGATAGCTCACAGCAAGCAAGCGGAGAAACCGGTTTTCCCGACAGCCAGGAACTGTTTCTCACCCTGGACCTGGAGCCAGTACCCCCTGAACCCACCCAAGGCTGCCTCCTGGACCCAGCAGGCGGAGAAGGGACCTCCGGTGAGTGTACCTTTTAAAATACTATACATGGTTTAAAAGCAAGCATGTGAAAGGATTACTTTGCCCTGGCATTCGCGGCTCTCCTGGATATACTCCCAAAGCCTTTGCAAAAGGTTTCTGGGGAGGGCAGACTTATTGCGTCCTTCATGGTAGGACACTTTACCACTCCAGGCCAGTAACACGTACTCGGGAATCATTGTACAACAAAGCATTGCAGTGTATGTTTGCTGGCGTTCAAGCAACATCCGTTCTTTATCTCTCTCTGTTATCCTCAGGAGAGTGAGATATAATCCATGGTCACCTGGTTGAAATAGGGTGCTTTTCTTCAGGGGACACTCAGAGGAGCCCATTCCTGCTGGGCTGTTTGCCTGCGGCTGAACAGAAATGTTCCCCGCTGTTAGCCACAGGGAGGGGGGAGGGTTGAGGGGGTAGCCACGCGGTGGGGGGGAGGCAAAATGCGACCTTGTAACGACAGCACATGTGCTATGTATGTAATGTTAACAGCAAGGTTTACCCTGAAAGAGTGTAGCCAGTGTTTTATAAAATGTGTCTTTTTAAATACCGCTGTCCCTTTTCTTTTCTCCACCAGCTGCATGTGTTTCAATGATCACAGGATCTTCTCCTTCCCAGAGGCTAGTGAAGATTAGAAAGAAAAAAAAACGCACTCGAGATGAAATGTTCTCCGAGCTCATGCTGTCCTCCCACACTGACAGAGCACAGACAAATGCGTGGAGGCAAATAATGTCAGACTGCAGGAAAGCACAAAATGACCAGGAGGAGAGGTGGCGGGCTGAAGAGAGTAAGTGGCGGGCTGAAGAGAGTAAGTGGCGGGCTGAAGAGAGGGCTGAAGCTCGAATGTGGCAGCAGCGTGATGAGAGGAGGCAGGATTCAATGCTGAGGCTGCTGGAGGACCAAACCAGTATGCTCCAGTGTATGGTTGAGCTGCAGCAAAGGCAGCTGGAGCACAGACTGCCACTACAGCCCCTGTGTAACCAACCGCCCTCCTCCCCAAGTTCCATAGCCTCCACACCCAGACGCCCAAGAACGCGGTGGGGTGGCCACCGGCCAACCAGCCACTCCACCACAGAGGATTGCCCAAAAAAAAGAAGGCTGTCATTCAATAAATTTTAAAGTTGTAAACTTTTAAAGTGCTGTGTGGCATTTTCCTTCCCTCCTCCACCACCCCTCCTGGGCTACCTTGGTAGTCATCCCCCTATTTGTGTGATGAATGAATAAAGAATGCATGAATGTGAAGCAACAATGACTTTATTGCCTCTGCAAGAGGTGATCAAAGGGAGGAGGGGAGGGTGGTTAGCTTACAAGGAAGTAGAGTGAACCAAGGGGCGGGGGGTTTCATCAAGGAGAAACAAACAGAACTTTCACACCGTAGCCTGGCCAGTCATGAAACTGGTTTTCAAAGCCTCTCTGATGCGTACCGCACCCTCCTGTGCTCTTCTAACCGCCCTGGTGTCTGGCTGCGCGTAACCAGCAGCCAGGCGATTTGCCTCAACCTCCCACCCCGCCATAAACGTCTCCCCCTTACTCTCACAGATATTGTGGAGCACACAGCAAGCAGTAATAACAGTGGGAATATTGGTTTCGCTGAGGTCTAAGCGAGTCAGTAAACTGCGCCAGCGCGTCTTTAAACGTCCAAATGCACATTCTACCACCATTCTGCACTTGCTCAGCCTGTAGTTGAACAGCTCCTGACTGCTGTCCAGGCTGCCTGTGTACGGCTTCATGAGCCATGGCATTAAGGGGTAGGCTGGGTCCCCAAGGATACATATAGGCATTTCAACATCACCAACAGTTATTTTCTGGTCTGGGAATAAAGTCCCTTCTTGAAGCTTTTGAAACAGACCAGAGTTCCTGAAGATGCGAGCGTCATGTACCTTTCCCGGCCATCCCACGTTGATGTTGGTGAAACGTCCCTTGTGATCCACCAGAGCTTGCAGCACTATTGAAAAGTACCCCTTGCGGTTTATGTACTCGCCGGCTTGGTGCTCCGGTGCCAAGATAGGGATATGGGTTCTGTCTATGGCCCCACCACAGTTAGGGAATCCCATTGCAGCAAAGCCATCCACTATGACCTGCACATTTCCCAGGGTCACTACCCTTGATATCAGCAGATCTTTGATTGCGTGGGCTACTTGCATCACAGCAGCCCCCACAGTAGATTTGCCCACTCCAAATTGATTCCCAACTGACCGGTAGCTGTCTGGCGTTGCAAGCTTCCACAGGGCTATCGCCACTCGCTTCTCAACTGTGAGGGCTGCTCTCATCTTGGTATTCATGCGCTTCAGGGCAGGGGAAAGCAAGTCACAAAGTTCCATGAAAGTGCCCTTACGCATGCGAAAGTTTCGCAGCCACTGGGAATCGTCCCAGACCTGCAACACTATGCGGTCCCACCAGTCTGTACTTGTTTCCTGAGCCCAGAATCGGCGTTCCACAGCATGAACCTGCCCCATTAGCACCATTATGCATGCATTGTCAGGGCCCATGCTTTCAGAGAAATCTGTGTCCATGTCCTGATCACTCACGTGACCGCGCTGACGTCGCCTCCTCGCCCGGTAGCGCTTTGCCAGGTTCTGGTGCTGCATATACTGCTGGATAATGCGTGTGGTGTTTAATGTGCTCCTAATTGCCAAAGTGAGCTGAGCGGACTCCATGCTTGCCTTGGTATGGTGTCCGCACAGAAAAAAGGCGCGGAATGATTGTCTGCCGTTGCTCTGACGGAGGGAGGGGCGACTGACGACACGGCTTACAGGGTTGGCTTCAGGAGGCTAAAATCCACAAAGGGGGTGGCTTTACATCAAGGAGTAGTTCAGGCAGGACTTCACGGAGGGTTCCAATAAGAAATGGTGCACCTAAGTTATTGTTCTTATTGGAACAAGGAGGTTAGCCTGGCCTCTGATTGATACATGGCTAGATCTACCTCGCTGCACCTTCTCTGTGCGTGACTGCAGTGTGACCTAGAGGAATGAGTCCCCTAGACAGGGGAGAAGGCAAATGAGTACAAAACAAATCTGGTCTATTTCTTGTTTTGATCCACTCCATCTATCTTTTACATCTTTGGCTGGCAGCAGACGGTGCAGAAGGACTGCATGCCATCCACATCTCATGGCTGCTCGGCAGAAGACGGTGCAATAGGACTGCTAGCAATCCATATTGCCTGCCTGCTCACCATAAGACGGTTCAATAGGACTGACTGCCGGACTAAAAAAAATGACCTGGTCAAGTCACTAAAAATTTAGTCCCTGCGCCCATGTCTGCCCAGGCGCTCCTGATCGACCTCACACAGGCGACCAGGAACACCTCGGACATGACGAGGACGGCTACCAGTCGTACTGTACCGTCTGCTGCCAGAAGGCAATGGGTTGCTGCTACTGTGTAGCAATGCCGTACCGCGTCTGCCAGCACTCAGGAGACATACGGTGGCGGTTACCTGAGCGGGCTCCATGCTTGCGGTGGTATGGCGTCCGCACAGGTAACTCAGGAAAAAAGGCGCGAAACGATTGTCTGCCCTTGCCTTCACGGAGGGAGGGAGGGAACGGGGGCCGGACAATATGTACCCAGAACCACCCGCGACAATGTTTTAGCCCAATCAGAGTGCTCCATTGTGACTGCTCTGGACAGCACTCTCAACTCAGATGCACGATTGTTTGCCGTTGCTCTGACGCAGGGAGGGGCGACTGAGGACACGGCTTACAGGGTTGACTTCACGGAGGGTTCCAATAAGAAATGGTGCACCTAAGTTATTGTTCTTATTGGAACAAGGAGGTTAGCCTGGCCTCTGATTGATACATGGCTAGATCTACCTCGCTGCACCTTCTCTGTGAGTGACTGCAGTGTGACCTAGAGGAATGAGTCCCCTAGACAGGGGAGGAGGCAAATGAGTACAAAAAAAATCTGGTCTATTTCTTGTTTTGATCCACTCCATCTATCTTTTACATCTTTGGCTGGCAGCAGACGGTGCAGAAGGACATATTGCCTGCCTGCTCACCATAAGACGGTTCAATAGGACTGACTGCCGGACTAAAGAGAATGACCTGGTCAAGTCACTAAAAATTTAGTCCCTGCGCCCATGTCTGCCCAGGCGCTCCTGATCGACCTCACACAGGCAACCAGGAGTACCTCGGACATGACGAGGACGGCTACCAGTCGTATTGTACCATCTGCTGCCACAAGGCAATGGGTTGCTGCTACTGTGTAGCAATGCCGTACCGCATCTGCCAGCACCCAGGAGACATACGGTGATGGTTACCTGAGCGGGCTCCATGCTTGCGGTGGTATGGCGTCCGCACAGGTAACTCAGGAAAAAAGGCGCGAAACAATTGTCTGCCCTTGCTTTCACGGAGGGAGGGAGGGAAGGGGGGGACTGACGATATGTACCCAGAACCACCCGCGACAATGTTTCAGCCCCATCAGGCATTGGGATCTCAACCCAGAATTCCAATGGGCAGCGGAGACTGCGGGAACTGTGGGATAGCTACCCACAGTGCAACGCTCCGGAAGTCGACTCTAGCCTCGGTACTGTGGAAGCACTCCGCCGAGTTAATGCACTTAATGCACTTCTGTGGGGGGACACACACTCGAATATATAAAACCGATTTCTAAAAAAACGACTTCTATAAATTCGACCTTATTCCGTAGTGTAGACATACCCTGAGACAAAACTGGCCCAAAACCGAGGTATCACAAATACCTAAAGCCTAAAGCCATTTTTGCACCAACCACCCTTTTAAGTTGCACTGTATACTTTTTGGCCAAAGCCAAGGATCTGGTTCTAGCTGCTTAATATTAGGCATCCAAGTTTGAAAATTTAGACCTAAATACATTCATCATTAATAAACTTTTCATAGTTTTCTTTGGGCATTTTACTAGTGATCAAATATATTTCTATTTAAATAAAAAATTCCTCCTTTGCAGTCCAAATTTCCTTTTTCGCTGGTTGCTTCCATAGTAAATTCACAATGGTGAATGTTTTACACACAACATTAGGCTATAATGTCAAACATTGTGGGGGCAGAAGTAAAATGAAGGCTCTACCCAGCTGGGCAAACAGCAATGAAGGAGTGTTGCAAGAGGAAAAGCATTTAGGCAATATACTTGCAATGAGAGAAAGGAATTTTAAAGCCAAAAGGTTTGGTGTCAGATGAGGAAAAAGGAGGAGAGAGTAATAGGACTGTGGAAGAGAAGACAAAAAGGAAAACTGAAAGCAGGAATAAGAAAAAAAAGTGAGATCATTTTGTAAGCAGAGTCAGGATGAGCTCCACCCTGACATCTGGTGGTGAGGTGTCGCAAGTTGTGGAAAAGAACTTCAGGGGTGATCTCATTTGCATAGGCACACCCACCCCGCCTAGAATGAGGCCATAGCTGCCCATATAGTCACTTTGGCTGCTGTGGGATCCCTAGTGTCTCTGTTATTGGGGCAGGAAGAATAAATTGTTATTACCCTGATTATGGGAATCAAGGACAGTGGAACTGTACTTGTCCTTTTGTTATGATGGAGGGACTCGCCATCAACTAAGTAGCACTCGCTAGGCAAGGGACATGGGTTCCAAAACCCTGTGAATTGAGAGAGGTTGGGGACAGGTATTAATACTTGGTGGTATGGGTCCCCTGGTAAGGGCCTTGCATGCTAATTGCACTTCCTCCTCTCTCCACTGTGGAATATAAGAGCTAATTTTGATTCCATTAAGGAGTCTAATTACAGGCTGCTGAGCTGAATTCACTTTGGGCTAATGGTACACCAGCACTGAGGCTCCCCTGCTACAAGCTGAAATAACAAAAGAGCTAAACATACTAAGAGCTGAAATCACTGAGTGTTAAGTAGTGGGGGAGCCTGAAAATATATGGTGGAGCAGTTTGCGGGACGGCGAGCGGAGCAGAGCGGCTGGTGGAGCGGAGCAGTTTGAGGGACGGCGAGCGGAGCAGAGTGGAGCGGCTGCTGGAGCGGAGCAGTTTGTTGGATGCCTAGAGCAGCTCATGGGGCGGCTGGCAGAGCGGAGCCCCATGGAGAGGTGGAGCCGTCAGCTTTGGACCATGTAAGGTGCCCCTTAACCCCCGCCACCCCAATCTCCACCCAGGTTGGGAAGTAAGACTCTGCAGATAAACTTTTGAACTCTGGGGCTGCCCTGACCAGGGACAGAGACTTTTGGGTCGTTGGACTTTTGGGACTTTGGGTGATTTTGGGTTGCTGGACTCAAGAACCAAAGGGAAGGAATATGCCCCAATTTGCTTGAGGTGGGTTTTTTTTTTGCTCATGGGTTGTGTTATGAATCCTGTTGGTGGTGTTTCCCCAACATAATGCCACATTGTTTCTTTCTGTTATTAAAAGGCTTTTTGCTACACTCAGACTATGTGCTTGTGAGAGGGGAAGTACTGCCTCTTGTAGGCGCCCAGCGGGGGTGGTATATATTTGTCCCAGGTCACTGGGTGCGGGCTCGAGCCGGTTTTGTATTGTGTTATTGGAATGGAACCCCTAGATACTGAACCCGGCCCTTGTTGCTGCCAACTCTGACAGGCAGAAGGGTTACAATTTTAAGGGAAGAGGGAAAAGAAAACCAGTGGAGATAAGGTAAAAGGAGAAAAGAATTAAAGACAAAAAGGCCATACAGAAATATAAAAATACAGGCGACCAGGAAAAGTGAAATAAGAAATGATGTATACATTTAGATTTATTAGTTTTTACTTCATTTTAAAAATAGTTTTATGGGTATATAATTAAAATGTATTATTAATAAAGTAAATCTTTTCATGGTTTATGTAATGAGCTTATAGCTGTGGTATTATATCCTCTTTGCAAGGTTATAACATGACTGCAGGATTAAGAAGCAGGAAAAACTGGATTGTGAGAGGAACTATCTTATTCAGACATAAATCTGTAACAACAAGAAGGCAGGCTCTAAAAGAACGGTAACATAAACTGAATTTTTGTATAATCATTCTGATTTGCACACCTGTAAAATCTCTGTTTAAATGTTATATACCTTTCAGTCTCATTTGAATTTCCTATATTCTTCATCTGAAAAAGCTTATCTGGCCCTACACTGAGTAGCTCAGTTATGGCAATTGTACACTGTGAGGGTATGTCTACAGCAGACTTGGGCTTGCGGAGCTCAGGCTAAGGGACTGTTTAATTGCAGTGTAGGCGTTCGGGCTTGGACTGGATCCTGAGCTCTGGGATACTTCCTCCTTGCAGGGTCCTAGAGCCCAGTCTCCAATCCAAGCCTGAAGATCTACACACTGCAATTAAACAGCCCCTTAGCCTGAGTCCCACAAGTGCGTGTCAGCTGACACGGGCCAGCCATGGGTATTTAATTGCAGTGTAGACATACCCTGAGACTTGCTAAAGCTGTCAGGCTCCAGCCAAACCAGAAGCACAAAACAAACTTTTGCTCTACTCAGGCAACAATTCTTTCCCCTGTGTCTATACACGCTTCTCCTCTGGCTGCAAAGGAAAAGCTTTCTCCCACCCTCAGACCCAGACAACTCCTAAACAGTTTAAGGTGCCCGCACTAGATCTCAACCCAAGTTGCTACTTTTGCCACAAGACTGTTTCCTACACCTACTTTCACCACAAATTCACCTCATTCATTCTTTAATCAAGGGTTTACAAGAAATCCGTTCTTTATCACATAGTCTCTTCCCATTTTCCCACCCACAGCTTCCTCTACACTGGGAGCACCACCCTGACTGCTAGTATGAGGCCTTCAGACTGTTCTAACTTATGCTGAGGGGATCTGTCCATAATACACCAGTTCCAGGATTGGGGAATCCAATGGTGGCTGAGAACACTGCGAATCTTCCATGAAGGCATAAAGAGTATTGTTAAGCCTGAACTTCCTTTAGTATATGAGGAAGAAACGTGCAGCCCAGCTGTCTCGGAGTGGGGAAAAGGTCAAGATCCAGAAACAGAACACTGTTCTATTAAAAGGCCTGCACGGTGTGTGTAACAAAAGAATAAGGTAACATTCAATGAAATAAAAAGTGGAAAATTCAAAACTAATAAGAGGAAATGTTTTTTCACACAACATGTAGTTAAACGGTAGAATTTATCGCTAGACAAAGTTGTTGAGACCAAAAAATCAGCAAAATGCAAAAAGCAATTGGATATTTATATGGATATCAAGAATATCGAGAGATGTTGTTATTAATGAAAATATAACTTTTGGAAGGGATATTAACTTTGTACTTCAGAGCTTAAGACAATCACTAACTAACAGAAATCAGGATGAGACTTATATGTGGGTCAGATTATTCCACATATGCCTGCTGCAAGTTTCTTAACTCTGGTTCTGACCAGTTGTAAACAGAATACAGTACCAGATGGACTGCTTGACTAGATGGACTGCTGGAACACAGAAATTCTATGTCCCTGTGTGTGTTAAGTTAAACTTAAAGGACCTGGGAGGATGCACCCAAAGAGTAATAATGGAGCAAAAGAGGTTGACAAGCTCACTCGTTTAACTCTTTAACTGCAATTAAAAAAAAAGGAGGAACAGATAGATAATGAGATATAGACCTTTCATCTTTAGGTCACAGGACTGAATCCACCCCAAGTTGATAGTGACTGAAAGTTAGTACCATCTAGTGGCATCTATAGCATTTGCAATGGATTGGTAGTGTCAGTCTAACTCTTAGCACACAGATATCCACATCATAAAATCTCCACCAAACTGGCCAGCTTGATAGTCTGGGCAGAGAGACATAAGAATGGCCAGGCTGGGTCAGTTCAAAGGTCCATCTGGCCCAGTATTCTGTCTTCCGACAGTGGCCAATGCCAGGTGCCCCAGAGGGAACGAACAGAACAGGTAATCATCATGTGATCCATCTCCTGTTGCCCATTCCCAGCTTCTGGCAAACAGAGGCTAGGGACATCATCCTTGCCCGTCCTGGCTAATAGCCATTGATGGACCCATCCTCCATGAATTTATCTATCTCTTTTTTGAACCCTGTTACAGTCTTGGCCTTCAGAACATCCTCTGGCAAGGAATTCCACAGGTTGACTATGTTTTGTATGAAAAATTACTTCTTTTGCTTGTTTTAAACCTGCTGCCTATTAATTTCATTTGGTGACCCCTAATTCTTGTGTTATGAGAAGGGGGTAAATAACACTTCCTTATTTACTTTCTCCACACCAGTCATGATTTTATAGACCTCAATCATATCGCCCCTTAGTAGTCTCTTTTCCAAGCTGAAAAGTCCCAGTCTTATTAATCTCTCCTCATATGGCAGCCTCCATACCCTTAATAATTTTTGTTGCCCTTTTCTGAACCTTTTCCAATTCCAATATATCTTTTTTGAGATGGTGTGACCACATCTGCACACAGTATTCAAGATGTGGGCGTACCATGGATTTCTACAGAGGCAATATGATATTTTCTGTCTTCTTATCTATCCCTTTCTTAATGATTCCCAACATTTTGTTTGCTTTTTTGATTGCCGCTGTACATTTATTGGATGTTTTCAAAGAACTATCCACAATGACTCCAAGATCTCTTTCTTGAGCGGTAACAGCTAATTTAGACTCCATGATTTTATATGTATAGTTGGGATTATGTTTTCCAATGTGCATTACTTTGCGTTTATCAACACTGAATTTCATTTGCCATTTTGTTGCTGAGTCACCCAGTTTTGAGAGATCCTTTTGTAGCTCTTCGCAGTCTGCCTGGGACTTAACTATCTTGAGTAGACCAAGAACCATATGACACTTTTGCTCCAGAATGGCCCCTTATGGCCAAGGTTGAAACTGGCTAGTGACCTTAGGGCCATGCAAATGTACACAGCCACTCTTCCTGACCCAGGTGCATATGGCTAATGCAGCACCCAGAGTGCTTATTTCCCAACAGCAGTTCTGTCTGATTCTGCAGTCAATGGGGCCAAATGACTTCCCCTTCTCTCTCCATGGAAAAGTTAACTTTATGCACAACCTTCTGGCTGCCAGGTCCATTCAGGGAATTAATTGAAGCTGTAAAGCTGCAGCCTGAAGGGTGGGGTGATGGTGGCTGTGGAAACAGCATATAGACAAGAATTGGCCATTCTGGGTATGCAAAAGTGTGAGCACCTGGTCATAGGTAGGGAGGATCTGGCTAGGTCACTGCATGTATTACTAGTACTTCACATAGAACTCTGAAAAGAAACTTATGGGAGCTCTGTTGAAGCACAGAAGTAGTTGGCAGTGTAGGGAAGTGCCTAACATGCTTTATCTGATTTGTGGTTAAATAGAGGACTTCAGTTCCCAGCGCTGTCAATTCAACATCTTTCATAAGTAAAAAAATTCATTTAAAATTTAGAAAAGAAATTAAATAATTGTGAGGTCTGAGGGGTAATCTGTACCATGTTAAACAGTGATGTTTATGAGGGTTACTGCAATATGAAAGAAATATAAATATCCTATAATATAGACTATATAAAATGTAGGTCAAAAGAAACAGTATACACCACAAGAGAAATGACAACACTGGATGCTATGACACATACTTCTAGGTACAGTGCAAGCATCAATTCAATTATGGTATGCCAGCCCACATAGGGAGTAGAAAACAATAAAATCCACCAGTAAAATAGTGAGGATTCCATCAGGATACTACATCTGACCCTGCAACTTTTGTATTTTTTACTTTAATATTGTATAGTGCTTTATTAAAAAAAAAAAGCAAACAAACAAAAAAACCAACCAAAGTCTCAATGTACATTTAGGATAAGGCTATGTTTAAACAGAGTGCACAATTCTTCATGTGAAATTTTAAATTCTAAATCCTGATACTTTTGAAGAGAAAGATAGAGCACTTCATCCTGTACTACTGGTGGTGTCTCTGCTAAATGAGGAAGAAGAAATTAGAATTCTTATCTTCAAATCTAGCTTCCTTCTAGCATTCACAACTTTCTAATAGATACATAAACTGCTGATAGACTGAAAGGAAGGTACACAGTTTAAAGTATACAATTATACTATGGTTCCTAAAGTTATATTATGCCATTATAAACGCAGACAATGCTTTAGGGCCAGATTTTCAAAGATATTTAGGTGTCTAAAGATGCAGGTAGGAGCCCAGTGTGATTTTTCAAAGCTGCCTAACTCCCATTGGATGTATGCACCTCGGCACTTTTGAAAGTTCCAGGTGCCTAAGTCCCAATGGGAGTTAGGCAGCTTTGAAAAATCCCACTAGGCTCCTGTGTATACCTTTAGGCACCTAAATATCTTTAAAAATCTGGCCCTTAGTTACTAATACAGATGAATAGCTTTTTGTCCTGAAGTGGGCACAGTGCACAAGAACACAAAACTGAATCTAAACAAAAGGTATTTGAAAAGACAAACATGACTGAAGGAGACGTGCACCATTGACTGAATCTGCTTTAATGGAAGCTGGCATGAGCTACTGCACATTTTATCATTTTCTGTTATTTAAAGAGGTGGTGACTGTGAGAACTGATGAATATTTTCTCACTTGTTTCAGAGAGCAAGTTGTCCAGAAGAAATTTTATGTTTGCCGATTTTCAGCATCCTTACTGAATGCTGCAGGACCATCAGCTGCTAAGCAGTACAAAAGCCTTACTTTGTTTGACACCTAAACCTCTGACCCAACACAACATCCATCTATCATTTCTCCTACAGCTAGTGTTAACAGAGCCCTTCAACAACAAATGCATGGTATAGCTTGTACAGACTGAAAGTACGTGTAGATTTAAATCCCACACAGATCTACTAAAGAATTTCAGAACTGCAAGCAAATCACTTTGAAAATAATCTGAATTTACTGCCATAATTCCCAAACTAAACATATATTTTAATCTCTATTAATGCTCCTAAAACAAGAAAGCACCTTCAACCTCGAAAATCTGAGTATTTTACCTTTTAAAATTAAAAATATTTCAAACTGTAAACCTTTGAAAGCAACAGCTAAAATACTAATCCTTGTTATTGCAAAACAATCTATCAGGGGCAAAAGAACAGTTGCTTTTGCAGCTTTTAATGCATGGTTGCTTTTAAGGTAATTAAACCTGCCAGCATGTTTTCAAAAAGTCTGTCACTCAAACACTAGTATGAAATGGAATTTGAATATTGATGGGAATGTGCAGGTAGAAGGAAGTCTTGGGTCAGGTGTGTGTGAGCATTTATTCACTAATCTGATTAGCATATTTCAAAAGATGAAGGTAAACTACTAGTGGATCTCCTGTGCAAAGTGACAGTCTAAGAACAATCCCAGCACACCGAGGAAATAACTGGCAATGTTCTCTATTTAATTAACCATCAGAAAGCAATATTGATCCAATAAAGCAGCCTCTGTGAGCAGTTGTGAATAGAAGCCAAACAGACAATTTCAGTTTAGCCTGGAGAATCTGATAGATTTATCTTAAGCAGGTCAAAGGCAGATGATGCCACTGAAGTTAAAGCTAGAAGTAAACTGCATATTAAAGGTTCAAAATAAGATGTCAATATACAAACTTGACTGAGCAATAGAAATATGCTTGAACTTTTCATGCTTTTCCATCAGCAAAGTCTTCACTCGTATTATGAAAGACAGTCAACATTTCAGTCTTTAACCCAGTGGTTCCCCGGCTTTTATTTATATGCGATAGACTGGTCTATGGGCTCCATGGAAGCCCCCACAACCCTTTATGGCATGGCAGGATCTCTGCTTTTTTCTGTCCAGTCTCTCTTTTTAACCCTTAATCTCCCTGTTTACATGCTTTTTTTTAACCCCTTCATCTCCCCCCGCCTTTTCTGCTTTCCATTTTCATACATTTTTGCTCTCTTATGTTTTGCTGCCTTTTCCTGGCCACCACCCTCCTGCCTGTTTCTCCCCTTACCAGAAGTGGGGGTGTCCATCAGAAATCTGTAAGCCTGGACACATGCTCCTGAAGACGTACTCTTTTGTGGGAGCAGAGACAAAGCTTCAGCTGATGATGTGCTTCTTAAAACTGTAGTCGGGTATGCATGAGTGGCTCCTATAGCCATGTGCATTAGGAAACAGCCTCAAGTGCAGGGAAGGAATGTAGTTTTTCAAAGAGATGCCAAATGATTTAGTCACAGCAGCACTTTTGCAGCGGACATTCAGAGTGGATCTATGGTCATGCAGCTTTCCCCACCCTTACTGCTCCTTTCCTCTTCCCTGCACCCTCGTGCCCAAACCTAGGCTTCTCTCTCCCTCACCCCCAGATTGCAGAATACCGCTTTAGCCATTCTTTAAGCTTTTAAAATTTACGCTTAGTAGCACTGAGAGCAACATCAGTAAGAAACAGGAAAAAGAACAGTTTATGAATTCTCCCCAGTGATATATATTCAAGGAATATTCCAAAATGTGTCTTCTTGTCATGCAACCTGGCTGAAACATCATATCTTTAAAATGAAGCTGCATGTAGTTTTAGTATATCTCCCTCAGGCTCACTAGCTGTCTTGCAGCTGTAAGAAAAAGCAAGGGTAAGTAGAAACTTCCCTGCTCATGCTCTCCCCCCTCATCCCCAAGTTTGCTTCCCTATGAAAAGAAACATCTAAAAAGTGGGGTACAATGGTTATTCTTTAAAGAGCTCAGCATTAGCATCAGCCAGCTAAGTAAAATGAATTAGAAGGCTGGAGAATTCATCAACGTAAGCATCACACACTTGCACATTTCTGCAAGAGATTTATTTAGATTATTTGTTTGTACGCATAAGAGCAGGTCATGCTAACCTGTCAGGGAGAGGAACTCACAAAAAATTATAAGTCCTTTACATGTCATTTATAGCTCAGTGCTGAATCTCTGGTTTGTGGCACATGCGTATTCATGTAGTATTAAGACACATAAACCTATACTAATCGCTCACGCAATTTCTTTCTCCCTCTGGTGAGTTACTCACGTGTAAACTTTGAGAACAAAATCTTTTTCTTCCTTTAGTTCAGAGATTGATTGAAGTACATCCATGATGCTCAATACTGCACAGCCATAGGGGCGCCGATAATGTAGGTGGGAGGGGCCTTTTTTGGAATCATTTAGCAGCATGCGACCTGAAACAGACAGCTTGGTTAGAAATTAACATGCAGTTGCTCTCTCTGCTCTTATCTTTCTGTTGTCTCTATGTGAGTGTGTATACATACATACAGTACAAACTACAGTATAGAACTGTCTGTGTCCCTCTTTTCATATTCTTATATGTTTGAATTATGCAGTCAATTGTTACATAGAAACTTTTTAACTGGGCCATTTCTGTAGACTGACTATTATTCTGATTAAATTATTGTCCCATTAAGAGATGAGATTTTTAAACAGCCTGAAAAAACTAGAAATAAAATACTGTACATAACACAAATACAAGAAATATTTATCTGGCCTCTTCTCAATTAAAACACCGATATCTTAACACCTTGACATTGGCTAAATGCATCCCCATTAAGCAGGTTTTTTTGCTAAGAGTGTCTCTCAAAAAGCTGCTATTGCCATTTATGGTCATTGGGCACACAACAAAAAAGAGTTCCCTGTATTTATCCATCTGCAAATGATTTATAATTCTGAATGACCAGGTACGTTGACATCCTCTCCAAAAAGTGAGCTTTATCTCCCCCTTTCCTACATCTTGTGTGCAAAGTTTAGAAGGGTGCGCGATAAAACTGATATCTTTTCTTTCCAAAGGGGTATTTACCCAAGTCTTGTGTTCCAGATCAAGAAAATCACTGTCTAGCAATTACTAAAATGTATTAACACTTATCTATAATGCCATGATTTGAAATTCTGTTTCTACAAAGAGGTAGGGTCTGTGATGGAGCTTTCTAACTGGTTAAATTGATCATAGTGTCAATTCAGTATAAGATAGGTTTTAAAAATATTTTTCATTTTGAGCTAATATAAAAAAAATTTAGTTAGCAAACCATACTGTACCTATTCGAATTACATGTGCAACTATGTACAAGTCTCTCTTCGTATCCTTGCTGCTGAGATCCTAACAAATTGGAAAAAAAATAGAAGTTAAAACAAATAACACAACACACTTTTGACCTTAAAGCAGGTCTGCAAAATTACTCGTACAAACACACCCCACAAATAATAATAAATAGTAATATTTTTCACGTATTTAACTCCTTCCATCTTTAAATCTGTTTTACAAAGGTGGGAAGGTTATGGATGAAGAAAAATTAGGCACAGACAGGTTATGTTTTGGCTAGCAGAGTTCTATAAAAGAAAAAACAAAAATCAACTGTCTACCTTGGTGAGGAAACTATGTTGGAATTCTGTCAACAGTCATTTTCAAACATGTATTTAACGCTTTGATCCTAACACACCCTACTTGAGATGAAATCTATGAGCTGCAGTACTACACAATATCAGGAAATTAGACAGCTCTGCCGCACTGCCCCGCACTGTCTGCTAGCCACTTGCCATTTGCGGGGCATCTATATGGAATCCCATGCATGCATTCATGAGGCATTATGTCTTGGTCCAAGACTCCTCCACTGACACATCCTTTGGGGCTGTAGTTTTACAAGCAGCCATACTGTGCATCCTCACACTCTCCTCTTGGACTACTGCTTGTCAAAACCCAGAGTGGAATACACATAGGAACCACCACTTGAAGAAGAAAGGGAAGTTACTTACCTGGTTGTAACTGGAGCTCTTCGAGATGTGTGGCCCCTATCTGTATTCCACTACCCACCCTCCTTCCCCTCTGCTTCAGATAATGATTGGATTCATGGTAGAGAAGGAACTGGAGCGGTGGTCAGTTCACCCTGCCCCTTATATTTTTGGTGCAAAGCATGAGGATGGCAAGGGCACAGGAGCGGACCAACGGACACTGCTTGCAAGAATTCTCTCTCTCTCAGGCACATGGAGCACATGCATACCCACAATGGAATACACACAGGGACCAGTACTCAAAGAAGAAAACAGTGTCTAAGAGTCATTTAAATAGTTGTCATTCATGGAATATTTAGAAAATTATGAGGTTTTGGTTCTGTTACTATATTAAATATAAAAAAGTCATAGTAATACTAAAAGGAGAAAAAGATACCTACAGAGATTCTAAATAAAATTGTAACTTAACTCATCCTTATTGTTCCTAGTAAGAGGGAACAGTCGTCTCACTTCATTTGATGACCCAAGATGAAAAAACCCCAGGCATTTTACAATCACTAGACTTAACAAGATGAGAATAGGATGTTGTAGCAGCCTCAGTTCCAAATCTAACAGCTATGAGGGCTTATGTCTGACCCTTAATGTTATTTTAATATAACAGCTGTGGATTCAAATTTTTCGTGTTTTCTTTCCCTTCAATTAAACTATGGCCTCCATCCTAGTGATGGTGGCATACTCCGAAATGTTTGAGTGAGAGAATGTTATAGCATTATTAGGTTTGCTTATACAATAAGGTGGCTTGTTCTACTACTAAGTTTTGTAAAATATAAAAAAACTCAACTTCATTTCTCAGTAGCAAATTTTCAAAATGAAATCACTCCTAAGTGAAATGACACTAAAGCCATTGTGAAAAGAAAAGAAAAGAAAAGAAAAGAAAAGAAAAGAAAAGAAAAGACACTTTTTAGTAAAGGTGGAGAAATTCTGATTTTGCAATTTTATAACTTAAAATCAATTTAGAGAATTAAAAAAGGGTTGTTTTTTTGTTGAAAAGAAAATATGAATCGTACCTGTCACCTTGCATGGCAGATTTCTGTCCTATGTGATCTGAGAGAGGAAATCTCAAAAATTGAGGTTTATGATAGCAATGCAGACAGACAGTGAAATATAGAAGTACAGCTAAAATAAATGCATATGGACAGCTACACTTCTAACTACAGCAAAGATCATATTTTATAAGCAAAGTTCTAAGAGAAAAATTCTGCCCTTTACATATGTGGCCATGCATGCCGAGTGGGGGGAAAGAGGGACGGGGACAGAGGGAAGGGGAAGATGTCAACCAGAGCTGTATTTCCAGCATTAGTCTCATACTGATAGCACAGTGCAGGATGGTTGAAGGGGAGCTATAACCTGATGGGGATATCCTGCTACTTACTCCTTTGAAAAGAAATAGTGTATTTCCTTGGCTAGAGCATGCTGCTTATTGTAAATATCATGCTGGGGACTGGCCATGTGTATTACTTTAAAGGCCGAGAGGGACCATCACGATCATCTAGTTTGACCTCCCAAACATTGTAGATCACAAAACCTCACCTATCCACCCCTGTAATAGGCCCAAAACCTCTGTCTGAGTTACTGAAGTCCCCATATCTTGATTTAAAGACTTCATATTACAGAGAATCCATTGTTACTCTCGTTTAAATCAACAAGTGACTCGTGACTCATGCCTCATGCTGGAGAGGAAGGCAAAACCCCACCAGGGACTCTGACAATCTGACCTGGAGAAAAATTCCTTCCCGACTCCAAATACGGTGATTGGTTATGCCCTTAGCATATGGGTGAGACCCACCAGCCAGATACCTGGGAAAAAATTCTCTGTAGAAACTCAGAGCCCTCCCCAGCTGGTGTATCATCTCCGGCCAATGAAGATATTTGCTAAAGGCAGTGGAGGCTGGGCCATATGCCATTGTAGGCAATCATACCTTCCCCTCCATAAACTTATCAATCTCAGTCTTAAAGCAAGTTAGGTTTTTTGTCCCTGCTACTCCCCTTGGAAGGCTGTCACGCCTCTGATAGTTAGAAATCTTTGTCTAATTTCAAGCCTAAATTTATTGATAGCCAATTTATATCCATTTGTTTGGAGTTGGGTTTTTTCCCCCCAACACTGGCCTTTAACTTAAATAACTCATCTCCCTCCCTGGCATTCATAGGTGCCAAGTCCGTGGGTGCTCTGGGGCAGGAGCACCCACAGGGAAAAATTAGTGGGTGCTCTGCACCCACCGGCAGCAAAGCTCCCCTCCTGCCCCCCGCTCCCTCTCACCTCACCTCCTCCCCTGAACACGCCTTGTCCCTGCTCCTCTGCCTACCTCCCCTGCTTGCCACCGCAAAACAGCTCTTTCGCAGTGTAACAAGCTCCGGGAGGGAGTGTGGAGGAGGGTGAACAGGGCGCACTCAGGGGAGGAGGCGGGGAAGAGGTGGGGCTGGGGCGGGGATTTGGGGAAGGAGTCCAATAGGGGCAAGGAGGGGGCGGAATTGGGGCAGGGACTTTGGGGAAGGGGTTGGAATGGGGGTGAGGCAGGGGTGGAGTCGGGGCTGGGCCGGGGGCAGAGGGGGGGTCGAGCACCCGCTTGTGCCAGAAGAAGTCGGCACCTATGCTGGCATTTGTCCCTCTGATGTATTTGTAAAGAGCAATCATATATCCATTCAGCCTTCATTTTGTTATGCTAAACAAGTCAAGCTTCTTAAGTCTCCTTTCATAAGGTAAATTCTCCATTCCTCTGATCACCCTAGTAGCCCTTCTCTGCATCTGTTCCAATTTGAATTCATCTCTCAAACATGGGACATCAGAATTGCACACAGTATTCCAGATGAGGTCTCACCAGTGCCTTGTATCATGGTAATAACACTTCTCTATCTCTACTGGAAATACCTCGCCTGATGCATCCTAGGACTGCATTAGCCATTTTTTCATGGCCACCTAACATTGGCAGCTCATCCTGTGATCAACCAATACACCCAAGAATTTCTTCTCCTCTCTCACTTCCAACAGGTAGGTCCCCAAAAATTCTTGTTGTTAATCCCTAAATTCATAACCTTGCACTTTGCACTACTAAATTTCATCCCATTTCTATTACTACAGTTTTCAAAGTTGTCCAGATCTTCTTGTATGATATTCTGTTCCTCCTTTGTATTGGCAGTACTTTCCAACTATGTGTCATCTGCAAATGACTTTCCACTTTTTGTGCAAACATCAGTAATGAAAATGACCAATCTCTGAGGAACTCCACTAGTAATCTCCCTCCAGGCTGACAGTTCATGTTTCAGATTGATCCATTGTATTCTCCCCTTTAACCAGTTCCTTACCCATCTTTTGATTCTCATATTAATCCTAATCTTCTCCAATAGAACTAGTAATTTTCCATGTGGAACTGTATCAAATGCTTTACTGAAATCCAGATAGATTAGATCTAATGCGTTTGCCTTGTCTAGAAAATTAGTTATCTCCTCAAAGAAAGAGATAAGGCTGTATGATACGATTTACCTTTTGGAAAACCATGTTGTGTTTTATCCCAATCACCGTTTACCTCTATGTCCTTAACTATTCTCTCTTTCAAAATTGGTTATCAAACCTTACATACAATTGAGGTCAAACTAATGGGCCTGCAGTTTCCTGGATCACTTTTTCTCCCCTTTCTTAAATATAGATACTATATTTGCTATTCTCCAGTCACAGGATACGATCCCTGAGTTTGCTGATTAATTAAAAAGCCTTGCTATTGGGCTTGCAAATTTCATGTGCCAGTTCCTTTAATATTCTCAGATGGAGATTATTTGGGTGCCCCCATTTGGTCCCATCAAGGTGTTTGAGTTTAGCTTCCACCTCAGATATGGTAATTTCTACTTCCATATCTTTAAGTGTTTTCCCTAGCTAGATGTAGTCTTCCTTGGTGCATTCCTGAGAGAATCTAGCAGTATAGTTTGTTCCCAAGTGAAGGACTATTGGGGGATTCTTTCCTAATTTCATTAGGATTCTCTTCAGCTTTAGGTCCACATCCCGTATCTTAGCTCCTGGCAGACAGTACAACTTTTTGTTCTCTGGATCAGCTCTGGGGACAAGCCTCTTTTTCTTAATAGGGAGTCCATAGTCACTTAGACCTACTTCTTCCTGGTGTTGGTGTGATCCTCTGTCCATCCCCCTTCTGTTTTTAATGGCTGCAAGTCTTCTCATCTTCTGTTCATCATTCCCTATCCTCCTAGGGCTCCAAACTCTGGCTATCTCCACTGTCTTTTCCCCTCTTCTTATAGGGAACCAGCAGTTCTTCTCTTCTTCCTTGCTCTTCCATTTCTGTTACTGCCTGCCTCTCCCTTTCATTTTCCAACTCACCGAACCTGTTCCTCAGCTCTATTTCTCCTTTGGTAGCCAGTCCTTTCCTCTGCTTTGCTCTCATAGCCACAGACTTCTACTGGCCACTCCCCTCATTCAGCAGTCTACCCTCACAGTTCTCTGGTCCATCATGTATCCACAAGTGTTTAGGTTTCCCTTTAGCCTCCTGTCTCCTTCCCTCCATTATTCACTCAAATATTCTTCAATACTCAATCACAGTTTCTAGCGGCATCTCCAAACCACGGATCTTCTCTTCCATCAAACCACTCAGCCGGAACTTCATAAAAACAAAGCACCTTTCAGGTACCCACTCCAGAATAATATACATCCTGCAGATTCTACCTCCAGTCATTTTCAACATCTCTTCCATTTTTCAGTTCAGTAGCAGAACTGCCTCTGTAGCCTCACTTCCTAAGCTCCTGTCAAGAAGGAAAAACACCCCACAAAAATACCACTCATGCCCTCCTCCAAACTCTGCCTTGCAAATTCCCCCTCAAATTCCCGTTTTCAGTTCTGTTTGCTAGGTTCTGTGCTGCCTCTGCTCTCTAGCTAGCAGATCATGCCTCTTTGGGGCTGTGGAGTGTTGGCCAGCATTGAGGCTGCATAAAATTTTCCCAGTATTCTCTCTCTCCTGCTGCATAGATAAGGGGTAAGCTTTCTAGGCTCTCCTTACTGTCTAGTGCACCAGTGCAGCATATGGCAAGATTTAGCCTTGTGTGTCTTGGAAAAAATGAAGCTCAATGATAAGAAGGGATTTTGTGCAGTTTTAATCTTCACAGCTATCATTAGCTCACCTTCAGCCAGTAAGGTTCTTCTATTCCCCAGTGTTCTGGGGATGCTTATCCTGCTAACGCTCTCTCACACCGGGATTAAAAATTATAGACCAACCCTGGTAAGAAGTGTTTGTGTGTTGTTTTTGTTCAGTTGTGCCTCATGCACACAGAGTATTTGTGAAAATGGAGTACAAATGTAAAAGCAAGTTAATTCACCATATTTTAAAATATCAAAATTATGGATAATTATTGTTAGAATATTTAAAGCACAAGCTCCCATGTTTTCACTTGCTAGAAGTACCCACTGCTTAAATACTTTCTTTGCTTTGTAATTCTCCCTTTGAGAAAGCGCATGGTGACATCTTTGACAAGCAAAGAAACTCATAAACAGGCCAGGGACACATAACTGTTCTCAGTCTTCCTAGACAGTAAAGGGCATTTGAGAACATGCATGGTTCCTTAACAAACCCTTTACTTTTCAATGTGATCATAGAATCATCGAAGATTAGGATTGGAAGAGACCTCAGGAGGTCATCTAGTCCAACCCCCTGCTCAAAGCAGGACCAACACCAACTAAATCATCCCAGCCAAGGCTTTGTCAAGCCGGGCCTTAAAAACCTCTAAGGATGGAGATTCCACCACCTCCCTAGGAAACTCATTCCAGTGCTTCACCACCCACCTAGTGAAATAGTGTTTCCTAATATCCAACCTAAACCTCCCCTACTGCAACTTGAGACCATTGCTCCTTGTTCCATCATCTGCCACCACTGAGAACAGCCACGCTCCATCCTCTTTGGAACCCCCCTTCAGGTAGTTGAAGGCTGTTATCAAATCCCCCCTTACTCTTCTCTTCTGCAGACTAAATAACCCCAGTTCCCTCAGCTTCTCCTTGTAAGTCATGTGCCCCAGCCCCCTGATCATTTTTGTTGCCCTCCGCTGGACTCTCTCCAATTTGTCCACATCTTTTCTGTAGTGGGGGGCCCAAAACTGGACACAATACTCCAGATGTGGCCTCACCAGTGCCGAATAGAGGGGAATAATCACTTCCCTCGATCTGCTGGCAGTGCTCCTACTAATGCAGCCCAATATGCCATTAGCTTCGTGGCAACAAGACTGGTTGTATTTTCTAATTTGACCTCGAAAAGTTAACATTACTTGTGTTTAGGTTTTACATATAAGGGGACAAACCCTTTGCCTAATTAAAGTATTATATGGATGATATTCTGAGCAGATACTGTAATAGCTACAGCTGTACACGTTCATTACTCTATTTGGAGAAGTAGGGATTTATAACTTTATTATGGCAAATTGATTTATAGAGGGGACTATTTTTCAAGGGAAAAATGTCAAAATATTGGGGAGGAGTGGGGAAACATACTGTACCCTCTTCAGCTCCACAGAAAATACTAAAAACATTAATACAGCCCCAGGGGCTGCAGGTCACAGCCAGAGGGCATAGGACCTCAGTGCAGATGGCCCTGAGATCTTCCAGGTTTGAGGGTGGCTTTTTTGCAAGGGGAGAAAATACTGCCTCACCCCTGACAGGAGAATGCAAGAATATCTATGAGGAAATCCTCACAGAAATTTCCAGACAAAAAGTCCCCTTCTCCTGGCTTTTAATGTAGGAGGGAACAATCTGAGCCAATTACTTATTTGTGTCCCATGGAACTGAAGTGATTTGTTGAACTGCACTCTCAATATTGCCTCTGCTGTAGGTGTAAACTATTCCTGCTATAGAGCTGACATTTTCAAGTGATGTTGGTTGACAGACAAAAAGAAGTAAACCAAAAGACCATGATAATTTAATGCTTCGTTAGGAACACAGGTTAAAAAAAAGTTAGCCAAATGGAAAAAAAACAAATTTTCATTAAAAAGAATGGTTATTTAACTTTACAATACCAGTGGTTCTTCAAGATGTTGTCATCCCCTCTATGTGATCGATAAGTAGTGCCCCAACTGGAAGGAGGTATTAATATTAAGAATTCCTAACTGCCACTACCTAAATAGTGATGTGATGGGGCACCTGGCCCACACTGGTCTCTAAGGGGTTAATAGAACCCTAGGGAGGCTGCGCAGGAGGCAGCCAATCAGGACCAAGTGGGCCCTTATAAAAAGGGAGCTTCAGGGCAGTGGAGTCCTGTTCTCTGCTGGGAGACCAGGGAGGAAGGAGTGTGTCTCTGGAGGGCTGAGAGAACTGCCAGCACAGAGAAGTGTTGCTAGCAAGGGCCGGGGGAGTGAGAGACTTGAGAGACAAGAAAAGGAGTACTTGTGGCACCTTAGAGACTAACCAATTTATTTGAGCATAAGCTTTCGTGAGCTACAGCTCACTTCATCGGATGCATACTGTGGAAAGTCATGTCCATAACTTGACTGACTCCTGACAGAGTGATAAATGGGCACCTCCTTGCTTGTTTATAAAGTATGTTGTGGATGTGTTGTCTATGATAATCTGCAGAGTGGAATTCTGTAGAATAGGCTGGAATGCTATGCAAGCTAAACTGATTACTTTTAGTTCTAGAATTTATATACCATGAAACAACTTTGCAAGAGAAGGAGCAGAGAAAGGAATCCCTCCAAAATGTTCTTGGGCCAACAGTGTGGATAGAATGCGTACCAAGACCACAACTTGCATGCTCATTTGGTATCTTTGGAGGATGACCTTAATCAGACTTCTTATGAATGTAGGTGAAGTCTGGCTAGCAGTATCACATATGTGCAAACCAACAAGAGGCCAAGAAGTTTGAGGCAGTTTCTTACTATAGTTGACCATTTGTTTTGATATTGGTCATTAGCATTTTGGGAAGTCTCTTCATGTTGTGGAGAGATTGAATGGCACATGGCAGCCTTGTACTGGTAATGATTGGGCCCTATAGGTACTTCCTGTGGGACAGATGGATGGCAATATGGAAGTGTGTGTCTTGCAGCTCAAGAGATATGAGCAAGTCTTAAGCCTGAAAGAAAAAGGACAATCCAAGTAAGCTTTGCCATCCTGAATCTGAGATAGCATATACATTTATTCAGTCTACTCAGGTCTAGGATAGGATGAAGACCACCTTTTTGCTTCAGGATAAAGAAATAAATATAAGGAGTAGAAACCTGTTCCCCTGTACTCCAGAGGTACCATGTCCTCTATGACTCCTTGGCAAAGTGGAAAAGACACTTCTTCCTTTAGCTGATTTTCCTGAGAAGAGTCCCTGAAGAATGATAGGGAAGGGAGGTATGGGTAGGGGGTAAGGACTGAAATTCAATGGAATAGTTATGAGACATAACTTCCAGCACCCATTTGTCTGTTGTTATTGCAGTCCAAGTGTCAAGGAAGAAAGCAAGATGGCATCCAAAAGTAGGGCTTGGGGTGGCTCTTGAGTGATTTGAGTGTGGCTCCTGATCCTTATGTCAAACCTGCTGTCCGGAAGCAAATGAAGGCTGCCTAGCAAGTGGGAAAGATGGTGTCCTTTGAGAGAACCTTAACATCTTCCAGGGTAGCTACTCAGAAGGCTATTGTATAAATAGATGTCTTCTGACTGGATTGCCCTGATATATAGAGGACTTATGATTTGGGGCTGAGATGTAGATGACCAATAAATGAAGTCTGGCTCTGGAATCCTTTAGGAAGTGTAGTGTGTCATCTGTGTGTGACCTGTGCCCTTGAAGGGCAAACTGACAGTTGTACTCTGTACGTCTCTCAGAATGCCAGAGGCTTACAGCCATGTATCTCTGCACACAGCTACCATGGTGGCCACGGATCAGCTGCTGTGTTGATACATCCAGTCTGCAATGAGGTTTTAGCCATTAGTTAACTTGTGGCAATGATGGGATTCAACTTTTCTGTCAAGTCTTGTGGGAGTTTAGCTAGAAAGGGGGATATCCTATGTTAAATAATCGTCTGTGTTCCATGTTGTGAATGATCTCTAGTCTGTTGCAATTGGACCAACCTTTGGATCCCATGTACTTCCAAACTTGGTCACTGTTTAAAACTCTGGGCCTCTCAGGTACAAAACTGGGTGCAGAACTCCTGTTCATCCTCCTTCCTTGGGATGTGGAACTCTGCAGCCCAACTGCCATAGGCCCTGAAACCAGTATTCTGCCTTTATCATGATCAGTGGAACTGGCGTCAGAGTGTCCATGTTTCCTGGAGGGATTATATTGACAGGACACCAATAGAAACAGGGAAGCAAGGAAGTCAGACTGGAAGTAACTCATCCACATGGACAGAACAGTGCACAGGATTTAATAAAGTTTTACTTGTTCAGCTTAACCTTCATTCATTGTGAATGAAACATGGTGGCAGTGTTGGAGCTGTGAGTTCTCTGAAGTGCAGCAGCTAGCAGTGTGAACCATGGAACCTTGGATTTTGCAGATACAAACCTAGCCCAGTGATTGGGCAAGTGGAAGGAGGAGTTTGGGCAGTACACAGACATGCCCACGCAGGATAACAACAATAGCAGACAAGTAAAACTGTTACTTTACCTTACTGGGAATAAGGCAGAGAGGTCTGCTGCACTCTAAAGCTCACCACTGCCTCAAGCCTCACAGCAGTTCTAGGAGCCTGGGGGAACTATTGCTCACAAAAGAATGAAACTCTGGCATGACACAAGTTTTTCACTAGAGACAAATCCGAAGGGGCAGGGATAAACCCATATGGTTACTGCCTTATGCACTCTGGCTGTTCCACGCAATTTTTGGGACTTGACAGACTCCCTAATAACAGATGATCTGCAGCACTTGGGATCAAAACCTGTGGGAGTGGAAGCTCCAGGAAGGCAATCTCACATGAGACAGATGAGGCATGCAGTGAAAATAAAGACAAAGGATGAAAGCCCCAGGCGGTACAACAGCTCCAAAAGTATATGAAGTGAGACAACAGCAAAGAAGAGCAGGTGGCCAGGATTCCATACGCATACTGAAATGCATTTACTGTGGGACACTGCATATGCAGGAAAAGGAGAAGTGCCCCAAACTAGGACAGCATTACAAGGAATGTGGCAAGTTGAACCATTTTAGCAGCATGTACAAGAACAGGAGAAAGTCTCAGAAAGATTCAGTAAGACTTGTACAAGAAAGGGAGGGGATATCAGACTCTTGTGGTGACAGCATGCCTTTCTCCTTGACTCCAAAGACTATTAGGTACAGACTGTTGGGACAGAAAAGCTACTAGCGACAATATCAACCTCCCCCCCGTGGATTTCAGATGGATAGCAGGGCCTCCTGCAACATGATTCCTCAGTGTGAACTGGACTCGAACACACCCATTAGAAAAAGTAGTGCACCCTCCTAATGTACAACGAGAGCATAATACAGCCCATAGTAAAATGTGATTTCATAGTAACTAACATAAAAAACAACAGATGGTACAATTGATGTTTGTTGTGGTGAATGGCAACAACCACAGATCCCTCTTGGGGAATATAGCAATACAAGCTACAGATCTGATAAAAGGGCACTCACCAGAATTTTATAGCTGCAGTGCAAGAAGAAAAAGAGAGTCCCATGGACAATGGAGACAATTTTGAAAGCACATGAGGATTTTTCAAAAGAGACAAGTGCCTCAGAGGAAATCTGTGACCGTAAGTAGACCCTACAGTGAATCGGTGTGCCTACCACTTAGGAAATTTCCAGTGGCATGACATAATCCAGTACGCAAGGAGCTCAAAAGTCTGCAGAGCAGATGTATCATAGAACCTGCAGAGGCAGTGGTATCATAGTACCTGCAGAAGCCGTACAGCCTGGGTAAGCAGCATGGTGGTGGTAATGACGCTTTCAGGGAAATTATGCATCTGCATAAACCCAAAGCCACTGAACTGGGCATTGACAAGATGCCATTGTCCACTGCTCACAATTGATGACATCTTGCCAGAACATTTCAAAGCCAGAATATTTATGATCTGTGATGTGAGGAACAGGTTTTGGCACATAAGCCTGAATAAAGAGTCAGGTGTAACACTTTGGCTGCTACAAATGGCTGTGCATGCTGATGGGCATAAGCTCATTACCAGAGGTGGTCCAGAGAAGACTCACCAAACCACTGGAAGGACTGCTAGTGGTGAAAATAACTGCAGCTGTTATCTTCATTGTAGGTGAAGGGAGAAGTGACACAGAAGCTGAATGAGACTATGGCAGAGAACTACAAGATTTCCTACAGCCATGCAGGGACCAGAAAAAAAACCAATCCAGAAAAAAAAAGTTACTCAAACAGCATGAGATGACATACAATGGACAACTGATCACAGCAGAGGCACTGAAAGCAGATCCCAACAAGATTAAGGCAGTCAGAGACACATCAGCTCCAGTGCATATAGAAGGGGTACGGCACTTCAGAGGAATGATACATTCTCTGTCCACACCTGGCTGCAGTAGTAGAACCCATATGTCAGCTCACAAGGCAGGATGTGGAGTGGGACTAGGAAGGTCACCAACTCCAAGTATTTGACATGCTGAAACTAATAACAGATGCCCCTCTCCTGAAGTACCACCAAGTAGGAGAGCCACTGACCCTCCAGAGTGATGCACCAGAGAAAAGATTGGGCGTAGTTCTTTTGCAGGAGCAGATAGTCACATCCAAACAGAAGAGGTTACTTACCCTTGTGCCTTAACTGGAGTTCTTCAAGGTGTGTATCCCTGTAGTAGCTCCACTTCAGGAGTGCATGTGTCCCTGCACCTTTGGTTGAAAATTATTGGTAGCAGCACCTATTTGGCCTGCACATGCGCCCTACACATCCTCATTCCCCATCTCAAGAACATATAGGGCTGCATGGGCAAACTGCCCTCAGTTCCTTCTCTACCACAGAGTTCCACAGGGGAAACTCCAAGGAGAAGGGAAGGAGGGTGGGCAGTGGAACATCTTGAATAACTCAAGTTACTACAGAAGTTAAGCTCTCCTTCTTTGAGTAGTGTCCCTATGGATGCTCCATTTCAAGTGATTTCCAAGAAGTACCTCCATAAGAAGGAGGGAGCTTTGGAACAGAGTCCAGTACTGAAGAAAAAACTGCATTGCCAATTGCAGCATCTAATCTAGAGGCAAAGCAGCGCATAATGGTTGGAGAAAGTATGTACAGAGGTCCAGGTTGCATCTCTGCAGATTTCAGTAACTGGAACGTCTTTGAGTAATGCCACAGACATAGATTGACCAGTAGAATGAGTTATTACTCTAGAAAGAGGTTGAATATCAGCCAAATCATAACATGTGATAATATATACCCCAAGATCCATCTTGAGAATCTTTGAGAGGAGAGTGCGGATCCCTTGGATATGTCTACAGCTGAAGCAAAGAGTGTAGAAGACCTTCTGAACAGTTTGAGTCTGTCCAGATAGAAGACTAATGCCCTTCTCACATTAAGGATATGGAAGGCAGCTTCTTGTCTAGTCTGATATGCTTTTGAGAAAGTAACTGGGAGATAAATGGTCTGATTAATATTAAATTAAGAAGACATCTTAGGCAGAAACTTGGGATCTGGTCGCAAATTACCTTTTCCTTGAGAAACACTATAAAAGGAGGGTCTGACATTAAAGCCCCCAGTTCTACCCTCTGGGCAGAAGTGCTGGCCACCAAGAAAGCTGTTTTCATGCATAAATAAAGCAACAAACATATTGTAGCTAATGGCACAAAAGGGTGTTATTGTAAGGCAATTAAGAACCAGGTTCAAGTCCCATACTGGAGTAGGTTCTCTAATCTGATGCAAAAGATTCATCAGTCCTCTGAGAAATCCTGAGTTTGCAGAATGAGTAAAGATCAAAAAACCTTCTACTGATGAGTAAAAGGCTGTAATAGCTGCCAAGTCAACCCTGATGAAACTTGCAGTGAGACCTGAATTCTTTAATTGGTCAAGGATGGTGGGAAGAGAAGAGAACAGGAGAAACTTGTTGACAGGTATACCAGTGATAAAATCTCTTCCATTTTTGAAGGTAAGTATTTCTGGTAGATGTTTTCTGCTGTTTAATAATATATGTTGCACCTATCTTGAACAGGAGGTCTCTGTCCCCAAGAACCATTCAGGAGCCATGCCTGGAGTAGAGGAACTTTCAGATTGGGGTGAAGCATCTGATGAGCATGCTGTGACAATAGAATGCCAACTAGCTGGAAGTCTCATCAGTGGACAAGAAGCAAGTTGAATGATGTAAGGTTACCAGACTTGCCTCAATCAGATTGTTGCAATTAAAATGACCCTAGCCTTGTCTTGTTTGATTTTGTTCAGTGCTTTCCAAAGTAATGTTGGAAGGCCTCTCATCCATGAGATGAGGAAGAAATTGAGTGACCGCAGAACCCGGTTGACTAAAGACACTTGCTTGTCCAGACTGTTTGTTTGGTACGTAGAGTGTCCTGAGCCATCCCTGGAGGCATCAAAGATGTAACCTAGTGTTTTGGGTTACAGAAACACGGCTCAATAGTGATTGAGGGTCTAGTCTCCTCTTCAGCAACATTTCTTGCACTTCGTGTTGGCGGCAGTTGCAAAGAGGTCTACCTCTGGAAGCACCCAAGTTAATAATATGTTTTGTGAGAAATGCCTGCTGAGGTCATCAGCCACAGTGTTTTGCACATCTAGAAGGTAAGAAGCTGAGATGACTCCTGGTTGGGTATGCACCAATTCCAGAGTTTTATTGCTTCGGCACAGAATGAGGGGGAACATCCTCTCCCTGACAATTGATATAAAACACACATGCCACGTTGTCTGTCATGATCTTGACTGATTTGGTCTGATCAGAGGAAGAAATTGAAGGCAAGCATTTCTGACCTCTCTCAACTCTAGAAGGTTGATGTGGAGTAACTGCTCTGGATGACCCTTTGCCCTGGATTGTGTGAGGTTCCTATCCCCAACGCAAGAGGAAAGTGTCTGATGTTATCACGATGGTAGTGAAATTGTGAATAAATGGGACTCCTGTACAGACCTTGGAAGGATCCTTCCACCAGTTGAGTGACTGCAGAACCTGGTTGACTACAGACACTTGCTTGTCCAGACTGTTTGTTTGGTATGTAGAGTGTCCTCAGCCATCCCTGGAGGCATCAAAGACATAACCTAGTGTTTGGGGTTACAAAAACATGGCCCAATAGTTGAAGGCAATTCCTCACTCAGGTTTGAGGTTGAACTGAACTGCTAAGATACTTTAGGGTGAGAAATCTATCAGTAGGTAAAAGTAAGCCCTGCCTGTCACTGCATTCAGAGATGTCCCTGTGAAATCTCTTCTGTTCCCCTGGTGTTATCTGGACTGGTGATCTGCTAGGTCATTCCAATCCTTAACTCTGGGAGCCAGCCTTACCCTGCTCTACTGTGAGAACCCCCACTCCTGGGTTTTTCACGCACAGCCTCTGGCATGTAAGCTGCTCCTTGGATTGTGCAACCAAATGACACTAGCCAATATCTCCGGTCCCAGACACAACCCTAGGAACCTCCGTCTTGCAGTGTCCAGTTATGCCTGCTGGACACTGCAAGCTTATATGAGTTTGTCAATTTAACAAAGAAATTGATATGCATCAGGCTTGTTATCCCAGGGGGAGTCTCTCACATGCTTCAAACCAAATGCACTGCTTCAGGTAAAATAAACAAACAAATTTATTAACTACAAAGATAGATTTTAAGTGATGATAAGTCAAAGCACAACAAGTTAGAGTTGGTCAAATGAAATAAAAGCAAAACTCATTCTAAACTAATCTTAACACTTTCAGTATCCTTACAAACTTAGATGCTTCTCACCACAGGCTGCCTGGTTGCCCTTCAACCAGGCTCTCCCCTTCGATCAGCACTTCAGTCGCTTGGTGATGTCTGTAGATGGAGGTGGGAGAGGAAGACATGGCAAACATCTCTCCCTTTTATCATGTTCTTTCTTCCCTCTTGGCTTTGCCCCCCACTTCAGGGTCAGGTGACCATTACCTCATTGTAGTCCCAAACTGACCAAAGGAAGGGGGATGACTAACTCGAGAGTCCAACAGACCCTAGGCCAGTGTCTTTTGTTCCTGTGAGGCTGGGCTGGCTTTGTCCCATACATGCCCTGATGAGATGTGAACTGCCTCTCTGCTCTTGGAGAAGTTTTGCCTGGGCCTGTTTTAAGCCACGAGGACACATTTTCAGCATCATAACTATATACATGAAATTACAACCTATAACATTACTATAACATTACTGTAACAACAATTACTATGACATCATTATAGCAACAATGCTCAGTGCATCATGAGCCTTCAGAAGACACCTGACATGACAAACTTTGCACTGGATGCCACACAATCATTTTATAAGGATGCACATGGGGGTGTAGGGCATTCCCCCGAGGTACAGAGTGTCCCCGTGAAATCTATTCACTGTACTGGTGTCAAAGCAGACCTCTCAAAATTTAGTTGGAAGCCTATTTTGGAGTAACAAGCTTGTTTGTACTGCCAACCATTTCTCTCTTGATAATATCAGCCCCTGAGCAACCAATCCTCCTTTGCCAGCTGCTGTTCTTCCCTGTCTATAGACGGGGTCTGTCAAGGGGATTGAGATCCTCTCCATTTCCTTGAATGATAAGAAGGAGATTGGCTCCTGCATGGTGGTCTCCAGTATGCCCCATAGGGCCAAGGTGTCATTTTGACAATGCTGGTTCTGACAGGGCTGACCAGACCATTACCATGCCAGAAGCAGATGACTTCCAGCTCTAAAGCGAGAGTCCCTGATTTGTAGAGAGAGGTCTTATCTTGACCTGTGTGATCTGAGGAGGAGAAGGTTCTCTGCTGGATAATGGAGAAAAAGTGTCCCCCAAACATTGGTACTGGTCAGAAATATGCACTAGTGCCAAATATAGAGATATAGGTGCCAACAGTGGTACTGGGATGAAGTCACCTCCACCAACATTAAATCAGCTGGTGCTGTTAAGACTTCCATCAACGGGGCTGACGTTGGTTCTGGTGCATATGTTGAGATTAGTGTTATCGCATTTGGTACACATGCCTAAAAGTACTAGTAACAGGCATTGTGCTTCTTCAGTACCTAGCCATAGCTGAACCGACATCACTTGCCTCTGGTGAATGAGCAAGCTTCCCGGGAGAGCAAAGATTTGGGTCTCCTTATGGGAAGAAACAGACTGGTGACAACATGTTGGGTTTTGCATGCTAGCTAGCAGGGTCACTGTCTGACAATGTCTTAGAAGAGGCAGGATCCATGTTAGAAGTTGATCTTCACTCTTCAAGGTCTGAAGTTCTTCTCATTGATGGTTTGAGCAAGTATAACTTCAAACAAGTGTCCTTGGACTTTCTCGTTCTTGTTCTGAAGGAATGACACACTAAGTAGCAGTCTGGCGCACAGCTGTCACTGAGACAAAATAAGCTGTGGCTGTCCATGGGTGGAATAAGAACATCCCAGGACAGCAATTGTTTGAAGCCTGAATCATAGAATCTTAGAATATCAGGGTTGGAAGGGACCTCAGGAGGTCATCTAGTCCAACCCCCTGCTCAAAGCAGGACCAATCCCCAATTTTTGCCCCAGATCCTTAAATGGCCCCCTCAAGGATTGAACTCACAACCCTGGGTTTAGCAGGCCAATGCTCAAATCACTGAGCTATCCCTCCCCCCCATCCATCACTTTGGCCTCGATAGTGGCTTAGAGTGCTAAGACACAAATTAAATTTAGGTTTTTGGAGGGTTTTAAAATTAAAAAAAAAGGGGGGAGGCCAGTAATTTAAAGGGCATTAACACTAACTAGTCACTTAATTTGCAACTGAAGCAGATTGCAGTAAGGGTAGTGGGTGGACACTGCTTGCTCCATCTAACTGCCATGGATGGTAAAAGAGTAACGAGGGATGGCTCTGGCCTTTATGCCAGCGTGGGGGAGAGGGAGGGTACACATGGTACAGGTGTGGCCCTGCAGACACTGCTATTCAAATATTCCTATTTTGTGAACATGAGGTGCATGCACAAATAGAGTGGGATCCACACAAACAGTCAAAAAAGAAATAATTTCCCATCTTCTGTTTTCTAAGTGTATAATAAATGCAATGGGCATTTAAAGATTAAAACTGTGAAAAGTATTTGATGTTCCTTTACTTGAAAAAATCAATTAATCTGGAAGATTATTTCAATTTTCTAATGTTAACATTTCATTAAATTGAGCAGAAATATACAGTTTTCATTTTCCTCAGTATACAGGAAAGAAAGAATTTCTATTTGTTCCCAGAGTGACTGTGTCTACAGTCAAACAATCTTCAAGAGAAGTCTCAGTTCACAGTTAGATAGGGAAAGAGAATGAGTAATTTATACATACTGTGAAAAGGCCACACATCCGTTCTATCTTCTCTGGATTCCTGGGGCCTCCGTTCTTGTTTAATCTCACCAGAAACCGCTCACTAAAAACCAAAGAAAACAAAGGAAACTTACTTGCAACAAACGTAAACAAAAAAGAGTAAATATTTCAAAATGTGTGTTAAACCCTGTCATTTTTGAATTTCTCAAAGCATAAGGAATTGTATTCAGTGACTCAGGTAGAATTACATTGTGAAGCCATGAGTAATTATTGTAGAAGGCTTTGTTTTACAGGAAGTACCTCTTCATGAAAAGCTGCAGTGCTGATACATCTTACTGGCAGATTATCATACTAAAGTAACAGACTTGGGTAAAGGCTATTTTTCAAGTGCATGAAGTCTCATGAAAGCACAGGACTTGAACAAGTGCTGCAGATAAGGACTAAAAAGCATGTGGCAAAGCTCGGTGATCCAAGACTAGAATAGCAGGAATGCTGCAGTGCAGGATTGACGTCTATTGACAGAGCTGTTTGGGGTCAGAAGGTACTTCAGGTAAGAACCCGTGCGCATTTGCAGAGCTGTGTAAAGGAAACTTACATAGCACATGCCTGCATGATGCTTGGTTCAAGTTAGTTCTGTCTGCCTTTCACTTTCATGACCACTGAAATTCACTCAAAAATGTAAGAAATCAAAACAAAAGAAGGATACAGCGATGAGGAAAATGTGTCTGAAAGCTTATTCATTTTAAACAAATCCAATAAAATAATGTAGCAATTCTTGAATCTCAGGACCTGATTTACCAAAATTTTTATCATTCATAAATTGAACAGCCCTACTGCAAAGCGAGGATGGAGTCTAAATCAACAAAATGGGGTTGTAAACCAAATCATTCACCCACTAATGGGGACACAATATGGTAGTTACACAAAAGTCATGACAGAGAAGTTACTTATATAGATACACAAAACCAAGATCAGTAGATTTAATTATTTGCTGGGCTTGTGACTATGCACTTGTATACACATTTAAATAACTCTCAGCCTTCAGCTGTGCACATTAGAATATGTACCCTTGGTAACTTTTCCAACCTTGTGCAATTATTTAATTATTAATGTTCTTAAAGTGAGACATTTATTTGCACTATTAAACTTAAGATATGGGTGGCTCCATGGTTTGGGATGGCATCTGAAACACTTTGTTTCCTAGTCACCATCCCTCTAAAGCAGGGGTGGGCAAACTTTCTGGCCTGAGGGCCACAACTGGGTGGGGAAATTGTATGCAGGGCTGGGGCGGGGGCTGGGGTGAGGGAGGGGGTGCAGTGTGCAGGAAGGGGCTCAGGGCAAGGGATTGGGGCAGAGGAGGGGTGTGGGGTGTATGAGGGGGCTCAGGGAAGGGGGTTGGGGTTGCAGGAGGGGTGCGGACTGCGGGAGGGGGCTCAGGGCAGGGGGTTGGGGTGCAGCAGGAGGCTCAGAGCAGGGGGTTGGGGTGCAGGGGGGATGTGGAGTGCAGGAGCGGTTCGGGCTCTGGCCCGGCGCCATTTACCTAAAGCGGCTCCGGGGTGGCAGCGGTGCGCTCCAGGGCCAGGGCAGGCTCCCTGCATGCCTGCCCTGGCCCCACACTATGCTGCTCTGGGAAGTGGCCGGCACCACGTTCCTGTGAGGCCCCTGGGGGAGGAGAGGGCACAGGACTCCGTGCGCTGCCCTTGCCGCACCTCCAGGTACCTCTCCTGAAGCTCCCATTGGCCGCGGTTCCCCATTCCCGGCCAATGGGAGCTGCGGGGGGTGGTGCTTGGAGGCAAGGGCAACACATGGAGCCCTCTGCACCCCCCTTCCTTGCCCCCCCAGGCCGCAGGGATGTGGTGCTGGCTGCTTCTGAGAGTGGCGCGGGGCCTGCGGCACCACGATGGGTAATTCCTGAGGGGCCGGATCCAGCTCGCAGGCCACAGTTTTCCCACCCCTGCACTAAAATATCCTAGTAAATTATCAATAATTTTTGGCACCAAAAATGATCAACTAGCCAGTCTGTGGCTGAAACAGGATTGTGTGACCCTGTAATATAGAATATGCTGTAAAATTGATGTTCCTGTGAAATAAAATTCTTAAGCCATAAAAAGAGAAGTCTTAGAGCAGGGCCTATGTCATCCTGCTAGATGTTTAGGGTAAAAGACCATGTTTTTCAGATATTAAAACTTATTCCACAGAACATGAAGCATTTTGGGCACATTTCCTGCCTCTTCTGTTTCTTTTTACGCTTGTATCAGCTGCAATATAGGCCACAAACAATGTGGTAAAAATTAAGGTGAATGGTGTAAAAATAAAAGTGACAAAAATGCTTTTAAAATTTTCCAGGGGCACAAGATAGTTCTGTACCCACTAAGCTTCTGAATATATGGGAAGGAAAAATAAGTAGAGAAAATTCTCACTTCCATTTCTCCATGAATGGCTGTTCTTATTTCTGCTGGAGCTTCCTTCTGGCTGATTGGAGTGGAGTGCTCTTACAGCTGGAGCCGATGTAGTAAGAAAGAAGTGAATCTCAAGAACCTTGGAGTTGGATTTTCAAAAGTGTTCAGTGTTGGTGTAACTCTGTTCCCACGGAAGTCAATTGAATTTAATGGAAGCAGAGTTAGGCCAACATTAAGCATTTTAAAAAATCCAACCTTGACACTCAGAAATTTAGCCATGTGCAGGGTTTGGGGGAGCAATGCCCCCCAAGCAGTATATGTTAGTGGAGTGGTGGCTGGTGATGGCCTCCACCCAGGACCAGAGGAGCCCAGTGCCCCCAGTGGGTGGCAGCGGGAGAAGCGGAGCCACTAGGTGGTGGGGGGAGGGCAAGGAGAAGGGGCTGGCCCTGAGGATGGCTGGAGGGTTCATGGCCAGTGCTGCTTTGAGTCACCACACCATGCTTGTTGGGTCCCCTGGAGAATCTGCAGCAGCTGCAGGGATTGGAGCTTGGTGGTGCCGCTCTGCTTCCACCTGGACAATGCCATGACTGGGATCGGGACCAACAAGGTAACGGCCAGGCCTGGCCTGAGTGCCTGCTTCTTCCCGGCACTGACAGCCCCCGAGCCCTTCTCTCGTTCCCTGTTAGGCAAGGCAGGGTGCTGGGTGGGTGACTGGGGCAGGTCTGCCAGGTGAGGAGCACAGGGCCAGCCTTATGGGTGGGTGATCATGCAGGGTACCCTGGTCAGGGGGGTCACTGTGGCCAAGAGGCAAGTAGCAGGGTGAGCCTGGGGTGCGAGACCATGGAAAGGAGCTTGAGGCAATGAGGGGAGAAGGCAGTGGGGTCTGGGGGGGATGGGGTTTGGGAGGCAGTGGAGGCCAGGGGCTATGGGGCGGAAGCCCATGGAGGAAGCAGGGGCCAGGGGCGATAGATGGGGAGCTGGAGGGGTCCTGGGGTGATCAGGGGATGGGTGTAGAGCCTGGGGAGGCAGAGGGGCCCAAGGTAATGGGGAAGCCTGGGGAGACGGGGGCAGGGGCAACAAAATACAAGTTTGCCCAGAGTACCATTTTTCCTAAGGCTGGCCCTGGATGAGCTCAAGGCTCTCACATATCATCTGACCTGTTTTGCCACAACCTTTTCAACAATTTTTCCTGAAAAGGAAGACTAGACAGAAGTCAATAAATAGCAAGATTGTCAGAGCAAAGCCAATGGCTTTCTGAAGGTCTGCTGTTATTCTACCCCCATAGTGACACACACAATCCACAATGGGCCCAGTACTTCTTCGCTGGTCTCCAACAGCCAGGATGGACATAGGTTCAACTCAAGTTGTGGACCTGAGCATTTCCGCAAACTCAGACTCTGGATAAACACAGGAGGCAGAATGTCACATTTTTATATAGTCACTTTTCAGATAAGAATTACACTACAGTGGCTTTAAAGTTCTGCACCAATTTTAAGAGATATGAATGAACTGATAGCTTTCTTAAAGTAGCTGCATTCCCTGAGCCGCAGGAACTATACAAAGGAGACTTTTCCTATGCTCCCAAAAATACTTTTCAGAAAGACTTAAAAAATAGTTATTAGGTCACCTCTGCACAGACTTTGATCTCAACAGATGCAGCTATTTTAATTCTTAAACCAGTTTTATTATGCAGTCTTGCAGTTATATGAGAAAACATTTTTTTCATTTCTCTTGTAATTATAATTCATGTCATGTATCTTCTCCATAATGCTTTGTACCTGGTTGACTAGTTTCATCAAGGAAAACGTGAGTTCCAAAGAAAAGAACAGCAAATCCAAAAAGGCCTAGAATTAACTATCAAGATTGTTGCAGATAGCCATCATGACCCTCAAACACATGACAACTACTTTTGTAGCAGAGGTTCTAAGACTGTGTTTACTCCTCACTAAAACTGAATGTGATGGGGTGAACACACCTCTCCTGAGCACCCACCTGTCAGCCGGGTGTGAACCTGCACTCTCTCAGTTCACAGTGCTCCTGGTCAGCTGTTGCCCTCATCAGTGGCTCAGCCCTCTGGCTAAGTCAAACAGTCTAAAATGGATGAACCCCTTCCACGGTAACAAATGTCCAACAAGGACTATCATTATGCAGTCATTGGTATCTGCAGCCCTGCATCTGGGCTCAGTTCTCAGACCCTTCTGGGCCAATGTTAAGTCTGTCTCTACCCTGTTATAAAGCAGCACCCCCCAGGGCTTTCTCCCTGGAGACTCTTTGCCTTTAGTTGTTCTCTGGTGTCCCAGCTCTCCAGCCATGTCAATCCTTAATTTCAGTCCCCTTCGTGGGGGTGGCGGGGAGGGAAACAAAGTTCAACAAAGGGTTGGCCCCTTCAGGGTCTTCAGCCATGTCCCTGGGCCTATTTTGGGCTTTTAAGAGAGTCTTATCCCCTTCTTGGGGATCAGGCCACTTTTCCGGTGGCTGGGGGGGAGGGGTGTCCCAGGCCCACCCACTACTCCAAGTCCCAACCCAGGGACCCTATAGACAGCAGCCATTTACTGCTTTCGTTTACTTGGTTGCTGCTGCTATTCCCTGGGCCGCTTCCCACTCGGTCCCATCATGTTCACTCTACCTTAAATTATAGTTCTTGGGTTCTATTTGTCTCATTCCTTGTTTGCGCAGGGTTTCTTCCAGGCCTCTCGCCTGGAGAGATTTTCTGTCCTACCCTTGCTTGAGCAGGGCTTCCCCCAAGCCTCCTTGCCTGGAGAATTTCTCCATCTTCCAGGATTTCCTCAGCCTTCTGGTCTCAACCAAGGCCTGAACTGCTCAGGCCCAGCAGCTCCTTTTAACTGAGCCCTAATTGGCTGCTTCCCTGCAGCCTTTCTAGGCAGGCCTGAAGGACCCACCTTCACTGCTCATTTCCTGGGGCGGGATATGGTAGGACCACAAGGCCTCAAAGGACCTGGTACACCCTGTCACACCAAACTATAAAGAGTTCCAATACCTAAAAAAATTAGCCTTTTTTGGGTAAATGCTGGATGCAAATCTTCCACTGCTGTCTAATGCACAGTTGCCAACTTTCACGTGGTAAATACGCACCCCAACTTTCACACTAAGCCAAGAATTAAGTTAATCCTGTTTCAAAACAAGACCAAAACAAGCCAATCCCTAAGAACAAAGACATAAAAGAGAAAACTTAGTTCTTTGTTATTCTTGTTCTATATAGGTTCTTATACAGTGCTCATAGGATCTGAGGGCTAGATCCACAAAGGGGACTTAGGTACCCTGCCACCTAACGGAATCCACAGCTTTGAGTTAGGCACCCAGGCTTCTTATACAATGCATAATGAGAATAGACACCTAAGAATGGAATCTCCAAAAGCCTGCAAGCTGAGTGGAGAGCTGCCTAAGCTAGTCAATAGAAAATGCTGAGGAGAGGGGTTGCGCCTAAGCCTTCCCCTCAAAGCGAGTTAAGTGCCTAAGTCCAGGTTGCAGTGAGTAGCCTGTCTCTGCTTCGGATTCACAGCCATGAATCCTCCCTAGAATTAAGACACTAAGCCCTTTCTCACAAACAAGCCAAACAGGAGGTGGTGTTGGTGCCTTCATATAACCTTTATCCCAAGGTTAGAGCAGTCACAAATATTGTGGGAGACCCACATAAATTTAATTATTTATACAAAGTGGAACAGTTTCAACAGGAGAGATTGAGGGAGACCCACCTCAGAATAGCCTATAGCTCAGCGATTAGGGCACTCTCCTAAGAGATGGGAGATTTGGGTTCAAATTCCTGCTCCAATTTCTTTCCAGAGGGGGAAATTGAACCTGGGTATCTCACATTCTTGGTGAGTGCTCTAACAATTGAGATAAAGGTTATATGGTTATAAAGGGGACGCAGGGACCAACAGCACCATCGATACGGAGACTGATCCAATAAACACGGTTTTAGGAAGCCTCTGAGAACACCTACTAGACCAGGCCCCATAAGCAAGACAGGCTGAGAGGACCAGATATTTCAAGGTATTTAGGTACTTGATTCTCACTGAAATCAATAAGAGCTAGGTGCCTAAATACCTTTCAGGATCTGGGTTGGAATGCCAAGTTTGAGGATCACTCTGGAACTTAGGCATATGAGCTGGGTGCCCAGGTGTTGGGACTTTGGTGGCTGTGTGCATGCTCAATTGCATATTTTTAGGTATCATGGGGAATTTAACAGCAGAAACAAAGGCACCAGGGTATTTAGGTGCCTACAGAGTTAGGCAGCAGCTGCGTAGAGGTTTTGAGGATCTAAATTTTAGACTTCGACTTGTACATGCTAGTGCTTACTTTCATATAACTCAAGTTGTTCAGGGGTGTGGAAAAACCTCCCCCTGAGTGATGCAAGTTAAACGGACAAGCACCAGCGTGGACAGTGCTATGTCAGTGGCAGAAGCTCTCTCTCTTTGGCATAGAGGGTCTGCACTAGCAGCGCTATAGCGGCACAGCTACGTCAGTACAACTGAGCCACTGTAGAGATTCTAGTGTAGACTAGTCCTTGAACGGGGCAACTAAATACCTTTGTGGATCTAGCCCTGGTGCCTTTCAGCAGAGTTTCACATGGGTATGTTCTCTCATCCTCTTCCCAAGGGTGAATTGGGTGTGTAGTTGAATATTTTGTTTTGGATTTTTTTAAACACATACAAACACATACGTAAAGCTATATGTTTATGGTAGAGAAGGCAGAGTCAAAGAAATGCACCTTGCTCTTAGCAGTGAGTTTTGTAACAGTCCCTGGTTCCTGTGGGAGTTCACTCCACAGTTTTGGGTCAGCTCCCAAGAAAGTTCTATCTGCATAGATGAGCTTTACTTTTATTGTAGAAAGTTTCATTGTGCCAGAGGAGCAAAGTTGTTGACATAGTCTTCATCCCAGGGCTTTAGTTGATCATTTAGACACTCTGGGCACAGAGCATTGAGCATCTTGAAGATAAGGACCAAGACCTTGAACTTGATATTCTATGGGAAGCCAGTGTGGGGAAAGAAGGACAGGTCTGATGTGTTTGCAATAGCCAGTATGTTAAGAAGACATGCTGTAGCATTCTGTGCCAGTTGGAGTTTCCCAGGTGCAGAAAGCCTCATGCCCAGGCATGTTGTATTACCATAGTCCAGCTCAGAGGTAGCAAAGCCATGAATAACTGAGGCCTGTCACCATTCGCCATGATGGGGCAGAGACTCCTAGCCAACTGGAGATAGCAGTATCACCAAGTAACGTTTCCACTATGTGAGAGCTTAGCATCAGTGAGGAATCCAGGAGCATGCCAAAAATACAAAATGAATTGATCAATTGTGGGTATGTACCTTCAACCTTCCTGTGGGTAGTATAGACATACCCTTAATTTCCCTTTAATTGATGAGGTGCTATGGCCAACAACTGCCTCAGCCATCAATGGGTTTTGGAGTAAATGGTAACAGAATTATAATATATAAAACAAATATTCCCTAACTGTAGAGAATATGACTGGGAACCTATTATAACCACTATTACCTGTATTTTTTGTTTTCAGAATTTATTGTCAGGTTCCAGAAATTTATTTATAATTGCTAAGTTTTTTACTTCATGACACAAACTATGTAAATTGCAGATGTGTCTCTTTAAGGTAGGTAAATTTAACCTGAAAGTTAATTTGGCTTAAGGTGTAATACTTATGAACCGAGTCTACCATTATGCATCCAGTGGAAATGCAGGGAAGTAGCAGGGTCTTCACTGTAGTTCATCGTTCTGAATAACTGAGGTGTGATGCTTGCTGAGCACGGATGCCTCTGTTCAACTCTGCTGAAACCCAGCCAGCATGGATTATTAAAAAAATAATTTTGTCACATCAGCTCTAGAATCTGTCATGCCTTTTTCCTTATCTGCTTAGTTCCTTCCTGTTTCAGGTTGTGCTATATGGAGTTTGGCTGTGTGTGTATTTCCAGTTGCACTTTCTAGGGTAACTGTCTAATTCTGTACTCTTCCATTCCTGTTCCCCTGTTTCATATACTATCTGTGTAATATGAGTTTGAGAGAAATAAGGTGGGAGAGATAATATCTTTTATTGGACCAACTTCTATTTGTGGAAGGGACAAGCTTTGGAGCTTCACAGAGCTCTTCCTCAGTTCAAAAGCACCCTACCAGCTGTGAACAAACACTTTTCACAAAGCTATCACTCTATATCTGATCTCTCAGTTCTCCTCCTCAAAGGAAACCTGCACAACACCTTCAAAAGACAAGCCTGGGAACTTAAATTCGTAACTCTACTAGATACTTTTTTTTTTAAATTAACAGACAGTGGATTTATGGCTCATTACAAGAATTTGTAACACACCCTGCTGTCTACTAATCTCCTTTGTCCTATGCAGAGGTGTTAATTACTCACTTCATTTTAAGTGGTCTCAATACAACATGTGAACCCCTTATGCTTAGCAATATGCCCCACCTTGTATTTACCTTGAACACTCTGGTTACTATTTCCAGACCTGAGGAAGAGGTCTGTGAAGCTCAAAAGCTTGTCCATTTCACAAAGAGAAGTTGGTCCAATAAAAGATATTACCTCATCCACCTAATCTCTCTCTTTTCCTGGGCCCAATACAGCTATAACCCCACTGCAAATAATATGAATTTATCTTTTACTTATTATGACCATAAGAACCCCTATGTGGCAACTGGACAAGGGCACACCCACCTCACTGTTGTCAGAACATTTAGCCAAACAGTGTCTTGTAAGGTATCATCTAAAAACTGGTGACATGCTGGTCTTTCATATTATTGCATGACGTATGTAAAGTTAGTGTGTAAAGAATTATGTATGTGTGCTGGAAATATACTCCTAAAATATATTCAAACCAATCAATCAATCTGATTAGAGTGGCTAAACAAGTCTGTGGTAGACAAAGGAACGTTGTTTCATAGAATCATAGAATATCAGGGTTGGAAGGGACCTCAGGAGGTCATCTAGTCCAACCCCCTGCCCAGAGCAGGAGCAATCCCCAACTAAATCATCCCAGCCAGGGCTTTGTCAAGCCTGACCTTAAAAACCTCTAATGAAGGAGATTCCACCACCTCCCTAGGTAACGCATTCCAGTGTTTCACCACCCTCCTGGTGAAAAAGTTTTTCCTAATATTGAACCTAAACCTCCCCTACTGCAACTTGAGACCATTACTCCTTGTTCTGTCATCTGCTACCACTGAGAACAGTCTAGATCCATCCTCTTTGGAACCCCCTTTCAGGTAGTTGAAAGCAGCTATCAAATCCCACCTCATTCGTCTCTTCCGCAGACTAAACAATCCCAGTGCCCTCAGCCTCTCCTCATAAGTCATGTGTTCCAGACCCCTAATCATTTTTGTTGCCCTCCGCTGGACTCTTCCCAATTTTTCCACATCCTTCTTGTAGTGTGGGGCCCAAAACTGGACACAGTACTCCAGATGAGGCCTCACCAATGTCGAATAGAGGGGAATGATCACATCCCTCAATCTGCTGGCAATGCCCCTACTTATACAGCCCAAAATGCCGTTAGCCGTCTTGGCAACAAGGGCACACTGTTGACTCATATCCAGCTTCTCGTCCATTGGAAACCCTAGGTCCTTTCCTGCAGAACTGCTGCCTAGCCATTCGGTCCCTAGTCTGTAGCGGTGCATGGGATTCTTCCGTCCTAAGTGCAGGACTCTGCACTTGTCCTTGTTGAACCTCATCAGATTTCTTTTGGCCCAAACCTCTAATTTGTCTAGGTCCCTGTTTCCTATCCCTACACTCCAGCGTATCTACCTCTCCTTCCAGTTTAGTGTCATCTGCAAACTTGCTGAGGGTGCAGTCCACGCCCTCTTCTAGATCATTAATGAAGATACTGAAGAAAACCGGTCCCAGGACTGACCCTTGGGGCACTCCACTTGATACCGGCTGCCAACTAGACATGGAGCCATTGATCACTACCCGTTAAGCCTGACAATCTAGCCAGCTTTCTATCCACCTTATAGTCCATTCATCCAGCCCATACTTCTTTAACTTGCTGGCAAGAATACTCTGGGAGACTGTATCAAAAGCTTTGCTAAAGTCAAGGAATAACATGACCACTGCTTTCCCCTCATCCACAGAGCCAGTTACCTTGTCATAGAAGGCAATTAGATTAGTCAGGCATGACTTGCCCTTGGTGAATCCATGCTGACTGTTCCTGATCACTTTCCTCTCCTCTAAGTGCTTCAGAATTGACTCCTTGAGGACCTGCTCCATGATTTTTCCAGGGACTGAGGTGAGGCTGACTGGTCTGTAGTTCCCCGGATCCTCCTCCTTCCCTTTTTAAAAAATGGGCACTACATTAGCCTTTTTCCAGTTGTCTGGGACCTCCCCGATCCCCAGGAGTTTTCAAAGATAATGGCCAATGGCTCTGCAATCACATCCGCCAACTCCTTTAGCATTCTCGGGTGTAGCGCATCTGGGCCCATGGACTTGTGCGCATCCAGCTTTTCTAAATAGTCCCGAACCACTTCTTTCTCCACAGAGGGCTGGTCACCTCCTCCCCATGCTGTGCTGCCCAGTGCAGTAGTCTGGGAACTGACCTTGTTCGTGAAGACAGAGGCAAAAAAAGCATTAGCTTTTTCCACATCCTCTGTCACTAGATTGCCACCCTCATTCAGTAAGGGGCCAACACTTTCCTTGACTTTCTTCTTGTTGCTAACATACCTGAAGAAACCCTTCTTGTTACTCTTAACATCGCTTGCTAGCTGCAACTCCAAGTGTGATTTGGCCTTCCTGATTTCACTCCTGCATGCCTGAGTAATATTTTTATACTCCTCGCTGGTCATTTGTCCAATCTTCCACTTCTTGTAAGCTTCTTTTTTGTGTTTAAGATCAGCAAGGATTTCACTGCTAAGCCAAGCTGGTCGCCTGCCATATTTACTGTTCTTTCTTTGGGATGGTTTGTTCCTGTAACCTCAATAAGGATTCTTTAAAATACAGCCAGCTCTCCTGGACTCCTTTCCCCCTCATGTTATTCTCCCAGGGGATCCTGCCCATCAGTTTCCTGAGGGAGTCAAAGTCTGCTTTTGTGAAATCAGGGTCTGTATTCTGCTGCTCTCCTTTCTTCCTTGTGTCAGGATCCTGAACTCGACCATCTCATGGTCACTGCCTCCCAGGTTCCCATCCACTTTTGCTTCCCCTACTAATTCTGTTTCACCTGTTTGCCTGTGTCTCCAATGTGAATTGAGCAAGGAGACAATGGAAGTACATTTACATCTAATGTAAACAACATGATTAAGCTAACTGAAAAAAGCAAATTGATAAGAGAATCAGGAAGACAGCATGGTGTCTACACACCAGCAGGGTAGAGGAACTTTGTCTAGGTTTACCTTTCAAAGAATACATTTCAAAGTTTTACGAGACTATAAAAAGAAGGGGAGAGAACCCCTTACTGATCCATCACTAAGGCTGCGTGTCTGCCATGGAGGTCACGGATTCTGTGATTTTCCATGAGTTCTGTAGCAGCTGGTGCTGGCTCAGGGGTTGCTCGAGCTGGGTTTACCTGAGGGAGAGTGGTTCCCGGCTCCCACCGGCATGTCCCTGCAGCTCCTAGGTGGAGGGGCCACGGGGCTCTGCATGCTGCCCGGGCCTGCAGGCGCCGCCCCCACAGCTCCCATTGGCTGTGGTTCCTGGCCAATTGGAACTGCGGAACCGGCACTTGTGGCAGAAGCAGTGCATGGAGCCCCCCTGGTCACCCCTCCCCTTAGGACCTGCAGTGACATGCCTGTCGGAGCTGGGTAGGGAGCCTGCCAGCCCCGCCAACCGCCCCACCCAGCACCAGCAGGGGTCCCGTGCCACGCGCCCCTGCCCGCCCCCTCCTCCCACCAGTGCCAATGGACGTCCCAGGCCGCCGCCCGCCTCCCCTCCAGCACCAGCAGGGGTCCCGGAAAGCCCCCCCTGAGCACCTGCTGCCCTCTGGCCCAAGTTTTAGTTAGGGGTATATAGTAAAAGTCATGGACAGGTCATGGGCTGTGAATTTTTGTTAATGACCCATGACCTCTCAATGACTTTTACTAAAAATACCCGTGACTAAAATGTAGCCTTGTCCATCACTTAGGGAACAAAAAGAGGACAGCAACCTCTGATTCTGTGAACCTTGGATCTTCTGGCCTGGAAGGCTGGAGATGTTGGAAACCTAATGTAAGTGAGAAAACTGCTTAAGCAAAAATGTAACTTGCAAAAGTTAAGTTTTGTTTTGTTTTAACTATATGCATCTCTTTTTCTCTTGCTTAGTATCACTTAAATCTCTGTTCTTTATTAATAAACTTCAGAGACACGTTTCCAGGGAACTCAGGAACTGGGGTTCACTGATTATTACCTGCAAGGCAAGGTTAAGACTGATAGAGGAATTTGCTGTTGAGGCAGACAGACTGGCATGGCAGGGAGATGACACACAGTTTAAGCCTCAGCAAAGTTCTCCCTGGCTGAGGCAGAGGGGTAACATAGTGGCATACAGTTCTGGGTGTCCTTAGGACAGCATCATACTTATACTCCAAAAGAAATAAATGCAAATAAAAGGGAGGCTCAGAATCAGAGGTCTTAAAGTTTCTGCAGAATTCTTATAGCATGCCTCTAAAGTTTCTGATCTAGAAAATCAAGGATAATGTTCATAAAACCAAGAAGTCTAAAATTAGAGAGAGAGTTTCTGGGAGAAGGTAATAAACACTCAAAGAAGCTGTGCATTTTAGGAGTTTTAAATAAAGAAATCAGTCTAAAAAAGTGATAAATCCGGTCCAATTTTATTCTGCTTGAGATTCCAGGCTTGGGCACTGGAGATTTTGCTTAATATTAATATTCTTAATTTTCTTCAGAATGAAGAACTGATAAATCAATACATTATTACAGATACAGGCATATATTATGATCCTATCTTAGGAAAGGAACACAATATAGCAGAGAAATAGTAAAAATTACATTTTTCTTTAAATTAAAATATCATTTAGCAGAATGGACTAATGAAGCCAAAATGCTTCAAAATATTCTGCAATAAGATGCTGTCAGCACATAAAATTACTGGAAAATGCCTCTACCTTCAAAAAACTGACACTCACATTCAAAATTACAGCTAGCATATCAATCATAAATTGTTCTCTTGTGTACATATTTCTTCCAAGACATGCCCTTACATTTTATGCTGGCCAAATTATGGCTGATGGGAGAATTATAACAGCTTTGAAATTCCTGCCTTTTGTCCATTTAAATTCTCAACCATAAAACTCCATTAACGTAGGGGGTTTGTTTTGTTTTGTTGCATTGAAAAATATATATTAGATTGAGGGGCACCATTGTTGATCTTAATGTAAAAGTCAAAAGCCTCACATCTTCACTTGCATTATAATATCTAGTGACAGAGCTAGTCCTCTTTGCACTTAGAAGTAGCCTATAGAGCTAGGCAGTCTGAAAGGGACCACACAGCTCAGTAGTATAGGCTGCGGAGTGGGGAGAGGGGCCACCCAAGCTATTCCCCAACCACTTTTAGATAGGAACATGGTCTTTCTCTGAAGATTTGAGAGAGAGAGAGAGAGATGGGAAGTGGGTGTTTCCTGGAAGAGAGTATCTAATTGTCCGTCTGGATGACTCCCTCTGAATGTGAGGTGGGTGCACGGTGGCAGCAAGTGCACTTGGCCCTAGTGAGGGAGTTGAGGGGTATTGCCTCTGTAAGCATGGGCAGCAGCAGGGTGTCTCCAACTGGAGCTACCCCATGTGCACTGTGCTGTTCACTCCTTGCAGTATGTCTAGCCCTCTGGAGGAGGCTGGTGCACAGAGGGAGAAGGCTGGGGAATTAAGTGTTCCACAGGGTGGCTCTGGCAGGAACTCAGGTGAGGAGCAGAAAGGAAGGGAGCTGGGAGCCTTTCTGTGCCTCTGGGGTACATCCAGTGAATCCTCCCAAGCCTGTGGGTGAGATTTGTTAAGTCACTGTGAAAGGAGAAGCCGACACACCTGCCTGTTCTGTCCAGGATGGGTAAGGAATGGTGTCCCTAACCTCTGTTTTTCAGAGGGTGGAGATGGATGGCAGAAGAGAGATCACTTGATCATTACCTGTTAGGTTCACTCCCTCTGGGGCACCTGGCATTGACCACTGTCGGCAGACAGGATACTGGGCTGGATGGACCTTTGGTCTGACCCAGTATGGCCATTCTTATGTTCTTATGACATAATTGTTTCGTCCAGGGTCGAAGATTAAATATGGGTGGGTGGCAGTGTGTCACCTTCAGGAGCCTCTTCTCGCTCCTCTCCCTCTTCCTCCTGAGCCTCCAATGGTGGTGGGTTCGTGGGTGAAGGGGACCGGGTGGCCCTTGACACTGGTGGGTTGGGGGGGGGTTAAGATTTTGGGCTCTGTAGATTGACCATGGGTCCCAGTACGACCACTTGGGTGGCATAACAATGGGTGGTGGCATCCATGGTTGTGCCTGCCAGCTTTGCCCTTGTATAGGTGGTTGTTGGTGAGAGGGTCCCAGTTTTGAGGAGAAATGATGAGGAATACAAAGACCTGAATCATCCTCATCACTAGATAGTGGAGCATAGAGGAGACTGCCCGGTCCACCTGTCTGGTAAAGGGTTGCGGTACCAGGAAGCTCGATGCCGTAGATGGCAGCATAGTATGCTCTGATGGTGGCGTGGTCTTGTGAGGCTGTGTATATGCAGCAGGTGACGCCATTACACTAGCCGGGGCCGAGACATTCTTTGGCACTGTTGGTGCCGAGCTAGGGAGCTTAGCTTTAGCTTGTGCACCTGAGTGACAGCCTGGCTGCATCGGTGCCTTGGCTCCTCAGGATGCCTCGGTACCGGATGTTCCCAATGCCTCTCAGTCCGAGATTCTCCGTGCCGTCGGTAGCGGGGCAGATTTCTCACCAGGAGACTGCTTCTTCTTAGGGGATCTCTCTGTGGCGATGACTGCGACCGATGTTTGGTTGCCTTCTTAGATGCAGGGTCCTTAGACACAGTTTGTGTGAAGCCCTTGTCTCAGGCTGCTGCTAGAGATTGTTGGCCAGGAGGAAGTCCTGGACTCTGGGTTGGAGGCTGGCCTGAGGGATTTCTCCATCATTAATAATTTTAGTTGAAGGTCCCTGGCTTTCAGTATCCTGGCAGATAATTTCTTGCAATGTGGACACTTCTGTAGTATATGGGTTTCCCCGAGACTGCACATGCACTGAGCATGACCATCCAATACAGGAATTGATAGCCTGCAGGTCAGGCAATGTTTAAAGCTGGGGGAACGAGGCATACCTGAGGAGATCCAGATTTATAGAAAACAGCTGTAGTTCAGTCACGTCAGCGTAGACCTGCCGGTGGTGGGGGGCAAATGAAATCATATTTTTTTAATGGATAAATAAGGACAGGAAAACTGAAGTAAACTTTCAAAAAGGATAAATAAATCTGGGAATATAAGCAATATACGAGATAGACGGGTGCTGCTGTCGTTCCAACCCAAGACAAAGGCAGTAGAGAAGGAACTGAAGGATGGTTGGCTGCACACGCTAAGTGGCCACTGGGAGCAGTGCGAGACGGCTGCCGCGCAATGCGTGGCCAACCGGGGCACTGCTACTACAAATCTTCGATTACAAGTGCAGGGCGCCAAGATACCTAAAGCGGAGCACCCACAGGGACACTCCATGAAGAAGAACCCCTTATTCTAGCTCTAAGTACCCTACCCATAGGAACCCTAACCCAAGGGGGGAAGGCCTACCTATAGGAGCTGTAACATTAGGGTGGGGAGCCCTACCCCACAGGAATCCTAAATCTAGTTCCAAGCACCCTACCCATAGAAACCCTAACTCTAGCTCCGAGCACCCTACCCTTTTCTGGGATGGAGTGTGGCAGGGCAGCGAGGCCTCCAGCAGGCTAGTCATATCCTATCTCAAAGTACCCTACTCATAGGAACCCTCACCCTAGCTCCAAGTAGTCTCTACTTACAGGAATCCTCACCCTAGCTTTAAGTATTTTACACGTATAAACCCTAATCCTTGCTCCAAGTATCCAAGCCAAAAAAACCATAACTCTAGGACGGGAAGCAAAACCCATAGGACCCCTAAACCTATCTCCAAGTACCCCACCCATAAGAAACCAAACCCCAGCTCCAAGCACCCCACCCACTGAAACCCTAAGCCTAGCTCCAAGCATTCTATCCATAGGAACCCTCACCCTAGGCTGGGAAACCCTATCCATTGGAACCCTAACTCTAGGGTAGGAAGTCCTAGTCATAGGAATCCTAACCCTAGAAATCCCTCCTCTCCATTGCCGGGAAGATCCTTGCTCACATCCTTTTAAACCGTCTCCTCCCTCTTGCCAAAAACATCCTTCAGGAATCCCAATGTGGGTTCAGACTGTCTTGGGGCATCACTGACATGATTTTTGTTGCACGACAGATCCAAGAGAAGTGTAGAGAATACCACCAGCCATTGTTTATGGCCTTTATTGACTTAAGGCCTTCGATTCCATCAGCCGTGAAGCATTATGGAAGGTGCTGTCTAGGTTCGGTTGTCCACTGAAGTTCATTCGTGTTCTCAGGATATTTCATGATGAGATGATCGCCACCGTCCTCTGTAATGGGTTGGAGAGGGACACATTCACCATCTGTACTGTTGTTAAGCAGGGCTGTGTTATTGCCACAACCCTTTTTTCCATCTATCTTGCTGTAATCTTGATTCTTATTCGTGACTGACTTTCTTCTGGAACTGGGATTAAGTATCTCATTGATGGCCAGCTCTTCAAGCTTCTGGAGTCTTACTAGGAATTTACTGGTGTCAGTAAATGTTCCTATGGGGTGCACCAACAGTTACTCTCTTGCTAATCTGAATGTATATAAGCAAGTAGAGGCCTAGTGAAAGGAGGACATTTTAGTTTAGAGAAAACTTTCAGATGTAACAAAATAGGGACTAAACTATCACTTTATGGTTTGCCCTAACCAAGGGCAGCATGTAGTTGTGCTGTCCAAGGTACAGTTTGGGAAGCTGACTGTGACTAAGTTTTTCCCTGCCTTTGGGGAGGAAATACACTGAACTAGCACAGTGTATGGTTTCCCAGTGCATTGACATAAATAATTGGGACATTATGAAGTTGGAGGGGCAGAACTAAGGCTCCGTCTTTACTCCCCCTTACTTTCTTGCACACCCATGTAGAGTTAATGATGATCTTGTACTAAATTTTAGACTTATTTATTATTCAGATGCTTTTACTACTTTTTTCTTATCACATTTTCCAGCTAACAAAAATATTTGTGTCTAAAAAGGACTACCTAATTCCACAATAAAATCATAAACTACTTCTGGTGACACCCCAGTCATTTCCTGATGTCATTAATACAGGATTGACGCTGCATAAATGATACGAAAGAAGGAGATGACGAGCAGCAAGTGAACACGTTCTAATGCAAGCACAAATATCTACTATGGCAAAAGATGACAAAGTAAGGCTTCAGTGTTGATGTCCATTCAAAAATTACTGGGGCTCTGCAGAAGGCCATCTCCACACATCTCATTGCAGAATCAGGGAAATAGTTTATTTTCATTTAAAGGTTCCCTTTTGTCAAATATGCTGAAGCGTGAATATATGTTAGATATCCCACTTTAAAAGGCAAAACCTTCACTGGCTCAAAAAATTAGATTTGGAAAAGATATATTAGTCCATTTCTCAGGAGTCAATTTACGACTGTTCCCTATGGTAAATATAATAGTGCATTTTCTATTATTATTTAACTTTTAGATTTGCTATTTTAGGCCACCCTCTTCTAGAAAAGTCTATTCAATTTCTCACAATTGCTGTCTGACATGACCCAATATTACTATCTTCCTCCTCTCCATAGGATGAATGGAACATGATCAAGCCATCCAATCCTCAGCCAGCACAACGTGTGTGTGTGAGAGAGAATAAGTCATGTAGGGCAAAGAGTGTGTTCAGGATGACACTGTGTCTTTATGAAGAGTTCACATTCCATTTACAAACCTACCCAGCCCCTTAACCTAGACTTTATGGTGCCACACTATTCTGAACAATCTTTAGTACTTAGTATTGTCTCTAATAAGCCAACAGAAGTCACTCAAGGAACAGGAGACTCACCTTCCTCCACACATTCACAGCCAGAAGCATCACCTCTGCTGTTCTCCTAGTTTAAAAATTATTTGACTAAATAATGATGACCATTAAAAGGAAATATGATTCACAGAGAGTTGTTATAATCTTCATTTTCACGCAAGTGTTCACATTCTCTTTTTGTCATCAGCTGTCTTGCTAAAATGACCTGCAGTAACCCCAGTTTCAAAAACAAGTCTACATAAGTGATTTGCCTTGGTTTATGGAGTGTACTTTAAAAAGACATCTTGGAGAAAAGAACTCCAAATTTGTGAGGGAAATGAGTTTGGCTATGAAAAACAGCTCCAAGCAACACTGTTTGCTTTCCAACAAATTCAGGCTTAGTGCTCATGAATTATTAAGTTACCACCTTGGCTAGAAGCCACAGAAGGATTACAGAGCATACAGTAATACTGTCACTGGAAATACTGGGTTTCCATAGAAACACAAATTAGTTAAAATAACTACCTGCCATCCCAGATTCAAGCAAAAACAACAAAAAATGCTTGAAAATGTATTAAAGACTGCAGAAGCAATATAACTAAGTACCAATTACAGATTCTCCTTGGATTCTCGTAAGTCTGCCACACAACAACATTTGATGTTCTAATTAGCATTTTTTTGTTATTTGAAATCAGGAAAGGTTCATATTAACGTTCAAGAAAGGCACTGGAAACTGAATCCTCCCCATTAATTGGAAAAGAGTTCAGTCACAAAATGTGATCCCTCACTTCTACCATCCCTGTCAGAGGCCCTCAACTCAGAAGTGGTGAAAAAAGAGTTTGACACAATCCTGCAGGCTTTCCCCAATGTGAAATGTTCTAAACTTGATTGTGGAGAGGACTTCTAAACATTGACTATTGATATTTTAGGGATGATAGGTTTCAGAGTAGCAGCCGTGTTAGTTTGTATCCGTAAAAAGAAAAGGAGGACTTGTGGCACCTTAGAGACTAACAAATTTATCTGAGCATAAGCTTTTGTGAGCTACAGCTCACTTCATTGAATGCATGAAGTGGAAAATACAGTGGGGAGATTTTATATACACAGAGAATATGAAGCTTATGCTCAAATAAATTTGTTAGTCTCTAAGGTGCCACAAGTACTCCTTTTCTTTTTAGGGATGATGGCATTTCAGATTAAAACTAGTGCTTCAATAATTAAAATCCATTGATTAATCTCTAGTTTATTTATATTTTTAAAGTCTTGACTGTTATTGTCTGGTGTTTACACATTTTCTCACCGAGGCCTATCTAGGTAGGCTTTGCATTTTCTTCTACCAAGAAACTACCTCTCTTCTTAGTTATGATAACTGACAGGGAAAAAACCCCCATAGCATTATAATATGATCACTACTCACAATGTCAATGGTCCTGGCATCAGTAGAGAAGCATTATTGGTTCAATGAACAGATTTACATCAGAAGCAACTGCATTTGACTAGACTGCAGAAAATGTTGAAAAATAATCTAAAGGACAGGCATGGTGGTTTGTTTATCTGAAAATCAACCTTCTGCTGACCAGCTTTCTACATACAACAGTATGTGGCACTGAGCCAATTAGAGGCATCAGTATCAACTGTGAAAGCAGCAGACTCCTAGGCCTTCCAAAACGAAGGGCTTGTCTAAGCTACAGATGCTGCAGTGTCATAGTGATTGCGCTGCAGCTGTGTCACTGTAGCGCCGTAGTGTAGACACTTTCTAGAGCAATGGAAGGTGTTTTCCCCTTGCTGTAGTTAATCTACCCCCTCAAGAAGCGGTATTTAGGTCAGAAGACTTCTTCCGTTTCCCTGAGCGATGTAGCTAGATCGACCTAAGTTTTAGATGTAGACCAGAACTAAGGATAAAAGAGTTAGGCCTGGTCTACACTACAGAGCTAGGTTGACGTAAGGCAGATTACATTAACCTAACTATATAAATGTTTACACTGGAATGGTGCTCCCGCCAATGTAAGTCGCTGTAGTGAGGTGGTGTGTTTCCCTGCCGTCCGGGAGAGAGACGAGTCCCTCTGGACACCAGAGTGGGCAGAGCCAGGGAGCTCTGAGCCCGCCCCCCAGAGGGTCAGGCATTGCCCCGGAAGTGTTAAGGCCCGACCTCAGGGCTCACTGGGAGAGCAGCTGCTGGGGAGGCCAGACGCCTCCAGCCTAGCTCGCGATTGGGAAACTCCACCCGCCTGCAGTAAACCTGAGGACTGGCCCAACCTGCCCCGTGGCAGCTACCCGGAGGAGTTGCTGATTCTACCCCTTGCCAGCTATCCCGAGGAACCCATGATACTGAACCCCCCTGAGGACACCACCCTGACCCAGGTACCTCAAGAGGGGGAGTCTAGAAGTAGCCAGGGGGCAGCTGACCCTAGTCTGGCTGCAGCACTGCCAGAACCCATGTCAGTGAGTGGCGGCCAGGATCCACACTGACGCAGCAGCGGGTCTTCTGCTGCTGCTAGGGCCCCAGGCTGGGACGCAGTGGAGTAGGAGGACCTGTGTACCCCCTGCCACACAACTCGCAGGTGGCAGTCTCCCCCTCTCGCAGGCCCTTTGGAACCTAGGGCCTGGGCTTACTGTTTAAATACCGTTGTTGCTCAGCACCTGCCTGAGGGCATGGCTCACCACTGCCCCACCCTGACCTAGGGACTGGGCTTACTGTGTTATTTCTACCTTCACAAAGGCTGCAGAGGACGACTCCTGCGGCTGGACTAATTCCCCGCAAGACCTATTCCCCAATTTAGTGAGGTGGTGTGGTTTCCCACCGCCCCAGAGAGAGACAAGCCCCGGATAACCTCTCTACAGTAGCCCACTACATTGACCTAATAACATCGCCTCTGCAAGACACATAGCTCTTAAGTCAATGTAGCTAGGGCGATGCCCTGTCTGTGTAGACACTGTTATTGACATTGCCTGTTGGCCGTGCATGGGGGCTCACAGCTGGAGCCCCACCATTGGGACTGACACTCTGGAGCCCCACTGCCACCTCTTGGTGACAGATTAGGTGTTGGGAGAAGGAAAGCCTGAGCCCGTCTGCTACCTGGCTTGGGCTCTCCTTTCCTGCCCACTCCCTCACTAGGAGGCGGCCAGGCCTGGCTTCTCCTCTTCCTCTCCAGGAGGCAGTAGTGGGGCTCCCATCAGGAGCCACCGCATCCCCCACCCCAGGGTTCACAGTGGGAGCACCCTACGGCTGACAACAAATTTCGCAGCAGGGAGCCTACCAGCAGTGAAATTTATATTTTTGTCAGTTTCCTGGCTATTATTATTTTACATTTGGTCTCCATCTCCTGCCAGTCAGCCCCAGAACAGGGTGGGGTGGGGGGAGAAGAGATGTTTCCAGCTGTGAGCCCAGCATGGGTTGACAGCAGGAGCTGGAGAAGAAATGTGAAATAGCAGCAGCCAGGAAACTGACAAGAATGCCAAATTCACTGCTGGTAGGCTCCGTGCTGTGAAACTGAGCTGCACCTGGTCTACAGCTGTGGCTGCCAGCTCCAGGGTGGGGGTGTGAGGCTCCGACTGTGAGCCGTGTGGTTGTCAGCTGGAGTGTGTGGCCCTGTCAGTGCCCCACAATGCCCTACTTCAGTCAGGATGCACACCAACAGCAGGAGGGTAGGGTGGACACCAACAGCCAATTTAATTACTGTGGTGGCTGTAGGTTGACCTAACTTAAGTCAACCTAATTTTGTAGTATAGACAAGCCCGTAGCAAAGCAATAGTTGCAGCAACGGGAAATAGAATGGCATTTATTTGTTTACAGATAAATTGTGTAGTTAACTCATTTTGTCAATTAGGTTAAACATTTATGCAGGAATTCCCCTTAGAAAGTTCATACATCAGTAACCCTTACCATACATTTGTAAATGCTACTGATATCCTTGAAAGCTACACAGCATTTTGCTGTGGTACTTAAATCATCCACACCATGGGAATGAAAGAACTGAAGTGGAAATCCCCTCTGTAACTTTCTTCGGCAACAACCTAGTCTTCACGTTTCATTCTGACATTCAGATTGTTCACTTACTTTTCTGTTTCTAAAACCACAGAATGTTCACTGATACCCTGTTTAGGTACTGCTGTTCTATCACGAGCTGTTTATAAATCTTCCCCAGCCTCATAATACTGACCTCTTCTCTTCCCATTTTTTATAACCTTTAAAGCAGTCTTTAAGCCACAAGCCTCTAATTTGCCAACACGTTTTCAGGTGTCGTACACGAGTTGTCATATTTATTTAGTTTTGGCTCTATAAAGGTTTGCTATAAGGTTTGGGTGGCGTGGATTTGAAAGTAACTACAAAGGCCTGTTTTTCTAATATGAGCACCAAAACAGCAGTATCACAAGAATGCAGCACAGTATTAATGACATGTCTTCTTGCAGATTAAGCTGTTCCTTTCTAGTAAATAAACTAATTCAATATTTAAAATCTAGTAGGAAATTGTATACAATTCTGCACTAGTTGAACTATAGTATCTCTTTTTTTAAAATGTAGATGTAATCAGTATCTGATGGAGTAATAATGTTTCCATATAAAATATACTTGTATGGAATGGCAGACGTATAAGAAAACTCCATAACAAAAACAAGCAACACAAGCATAATAAAAGAAGGGGATTGGCTATGACTGTTAATATGTATAAACATGAGCACATCATAAATATCCTTACACTACAACTATCTTTTTTCTTGTGTTTGTTTCGGGTACTGGTACCTGAGATATGTGAGCAAAATATACTAAACAAGTAATGTGTCTCTTTTCTGTGGAACTATACATAAATGTTTATATTCTACTATTTGAAATTCTAATTGGTGAGAAAGTCAGGCCCAGTTCATCACATGTGTCAGAACCACCTTTGTACTTCTCTGATCCCCAAGGGTGCTGGGGACTGGTTTGGTTCCCAATATAAATGAGAACCACCTCAGAGCTACTCTACTATGTGCTGGTGTGTAACAGCCATGGCACACCCCAGATAATGAGTATGAAGAGGCGGTGGTATAAAGCTACTTATTCCAGCTCTACACCAGCCAGGAATTTGTGTGTGCCTGGGGAATCTCCAGCTGCCTGTTTAGCGCAGCTTTACAGTCCCTTTGAATCAATTATAGGCATAAATTAACAACAGCTAAAAGATTGAATATGAATAATTTCTTTTACCAGTAATTTGCTTTTGTAAGATACTAAATTTAAAATGAAAACGTACATTATTATTTAAAAAAATCAAAACCTGGTCAGAGTTATATAGTTAACCAAACAAAAGTACAGTCCTGATAACAGTTTAAGGTTATTAATTTGACCTAAACTTTCCTGGCACCTGAACTGGGCAAGTTAGCTTTAATTCAGATATCTAATTGTACAAGAAGCAGTGTGATTCATTAGATAGTGCACAACACTGAGATTCAGGTGATCTCAGTACCATTCTTAATTTAGCCACTGATTAGGTAAGTAAACCTAAGTCACTTATCCCCTATGCAACATGGATAATAGCACCTACCCATCTTTAGAAAGCACTTTGAGATCTATGAATGAAAAACACTATGTAAGTTCTAAGTAATACTTTAATTGTTAATAATGAACAAATTCTGCACTTACTTATAAACTGTGTAACCCACTGAAGACAACTGGTCATTTGCATATAACTGAGGGCAGATTTGGGTTTAAGCCATTACAAGGTATTTATTTTTCTGCAGCTAAGCATCTCCCACAATTCTGGACTTCTAGGATGCTCTCCTTTCTCTGCATAGGAAAAGCGTGATGTGATAGGTAAGTGGAAATATGCATCTGCTAGATTTACTAGAGTTAAGAAGTCCACCAGGACAGGGATGACATTGTAGAGGCCAGGGTCTCCACCCAAAACATCATTTTTTTCTTTATCCAATTGTTGAACCTTTTGAGGTTGAGAATGACTCTGATACCCCTGGGCGCTTCTGTACAATAAAGAAGATGGAGTAGAACTCTGAGAACCTTTCTTTTGAGGGGACACTATCACTCCCATTTCCAGAAGATGAGATATTTCATTCTGGATCAGATTGTGTTTTACAGGGTCATTGGAGCTGAGTGACTGGATGAAGAATGCATGGGTGGAGCCCCAGTTTTAGGGAGTATCCCTGGCTCACTGTTTCCCTGACCCACTGGTCGGTGGTCGATGAAAATCAATCCTCTAGGAAATGGGAAATCCTGCCCCTAGCTTCAGTTCTAGGCAGAAACCTGTGAGATCTGTATTACAAAGTGGATTGGGGGACCGGAGGTCCCTTTGGACTTTCCCCCTGAACCCTGATTCCACTGTTTTCCCTTGGGGAATCTGTTGTCCCTTTGCAGGTACCTCTGTATTTTTCTCCCATCCTGCTGATTCAAAGCCAGACAGCTCACTTTCTTCAGTGTAGAAGCGGGATGAGGAGTCAGATGACTCATATTTCCTGGATTTTTTGTGCTTTTTCTTTTCTATTTTAGCCTTTTTAGATTTTTTAAACCTTCTTTGCGTGCCTTGGAGTATAGCAGCTCTGCTGTGGCTTTGGTGAGACCTTTTTCACCTTGCCTTCCTAAGGATCAGGAGTGCTGCCCAGAGGTCTTTCTCAGAATCCTCCAGCACTGGGTCCCAATCCCGCTGGGCATGGGAAGAGAGGAACTCATTATCAGGGCCCTCACAGTCAGCTAGAGAAGGAGGAAGGCTGATTAGAAATCCTTTTTCTTTCCCCTAGCTCTCAGGACCCACTTTAAAACTTGGGAGGTTAGGGGGACCCACAAGCCTCCCCTCTTTGTTCTGTGAGGTTCCCCTGGGACTTAGCCCCAACTCCAGTAGTCAGGGTACTCCTTGTTTTTGGAGGCTCTCCCTGCTCTGCACTGGGTTTCCTGGTCCATTTCCCCCCTGCTGGAGTCATGGCTGTCTTGGTGGGTAGAAGACCCCACTGCCTGACTCTTAGCCCTAGGCCTAGCAGGTTCCTTGTCCATGTGGATCCCACTTGTGGCTACTATCAAGCAGTAATCCACACAGGAGAGACTGAGGAGTCTTATATTACTACTTAAGCTAATGTGGTGCCAATATTTAAAAAGGGTAAACAGGCCAATACAGATAATTATAGGCCTGTCAGCTTGACATAGATCCTGGGCAAAATAATGGAACAGCTGATGTGGGACTCAATAAAGAATTAACGGAGAGTAATTAATTAATTACTACTCCCCAATCTTTGTGTTATCGGCAAACTTTACCAGTAGTGATTTTATTTTTTCTCCCAGGTCACTGATAAAATGTTAAATAGCATAGGACCCACAGCCAATACATGCAGGACCCTGATCAATATCATCAGTGCCAAAACCAATGTCATTGGTACTGGACTCAATGGACATCCCGCAGAGGGTACCAGGAATTGTTTGGCATCAATCTGTTCTCATCTCAGTACTGGGGAGTGGGTAGCTGGCCCTGCTCCATCTTGAGCACTTGAAGAATCTTTGTGATGCCCCACACTCCTCTTAGAAGTGGAGGAAGAGTCTCTCTGACCCCTGATTAGTTTCTCTTCTCGGCAAACCAGAGGAAAGAGAACAGACACTTCTCCACGGAGAAAAAATCTGAGGCTGGCAGTCTAAAAAAGACCTGCACTGGCTCTGACATAGTTTGAGGGGCTGGGCAATCTGTGTAAGGTCCCAGGGCTGAAGTGGGTCTCATGTCTTACTCCATGTTGATGCTGCTTCAGGCACAGGTCTCTGGCAAAGTTTTCTTTTTGAATGACCGGCAGATTGTGCAATTTGCTTTAATGTGCTCCTCTCCTGGGTACAACAAGCACTGAATGTATGTGTGTGGGGGTCATTACTTGGGATAGCCACCTCACACAAAGCACAATGCTTAAAACCTGGTGAAGGCATTGCACCAGCTTCACTAACCAACTACTAATTATATGCAGTATTGTAGTTGATTAAATAGTACTACTAAGCTAAAACTAAATATTTACAAAGCACACAGAAATCTTGCTGTGGTGCAGTAACCGTGAGAAAAAAAACACATGGGGAGCTCAGACTTAGGTTGTGAGCTGTGAGAAGTAACTGAGGAGGATTGGGGCAGCCCCACCCTTACACAGCCTCAGGAGGCGGCCATGAGGAGCTGTGGGGGCACATGCACTGCCCTGATCATAGGTGCCGACTCTATGGGTGCTCCGGGCTTGAGCACCCATAGAAAAAATAATGGGTGCTCAGCATCCACCAGCCACCTGCTGATCAGCTGTTCGGCGATGGGCAGGAGGCAGTGGGGAGAGAGGGCAGAGTGGGAAGAGGCATAGTGAGGGCAGGGCGTGGTCACAGGAGGCAGGGGAGTGGGAGCGGGAAGAGGTGGAGAGAGGGCAGGGGTCTGGGGAAAGGGCAGAGTGGGGGCAGGGCCTCCAGGTGGAGCAGGCCACCCACCCGGAAAAATGAAAGTCGGCGTCTGTGGCCCTGATGGGTCCTGCTGCACAAAGTTTTCTGGCTTTATTTTGCTGGGCGCACACACACCTGAGTCGAATACATGTCTGCAACCACCCGAAGAAGAAATGTGCTTTGAATACTGTGACACTCTGTGCCTCGGGGGAACACCCTGCATCCCCATGTTCATCCTTATAAAATGATTGTGTGGTATCCAATGCAAAGTTTGTCATGTTGGGTGTCTTTGGAAGGCTCATGATGCACTTAGCATTGTTGTTATAGTAATGTTATAGGTTGTAATTTCATGTATATAGTTATGAGGCTGAAAATGTGCCCTCATGGCTTAAAACAAGCTCAGGCAAAACTCTCCAGGAGCAGAGGGACAGTTCACACCTCATCAGGGCATGTATGGGAGAAACCCAGCCCAGCCTCACAGGAACAAAGGACACTGGCCTAGGCAGCAACAAAGGATCTGCTGGACTCTCGAGTGAATCACCCCCCTTCCCTTGGTCAGGTTGGGACTATGATGAGGTAATGCTCACCTGACTCTGAAGTGGAGGGGCAAAGCCAAGAGGGAAGAAAGAACATGATAAAAGGCAGAGACACTTGCCATGCTCTCTCTCTTCCAGCTCTATCTACAGACATCACCACCAAGCGACTGAAGCACTGATCAAAGGGGAGAGCCTGGCTGAAGGGCAACCAGCCAGCCTGTGGTGAGAAGCATCTACATTTGTAAGGGCACTGAAAGTGTTAAGATCAGCTTAGAATGCGTTTTGCTTTTATTTCATTTGACCAAATCTGACTTGTTGTGCTTTGACTTATAATCACTTAAAATCTATCTTTTGTAGTTAATAAATTTGTTTGTTTATTCTACCAGAAGCAGTGTGTTTGGTTTGAAGCGTGTCAGAGACTCCCCTTGGGATAACAAGCCTGGTAGATATCAATTTCTTTGTTAAATTGACCAACTCATACAAGCTTGCAGCGTCCAGCGGGCATGACTGGACACTGCAAGACGGAGGTTCCTAGGGTTGTGTCTGGGACCAGAGATATTGGCTAGTATCATTCGGTTGCACAGTCCAGGCAGTGGCAGGCCAAAAGTGCTCACTTACATAGCTGGGAGCAGCTTAGACGCTAGAGGCTGTGCATGAACAGTCCGGGAGTGGGGGTTTTCACAGCGGAGCAGGATAAGGCTGGCTCCCAGCGTCGAGGATTGGAGTGACCTAGCAGAGCACCGGTCCATATAACACCAGGGGAACATCACAAACACATAAAGTGCTATAAAATGTACTGTATAAAATGTTGTACTCTGAAAAAATTAGGTCCTAGGTGTCTCAAATTGAGCAGCTAAAATTAGTGGATATTTTTAACCTGTGTCTCAGTTCTCCATTTGAAAAATGAGGATAATAATATTCCCTCATCCCACTGGGGTGTTATGAAAATAAATGTATTAATATTTGTGAAGCACTCAGCTACTATAGTGATGCATGCCATACAAAAGACCATAAGGCATTTAATAATTCAGTTTTCAGAGCAGGGTTTGAGTAGTAAGCAGTCAATAAGGCATAGGAACACATAATAAGGAGAAAAATATTGAATTCTACTCATTAAGTGAGCACTGTCTATTCTATGCACTGTATGAGATATATTCCTATGGGAAAAATAGTATGTAATCATGTAATTAAAATGTTTATCAATATCCATAAGCAGAAGGTGGCTGAACTAAGGTTGCACAAGCAACCTTTATATTGGCATTTGCTAACTTTTGAGTACTTGGTTTTGCAATTTTAATAATGCACATTTTATGTCTTTCTTGTATAATATATATGTGTACATATGTGTTTGTGTGTGAGCACACACACATTATATATATATATAATTACAAACACGATGCTGTCATTGGCACAGATATTTTCTAGTCTAGCTATTTTGTCATTAAGAATGTTCTTAACTGCCAATCTTCACTGTAATTCTGTATCTAAAAATCAAACAAAGCAAAATTGGTACTACTGCTAAAAACATGTAGGCTAGAAACGTTCAGACATTTAAAATGGCCATTTCTTACTGACATGCCTCATGTTACCCACCACCCAACAATACTGACTCATCATTTCTGGAAGCTGGGAATGTGTAAGGTAATAACAAATAGTATTTCAATATTTAAAAGCCAGACATAGTTTGGAGCTATAGTGGTCAATTGAATGTTGTGAGAAATGTATGGTGGGGCAGATACCCAAACAGTCCTGTCACAACAATCCACACATACATACTCTGGAGGTACATCTGACTCCAATTAAAAGGTACCTGAATCTTCTAGTTGTATTCCCATATCTTATTTTGATCTTCTTTTCATCAATACACACATCTTCATATTAAGTGAAAATTTAAAAATAAATTCTTCAGAGCATGTGTAAAATGTTCTGTCAAGCTTTTCATGGGACTTGGAAGTTTAAAGATGGTTGCTTCAAAACAGGATTAAACAGGGATTTTAACCAGAGTCCTACTCTATTATGTAGTATTCCTGGTTGTCTTGTGTAACCCCAGTATGTTCAATAGAGTTGCAAAGGTGTAAGTGAGGGCATAATTTAGCCATGCCATTGGAATTACTTAAGCAATCAGTTGATGATCTGCGAGAAGAATTAGAATCACTTTCAAATAGCCATGCAGCTCTGCTGTGCCAACAGCAATAAAAAATTATACTTTTTTTTGTTACAGGGACCATATATGTTGAACAAGGGAGTGCCAATTGATAGAGTCACTATTCAGATTAGAAGTACATTTTGGACAATGCTCAAAAGCCTGGTCCAAACCTTTACTTGTTCATTTACAATACTTTCTACAGATTCTTCGAGTTTTTTGATCTTCAGTAAAAACATGTCAGCCTTTTGATCCACAGACTGAATAAGATTATACACCTATTGGAAAAATAGATTTGCATGGGGTGCCTAAATTACCTGCTCCACTAAGTTTTGGAATTAAATTAATTTCAATTGCCTTTATTTCCCTGTGACTTTCTTCTCTGGGGCTGTGTATCCCCAAAAGATCCACACCTCAAAAGTCAGGCCGAAAGGGCAGTCGAGATTCTACATGCACACAAGAACATAACCTCTTAATTAAATACTTGGATCACTAATGACAAAAGAACCGAAAAAATAAACGAAGAATGTCACGATTCTTCAATAAAACCTTAGGGCATGTATGTAAGGTGGGATAATGTTGTCTACGGGGGTATGATTTCTAAAGCACATGAAGACGTTGTGCATTAGTTGGTTTGTGTGGACCCTGCTGGCACACACTAGAAGTTCCGTAGTGTACCATATTAAAGCACAGTAGACAATTTTTGGTGTGCAAAAGTAGGGTCTACACATACCAATTAATGCAAAACATGTTAATGTGCTTTAGAAATCCATCCTTGTAGTAAGCATTACCCCACTGTGTAGACAAGCCCTAAGTGTATGGAACCTACACACATGGTGGAGACATATCAAATGTTCACCCATCCTTCATTACAACTTTATTCCTAACAAATGTATTCAGCAGTCAAGAAAGTGAGAAAAAAACAGCTGAATAGGTTGTTAGTAGTACCTTGCTGTTTACCACCAATAAAAACTTCCTATATTTAAATAAAATGTTCTCTCTCTTTCACAGCACAGCCAGAAAACTGGTAAGTCCCTCCCTTATGCTGTGACGTATGCATGTACGAAGTCAATTCCCCAATTAGCTGAGGCTCTGAGCAGCATCTAGAGTATCTTTTTCATTCTTCTTGTACTCCAAAACTGATGAACAAATTGCATACTATGCACCTGTCCATACTCCAAAGGTGTGAATTGGGAGTTGTTAGGTTGCAGAAAGCCAAGCAAGAATTAAGCATGCAGTTTTGAAAAAGAGGTGCCAAAAAGGAGATGGTCTAATATTCATTGAGATCATACAAGTATTTTTGTGGCAGGAAATAAACCTCACTGATATAATGAATAACCACTAACCCAAATTAGTGGAGGAGTTTTAGGGAAGACAAAGATGTGTTTGCTATAAAGCACAGAAATGCAACCTGGATCATTCAATCCTTGAGACACGCTACATTGAAAGGCTTCCTGGGGACTACACATACCTTTTCAACTGGAAGCAAGGGCTGTAGCTGAGTTACAGGTTTTTGCCTTGCTTAACGCATATTATGTAACTAATTTGGGGGGGTCTGCTTAGAAGCATTTTTCATGACTTATTGAATTAACAATATATGTATAACTAAATTCAATTTCATGGTTCAGTCTCTATTTTCTGCAGTCCACTAAAAATATCTATTTTTACTGAAAGTAACTGGAATTGAACCCAGAAAATAAAAAGATTAGTGTGGTGATGAGATATCACAGTAATGAGTGCAATACCAGAACCTGAATGGAACAGAATACATACACACAAATATAAAAACCTTTTTGTTTGGAAGCAGCTAAGGTTCTTACATAGATTACACACTTGACACAACTCCACAAAAGCAAGGAAGTGAAAAGTTTAGACAAGGCCACTAAAGACAACATCATGTTTAACACTAGCCAGATTAAAAGATGTTTTCTAAAACAATGCATTTTACCCAGTATAGACAAGCCCTATGGATCTGTTTTAGTTTTACATCTCAAAACTGCTATATGTCTAGACCTTCAAGATTTCATCCATTTCCTTTGTAACAGGGTGGTCCCTCCTTGAGCACCCTCCTGCAGCAGACCACAGCACCACCGAAAGTGATGTTCTCACAAATAGACAACCCTGAAAAAAAGAACTCCTGTCTAGCATTCTCCAGTAGCAGCTTTCTGGACATTTCCATGGAGCCCCATAAATTAAAGTCATACTGCCCCAGCAGAGCCTGTTGGTTAGCAATATGGAGCTGTAAACCCTGTGTTGAATAAATCTTTCTTCTAAATAAGTCCAGCCTTTTAGCATTCTTTGATTTGGGGGTGGCAGCTTGGTGCCCTGGATATACTCTTTCACTAGCCACTGTCACAACTAATGAGCCCAGTGGTGGATGAGTGTAGAAGTACTCAAAGCTTGGGGAGGATACATAATATTTTCTTTCTGCTCTTTTTGAGGTGGGAGAAGGCAAACATGGAGTTTTCCATAGAGCTTTTATAGGCTTTAATATCACCTTGTTAATCGGCAGAGCTACCTTGGAAGGACCGACCAATGATAAAATGTCAACCAGATGATGCGAAGACTCCCTGACCTCTTTGTCCTATACACCTAAGCCTGCAGCTGCTCTCTTCAACCAATGTTCCCTCTAATTTTTTCCATCCATGAGTGGAATGAATTTTGTTCTGTGCAGCACCAATATAGAGGTAATATGCAGATGTGTGCCACCAGCAGAAACAAAAAAATGAGATATAATATATATTTTTAAAAAGTTATAACCATAACGAAGCTGAGGCAGCCCAAGAGAGAAAAAGCATCACACTGAAAACCGCTGTGGTGGCAAAATGATGCTAGTGGGAGCTGTGGTCACACAGAGGGATGATTCTTTCACCTACACCGACCTGGGAGGAATAGGTTTCCGGATTTGAAGGGGCACCTCCAACCCCAGGACTGCAGTGGGGAGAGAGGACTCCCCCCAGCCCTTTCTCCCCACCTCAGCCCTGGCTGGAAGAGACAGGCATCTCTCTCTGCCACAGCCCCAGAGCTGGGGGAGTCCTCATCCTCTCTCCCTGCCATAGCCCTGGGGTTGGGGGAGAGGCGTCTCTTCCCAGCCACCTCAGCCCTGCATGCCCAAGCTCCCCACCCCCACCTTACCCCACTGCCCCCACCCACCCCCTATTCCCCCCACCTCACCTTCTCACGTCCTCTCCAGGGTCCAGGCAGACCTATGGCTGTGCGCCTGCTCCACTAATTAGGTGCGCAGCCTTTGATGCCCTCTTGTGTGGCCATGCAGGCACGCACCTTAGAAGTAACACAGTCTTCAGCAACTCCTGATGAACTTTAAAATCAGGATGACGTGAAATCATGCTGGACAAAATGGCTTTGTCTGGTGAAGATGAAGAGGAAGCCAAGACTGGAGGGGATAGAATCTCCTCTACCGGCTGTTGCTTTGGCTCAGGAACTTCCTCCTGATGCTCGGTACGCACCTGGTACTCAACTTGGGGGACAGAGTTGCTCAGTGCGTAGACCTAGCCCTTCTAAATGAGGACACTGAGTACACATAGTGTGGGGAAGATCGGGAAGAATCTCCAAGAGTTCCAAAAGAGCCACTGATATGAGGCAGGGCATTCCCATGGGTCCTACTGAAGGGTTGCCGTGGTAAATAGGAAGAAAGGATCTCTGCATAGACCTATGGGTCTTGCTTCATGGTTGAGATTCATATGACCCAGAGATTCCCTTTCCTCTGACAATGGCAGAGCTGATCCCATCAGTGCCAGGGATTGATGCTGGGAGCCAAGCAATGAGCAGAGCAATGCCATCATAGAAAGCTTCCTCTTAAAGGGTACCAGGAGGTTGCCTATCTAGGAAGCAAGCAACTGCAGTACTGGAGGTTGAATCACTGACCATGGTGCCAGGGGACTGGACTCTTGTAAGGATGGAGACACCAGCGCCAAAATGCAAAGCAGGTTTCTTGCTGCCACAAACGCCACTGCAGTAGTTGGCGTCAAGATGGTCTCTTGTTGCAGTGCAGAAGTTGACAGTGCCTCTCCCAGCATTGGATTTGACGGTGCCCATTGTGGCATGGAGCCGACTGTGCCAACTAAGGCATGGATTTGGAGGAGGAGTGTTTATGTTTCAGATGCTCTCTACTCAATTCCTTCTCAACCCTCTTACCAGACTTAAGAGGTGGAGACCCTCCTCTGGTTTCCTCTCTAGAAGCTTTGTATTTCTTCCTCAGTGTGGACAAGGAAGAACGGTGCTGGGATTCCACTAATTCTGGAGATGTGCTGCAGCACTCAGCACTGACTCAGACTGGCACAGTGGCCAATGCCAGGCGCCCCAGAGGGAATGAACAGAACAAGTAATCATCCAATGATCCATTCCCTGTCGTCCATCCCCAGCCTCTGGCAAACAGAGGTTAGGGACACCATTCCTGCCCATCTCGGCTAATAGCCATCGATGGACCTATCCTCCATGAATTTATCTAGTTCTTTTTTGAACCCTGTTATAGTCTTGGCCTTCAGAACATCCTCTGGCAAGGAGTTCCACAGGTTGATTGACTGTGCGTAGTGTGAAGAAATACTTCCTTTTGTTTGTTTTAAACTGCTGCCTATTAATTTCATTTGGTGACCTCTAGTTATTGTGTTATGAGAAGGAGTAAATAACACTTTCTTATTTACTTTCTCCACACCAGTCATGATTTTATAGACCTCAATCATATCTCCCATTAGTCGTCTCTTTTCCACGCTGAAAAGTCCCAGTCTTATTAATCTCTCCTCATACAGAAGCCATGCCTTACCCCTTATAGTTTTTGTTGCCCTTTTCTGAACCTTTTCCAATTCCAATATATCTTTTTTGAGATGGGGCGACCACATCTGCATGCAGTATTCAAGATATGGGCGTACCATGGATTTATATAGAAGCAATATGATATTTTTGTTCTTATTATCTATCCCTTTCTTAATGATTCCCAACATTCTGTTTGCTTTTTTGATTGCTGCTGCACATTGAGTGGATGTTTTCAGAGAACTATCCACAATGACTCCAAGATCTCTTTCTTGAGTGGTAACAGCTAATTTAGACCCCATCATTTTATATGTATAGTTGGGATTGCTTACTCCAGTCTGTTGCTTCTATTTCCCTGGGCCTCTTCCTACCAGGCCCATTTTATCTTCAGCCCTATCTCAGGGCCAGCGTCCTCAGATTTGTTGCTGTCTCCAAGACAGAAAGAAGCACCCTTCTTCACTCCACTGGTCCCAGCCAGGAACTGACCGGCTAAGGCCCTGCAGCTTCTTTTATCCGAGCACGCTGGGCTCTGATTGGTTGCATCCCTGAGGCCTCTCTAGGCAGGCCTGAAGCACCCACCTTCACTGCTCCTTTCCTGTCACTTTGCTGTTTCCTAGGGCATGGTTTAGTATGACTGTGGGGCCTCCTGTAGGGAGCCACAAAAGCTAAGTACACCATGTCACAATGCCTTAGAGCAGTGCAGCTTATTTCCCCTTCCATTCAGGAATAGGTATAGTACTATAAAGCACCTCTATACTGCATCCACAATGGGGATGGGGGCTGTATTGCTTTAACTATTCTGGTATAGTTGAAGTAGTACAACTTGTGTGTTTTAGATATCCCTAGTGCATAGGTTTCCCTATGTGTGAGATACAGACTAATGATTATGGTTTGTCCTTTGCAATTTTTCTTTATTCAGTGGAGTTGTAGTCTGCAATCTGTATCCTTCAAGTTGCAGATTCTTGGTCATGGTTTGTACTTCATGAGGAAAACCTGGTCACTGTAGTGGCCACAGACCTAGTAATGTCATCTACTGAATCCAGTGTGGCTTGCAGGGCCATTTTCCACACAAGCAGTCCCTCTTTTATGATGTCCTTGCTCTGAGCTCAAGAGGGAGCTTGTTGATCAATGGTATCACTCTTTCCTAAGTTAAAAAGTTGTATTTGTCTAGAAGAGCCTGACAGTCACTTGTAGTTGGAACCATGCTGAAGTATGGGATTTTCTCCCTAACAGATCCAATCATTTGGGAACTTTATCTTTTGATGTGTTTTTGGCAGAATGCAGCTTCTCTTGGACATCGAAGACCACTACAGATCTGGGGTCAGAGTGTGAATAGAAGTACTTGAACCCAGAAAGGGGCACCTGGTATCTTGTCTTGATACACTTTGCCATTAGTGCTGTAGTGGCGAGCGCCTACCACAGAGCTCCTGCTAGGTCTAACAGTCCCTCATTTATGGCTGATCCAGAGGCTGATAAAATATCAAACAGATATCTCATTGACTGCTCCAAGAGAAGGAGCTTCAGTCTTGGATCTTTCAATTTTTGAATAAGAATGCAGGAGAGGCAAATCAAGCAACCGTATAGCATTCACCCACACATAACTTGTCTGTAACAAGAATTAGTCCATCACAGGACGAACAAGACTTGAAGCCTGCAGATTTTCAGTCTGCCATCTTGAGGTCCTTGTACGAGGGGGGAGGGGAATCTGTACAAGGGTGGTCTGATTGAAGAAATCTGATCCAGACAGAGGATTATGCTGTCCAAGATGTTAAAACTAAAGGACTGCAGGGTATTCTGAAAATTTTCAGAAGTTAAACAAAAATAGCTCGTGAGAGAGTGCCAGCAGGTGGTACACCACAAGGTTCTTTCTCACTGCTGTAGGCAGTAAGATGGAACTGAGGGAGGGTCACAGCCACTTTGCCCTTTATGTCCTCGCACAATAACCTGGGCTACGCGCGGCCTCAACATACACTGTTAGCCAAAAAAATCTGATCTTCCTTGCATGAAGCATATGCATACCTACAGTAAGAATCACACATATCAAAAGAACACACTTACTGGTGCGAGTGATTAGCCAATGTTTGGGGTCCTACAGTTTGTTTCCATTAGGACAAGAAACTGATGATAGAGTCTGGTGTTTCTTTGATGCAATCCCATTATTTACAAATCCTGTTTCCCTGAACACAACAGGAATCAAACGACGGGAGACAGGTTTTTTGCTCACTGTTCCAAGCCTCTTTCCAGCCAGCACTCTGTCCAAAAAGCGCTCTCAGAGCCACATTTCCAGTGCTTTTCTTAATGACTCATTGGCTTTTCTGCTTCTGTCTCTGTCTGCTTCTGGCAGCTTCTCACTTACAGACACAGCTTCACCAAACAAAGCAACCATCATGCTCACCAGCTTCAACAAGGTTTGTGACTGCCTATATGCTGAAGACATGCTTGCTGGGAACCATCCCACCTTCAGCCTGGGAATGACTAAGAAAATCAGTCTGTTTTCTTAACTGAGAACTGAATGCACAGAAACTTTGCTTGTCTTTACTTTGACTATTTTCCAATAGAAAATAGGTGTAGTGGCTGAGTGGTTAAGGCACTTGACTAGAATCTTGAAGCGCATGGATTAAAGTCTTGCTCAATCCATACTGAAAGGCCACCTCCAGTTCATTCAGCTGCAAAATGGGTACCTGATCCATCCAGTTAGGGCAGTCAGACATGATGCTGGCTGCATCACCCCCTGGTATACTGTTGGCTATGATATTGACATGCCTTAATCACGTCCACCTAGTGAGCCATTGGCTCGGGAATATTTGACTATTTTCCACGGCATAGTGAGAGGGGGAAAAATTTTTATTGCTCGAAAACTAAAAAGATGTTTTTATATCTACTTTAAAAGAAACATTTATCTTTGTTTTCTTTTCTGGTTTAGGGAAGATAATTTCCTGTCTTCAAGCAGTTAAGTGCAGCTCAGCTTCTCATCCCAGTCTTCCTGCACCTCTTCCTTTGGGAAGTTAGGGCAATATTAAAACTGATATTGTTGTCACTACTGATGCTCACTGGTGCATGCTACAACCCCAAGAGCACGATAACAACTGTTTGCATTTCTGAGGCACTTTTGTATGCATTCAGGTATCTCAGAAGCCATTGTACTTTCCTCTTCATGGTCAGCATTATTTTCAGCTTCTTTTGGTTGCCAGTTATACAAAAAGCCTCTTCAGGTCTTTCCCATTTTCCTTTGTGCACCATTCCCACAGATGCTGCCATTCAGGTCCTGATTCAGCAAAGCGTTTAAGCACATGGTTAACAAAGATTGTGGGTAACTTCATCCCTATTCAGCAAAGCACTTAAGCATGAAGTCACATTTAATTCAAAAGGATTTAAGCATATACTTAAATGTTTTCCTGAACTAGGTCATAGAATAATAGGATCATAGGATTGGGAAGGGACCTCGAGAGGTCTTCTAGTCTAGTCCCCTACACCCAAGGCAGGACTGCATTTTATCTAGACCACCCTGTGATAGGATCCCCAGAGTGCAGCCTGGGACTGTGGGACTGCTCTCTCCAGCCTGGGCTGTCTCTCACAATGCTTTGCTAGTGACAAGCAGAAAGCCCCTCCAGGAGCTGTGATCACTCAGCACAACAGCAAGTGGAGCCCCCACATCCAGCTAGATAGCATGAATGCTCCCAGAGCCACTCATGAATCCCACAGAGAAAGGCATCAGAGCCAAATCCCCCCAGCTCCCAGCACTGTACCTCAGGAATACACCATCTTGCACTGCTCAAGACGAGCAGTGTAAATTTATTAATTGGTTCACCACTTCATCAATGGAAAGTGGATATACACTAGCCTTTGTACCCTGAGCAGTTTTGCCACACACTTCAGACAAACTCACTGGTAAAAGATAAACAGTTAAATTTATTGACCACAAAAGATAGATTTTAAATGATAGGCAAAAAGTCTGCGTTAGTTACCAAAAGAAATAAAATATAAGCACGCAGTCTAAACTCTCAATCCTATTATACTGGGCAACAAATAGATTAAGCAGTTTTTCTCACCCCACTGTATATTTCAGTCCTTAATATACAGGTTTGTCCCATAAACCTGGGCAAATCTCCTCTGTTGGAGTCTTGCCTTCTTCTGAGTGTCTTTGTTGCTTGCAGCATAGGTGGGGGAAGGAGAAAGGCCCAGCATGTGGCCACAGTGTCTGTTTTATACCCTCAGTCCATGTGCTTGGAAAACACAAGTCCAGGCATGTCTGGGTGGCCACTGCTGAGTCTCCAGGCAAGGCTGAGCAATTCCCCTGGTGTGGCCTTAGGCAGGTGAGTCATTTAATTGTAGCTCCCTTGCTGGACAATGGCTGTTGATGGGTTGTTTCACACCCCACCAGGGCATTTGTTACTTTCCTTGCTGTTGCCTCTGGGGAACTAATATCTGGCTGAATCCCCAATTTACAGTATGTTTTAGTGACAACCATACAACATAATTCTCATAACTTCATATGCATTAATGATATACATATATGGATAGAAAAATGACTTTCAGCAGATCATAACTTTTCCCCTGATATATTACAAGGCATGCTTTATACGTAAGATCATGATTATATAAAAATGAGGAATATGGGGGTTCCAGGACGCTCCCCCAAGGTATAGACTGTCACACATTCCTGACAGGTGTTTGTCTAACCTGCTCTTAAAACTCTCCAGTGATGGAGATGCCACAACTTCTCTAGGCAATTTATTCTAGTGCTTAATTACCCTGACCATTAGGAAGTTTTTCTTAATGTCCAAGCTAAATTTCCCTTGCTGCAATTTAAGCCCACTGCTTCTTGTCCTGTCCTCAGTGTATAAGGAGAACATTTTATCACCTTCTGTTTTATAACAACCTTTTATGTACTTGAAGATTATCATCATGTCCCCTTTCACTCTTCTCTTCTCCAGACTAAACAAACCCAGTTTTTTCAATCTTTCTTCATAGGTCATGTTATCTAGACCTTTAATCATTTTTGTTGCTTGCCTCTGGACTTTCTCCAATTTCTCCACATATTTCCTGAAATGTGGTGCCCAGAACTGGACACAACACTACAGTTGAGACCTTATCAGCACAGAGTAGAGCAGAAGAATTACTTCTTGTGTCCTGCTTACCACACTCCTGCTAATACATCCAAGGAATTGATTTTTTGCAACAGTGTTACACTGTTCTCTCATATTTAGCTTGTAAGCCACAATGACCCCAAGATCTTTTTCCGCAGCACTCCTTCCTAGACCGTCCTTTCCCATTTTGTATTTGTGCAACTGATTGTTCCTTCCTAAGTGGAGTACTTTGCTTTCCTCTTTATTGAATTTCATCCTATTTACTTCAGACCATCTCTCCAGTTTTTCCAGATCATTTTGAATTTTAATCCTATCATTCAAAGCACCTGCAACCCCTCCCAGCTCAGTATCGCCCGCAAACTTTATTTGTGTACTCTCTCTGGCATTAGTTAAATCACTAATGAAGATATTGAAGAAAACCAGAACCAGAACCAATCCCTGCGGGACCCCACTTGATATGCCCTTCTAGCTTGACCGTGAACCACTGATAACTACTCTCTGGGAACAGGTTTCCAACCAGTTATGCACCCACCTTATAGTAGCTCCATCTAGGTTGTATTTCCCTCATTTGTTTATGAGAAGGTCATGAGAGACAGTATCAAAAGGCTTACTAAAGTCAAGATATATAACGTCTACTACTTTCCTGCATCCACAAGTCTTGTTACCCTGTCAAAGAAAGCTATTAGATTGGTTTGACACGATTTGTTCTTGACAAATCCACGCTCATTGTTATTTACCTTATTATTCTCCAGGCATTTGTAAATTGATTGCTTAATTATTTGTGCCATTATCTTTCCAGGTACTGAAGTTAAGGTGACTGGTCTGTCATTCCCAGGTTGTCCTTATTCCCCTTTTTATTCATTGGCACTATATTTGCCCTTTTCCAGTCCTCTGAAATCCCATTTTCCTCCCATTTTCCATGATTTTTTGAAGATAATTGCTAATAGCTCAAATATCTTCCCAGTCAGCTCCATGAGTATTCTAGGATGTACTTCATCAGACCCTGGCTACTTGAAGACATCTAACTTGTCTAAGTAATTTTAACTTGTTCTTTGCCTATTTTAGCCTCTGATCCTACCCCATTTTCACTGGCGTTCACTATGTTAGAAGTCCAATCGCAAATACACTTTTTGGAGAAAACTGAAACACCAAAAAGTTACTGTTATTGTCTCCCCCCGCCATTGAGTAACAGGCCTATCCTGTCCTCAGTATTCTTCTTGCTTCTAATATATTTGTAAAATGTTTTCTGGTTACCCTTTATGTCTCTAGCTAGTTTAATCTCATTTCATGCCTGGGCCTTTCTAATTTTATACCTACATGCTTGTGCTGTTTATATCAATCCTTTGTGATTTGACCTAGTTTCCACTTCTTGAGGATTCCTTTTTGAGTTTCAGATAATTAAAGATCTCCTGGTTAAGCCAGGGTGGTCTCTTATGTGACAACTTCTCTCCGTCTGAAGCCATTGGAGGCCTTGTACAAGCTTATTTTCTAGTTGCACATCTGTCTTGCCTGTTTCCGATTGCTGCGCTTGAACTCAACAATTTCTGACACTTCAGTTAATTGTTATAGAAACTGAATAGTTTTGTTTGTTTGAAGTATCTAAATGTGCCATTCTCACTCTAAACTTTTGGTGACAGATATTTTTTGTTCTATTCTCTTGAGGAGGACCATGTCTTTGAGTGCTCTGACCAGACCAAAATAAGTATTTTAATAACTCCTATTTCACCAGGAGGGTGGTGAAGCACTGGAGTGGGTTACCTAGGGAGGTGGTGGAATCTCCATCTGTCAAGGTTCCTTCCCCACTCTGAACTCTAGGGTACAGATGTGGGGACCTGCATGAAAACCTCCTAAGCTTACTTTTACCAGCTTAGGTTAAAACTTCCCCAAAGTACAAACTATTTTACCTTTTGCCCTTGAACTTCCACTGCCACCACCAAACATCTGACCGGGTTTATTTTTGAGAAAGCGTTGTTTGGAAACGTCTTTCCCCCCAAAATCCTCCCAACCCTTGCACCCCACTTCCTGGGGAAGGTTTGGTAAAAATCCTCACCAATTTGCATAGGTGACCATAGACCCAAACCCTTGGATCTCAAGAACAATGAAAAAAGCATTCAGTTCTTACAAGAAGAATTTTAATAGAAGAAACAGTAAAAAAGAATCACCTCTGTAAAATCAGGATGGTAAATACCTTACAGGGTAATTAGATTCAAAACATAGAGAATCCCACTAGGCAAAACCTTAAGTTACAAAAAGACACAAAGACAGGAATATACATTCCATTCAGCACAGCTTATTTTCTCAGCCATTTAAAGAAATCATAATCTAACGCATATCTAGCTAGATTACTTACTAAGTTCTAAGACTCCATTCCTGTTCTGTCCCTGGCAAAAGCATCACACAGACAGACTCTTTGTTTCTCCCTCCCTCCAGCTTTTGAAAGTATCTTGTCTCCTCATTGGTCATTTTGGTCAGGTGCCAGCGAGGTTATCCTAGCTTCTTAACCCTTTACAGGTGAAAGGGTTTTTCCTCTGTCCAGGAGGGATTTAAAGGTGTTTACCCTTCCCTTTATATTTATGACACCATCCTTAGAGGTTTTTAAGGCCCAGCTTGACAAAGCCTTGGCTGGGATGATTTAGTTGGGGATTGGTCCTGCTTTGAGCAGGAGATTGGATTGGATGACCTCCTGAGGTCTCTTCCAACTCTAATATTCTATGATTCTATAGAGGGAATCAAACAGCTGACTCAATATCAGGTCAGACTCCCTCCCTACATTCCTTAACAGTGTTCTTTAAGATGCCCAGCTAATTGGTGGCAGACACATTTGTTTAACTATAAAACTTGACTGATTCATTTAGGGTATTCCAATATTTCTCCTTTTTTTAGTACTCTGGAGAGCCCCAAATATTAGTCGTTCTATCCCACAACTTCTTTGGAAGAATAGTTTTTTTCAAAATGAAGCAAAAGGCAGACAGAGCTCTGAAATCTGTTTTTTCCCAGCTTGGGACACATTTAAATCTGTCAAAATGTACAAGACAGTTTTGATCACAGTGGCACAAAATTCCTTTAGGCAAATGTTAAATATCTCTGTCCATGGACCCAGATATAATTTAATCAAAGCTCAAAAGAATGATTTATAAGTGCTGCTTTTTTCAAATGAATTGCAGATGATAGCTTCCTTTTATCCTATAATTAGAATTTAAAAAAGCTTTAGTCTGGAAATCTTTTGTTGTCTCTCTAACCTGTTTTCATCACTTGTTTTTGCTGTGCAGGAGTAAGATGACATCAATAAGAGTTAAGAGTCAAGGACTCCCGGTGGCACTAGACCTTTTCCTGCAACATTTTCTTCAGCATATGGTGTCTCAATGACTTCTCCTGTTAAAGACATATACTAACTGAACTACTCAGATACAAGGCACTTGATGTGGTCATTTTCTGTTAATTTTCATCCTGATATTTCCAAAGGGCACTTATAAGAAGGAAAAAAATAGGACCTATTTCATATCATATTGAAACCTCTAGTACAGTGGTCCCCAAACTTTTGAGGGTTGTGCTTCCCTGGCCTCCCCTGGAGCCAGTGCCAGGAGCTTGGCTGCGGCTTGGGGGTGGGGGGGGGAGAGGAGGAACATGGATGGGGTAAGGGGGCTGAGGCTGGGGCTGCAGTGGCGGGTGGGTCTAGGGCTGGAGCCTTGCCGGGGGTCAAGGCTGGGGTACGAGCAGAGCCACAGGCGGGCCTGTGGTCGGCTTTAGCTCCGCTCCCATCCCCGGGCTGGGAATGGAGCTGCAGCTAGGCCCGCAGCTGGGTTTGTCTCTGCTCCCTCCCCAGCGAGGGGCTGAGGGCGGGGCTGGAGTGGCAGCTGGGCCCCCAGCTGGGTGCAGAGCTGCACCAAGGCTGGGGACAGGGTCAGACACGGGGCTGGGAATGGGGGACATGGCTGGGGGTGGGGTCAGAGCAGAACTGGGGGTGGGGCTGGCTGGCACTCCCGCCCCACCCCCGCCACAACCCCCCGAACGCTGCTCTGCACACCCCTGGGGGGGCGTGCCCCACAATTTGGGGACCTCTGCTCTGGCGGCTGCCTATAACATAATGTACAGTCAAACTGGCCAGAAGAATGGATACCTTCAGCCATATTTATGTATTTATATCTAACTCAGAGTGAGGAACACAAGCTATTATAGTAATTCTAGCATCTCTCCAATCCACTATGATCCTTCTTAGATCACAAGAGAAAGAGAGCTTGATGATCTCAGCCAAGCACCTAAACAAACAGCTGGGCTCCTTTCAAAACTCTCATGCAACATGGCACAAATCGGCATTATCACTTTTTACGGAGTAACAACTTTCACTCTGCACAAGACCTGGACTACATTAAGGTTAAGCTTTAGGACTGATCTGGAAGTTTGTACAATGACTGCCCATGCTATGCCTACTGTTAGTCAATGCTCTGAGTCACCCACTTTCATGAGAACTATACTTCTCACACAAAAAACACCATACTTCGATATTTTGGTGTATGCATCACAAAACTGCCAGTCACTGAATTCATCTATCAAAATTCCTCATGACAAGGGTGAGAGGAGATAGTTCAGACATTTTTCTCCAAGCTTTGTATTCTTTGAATATTTGTATTCCACATGTGATGAAAAGCAAACAAGAGGTTGATATTGTCCTACCTGATCTGCTTGCCCTCTCGAACATCATACAAAGAAAAGAAGACATCTGTGTCTTCCCCAATAGTATTATAGGTGAAGCTCTTTAGACTGATGAAGAAGTGGTGAGGCACTGGCATACGGCAAGCCTCCCCATGACGCTGACGAATTGTATCCACCTGATTTTTAAAAATCAAAAACAAGTATTATTTTCTTCACAAATAAGGTGTACATAACTCACA